>NW_006399890.1:2567221-2572454 GCF_000299155.1 Elephantulus edwardii | reverse complement strand
GCAAAAATGAATTAATGGAATTCCAAAATCTCTGTAGATGTTCATTGTAATGAAAAATAAACAACCTAAATTTTAAAAAAAAATTATATTCTTTTGGAGAATTGATAATATTCTTTCCCTGGTTTTAGCCTGGGAAAGAGTTCATTTAGTCATCTAATTTATTAACAGAACATATATGATTATGGAAAGTTCTACATGGATATTTTAAATATTTTTAAAAAAATAGTGCTCTACTTTCTATCTCTTTTCCATCCGTTATCACTCCTTCCATATGTGGGTTGTTGTTTTTTGTGGGTTGTTTTTTTTTCTCAGACAGTTTTCTCTACTGCAGGAAAGTTTTCCAAACCTCATAGTTGAAATCTAAAATGAAAAAGGGCACCTTCTCTCTGAGATCTGTATAACAAATCACTGGGAAGATGTTCACTGGCTCTGCATGAGTTTCATGCATGCATCTAGTGGTATACTGGCAGACCAGCTCTCAGAAGGGATAATGGAAAGCCTAATACTCAGGATTGGCCAATTTCCATGGTGTAAATACTTTACTATGGCTGAATTTAAGCAAGCAATGGAATGCCACTTATAAGGTAACAGGATCTAACTCCAGCATACCACAGCTACATCATTCATCAGGTCATTATAGACAAAGTAATAGATAAGACGGTCATCTTTCAGTAGGCAACATGATCACCAAGAATATTTACTTTATCAGAACTGCATGGAGTGGAGAAGGATGACTTCTTCATCTAAAGACAGATGAAGAACTAGCATGGGAGAAGATTTCACAGACTTACGTGTCATCGTTATGCAGGGCCATGCTAATAGTCTCTGCAACATTCCAGTTTTAGTATTTTGTAGTGTTGGCAAAGAATATCGAATATCCCGTGGACTGCCAAAAGAACAAACAAATCTGTGTCGGATGCAGTATAGCCAGAGTGCTTCTTGGAAGCAGAGATAGTGAAACTTTATCTCACATATTTTGGGCAGAAGGGACTGTTGTTGTTGCTGTTGTTGTTGTTGTTGTTATGTGTCGTCGAGTCGTTTGCGACTCATAGCGACCCTATGTACAACAGCCCTAAACCCTGTTCTATCCTGTGCCAATCGCACTGCCTCTGACACCCATCCCGATTACCCCAGTCACTGAATCAATCCATCTCATAGAGGGTCTTCCCCTATTACGCCGTCCCTCCACCCTCACAAGCATGATGTCCCTCTCCAAGGACCTGACCCTCCTTGCAACATGCCCAAAGTATGTCAGAAGAAGCCCCAGAATCCTTGCCTCCAAGGAGTTGCTTGGTTTAATCCTCTCCAGGATGAATCTGTTTGTTTTCCTGGCAGTCCATGGTACATTCAATACTCTTCTCCAGCACCACAGCTCAAAGGCATCAATTCTCCTTCTGTCCTCCCTAGTCATTGTCCAACTCTCTGGTGCATAACAAGTGATTGCAAAGACTAGTCCTTTGAAAAATACATCCTACTTGGAAAGGTGAAGGATCAGCAAAAGAGAGGCAAATCCTGGACAAGAAAGATTGACACAATGACAATAACAATGGGCTTGAATAGGCAGAGATGATTAGGATGGCACAGGATAGGACAAGGTTCTGATCTGTTGTTCACAGGGTCATAATGAGTTGTAGTTGACTTGAAGGCACATAACAATAGCAGTAGCAGAGGAAAAGGGAAGGAATGAGGTTTTCTGTACAGTTGAAAAGATTAGGTACGCATTAGACTTTGACTTTTTCTTTCTCCATTCTCTGTTTATTTTGTGTGTCCATCTCTGTGTCCTTTTCCATCCAAGTGCCATGTCTTTATGAAATAATTATC
Source organism: Elephantulus edwardii (assembly GCF_000299155.1). NCBI lineage: Eukaryota > Metazoa > Chordata > Mammalia > Macroscelidea > Macroscelididae > Elephantulus > Elephantulus edwardii. Next base: position 2,570,633 of record NW_006399890.1, on the reverse strand, counting down.
TCTACAGCCCAAAAGAAGAAATGATGCCTTTGAACTGTGATATTGGCGAATACTAAATATCCATGGACTGCCAAAAGAACAAACAGATATGTCTTGGAGAAAGTGCAGCCAGAATGATCTTTGGAGCAAAGATGGCAAAGCTTCGTCTCATATACTTTGGGCTTGTTGTTAAGAGAAGCTATTGCTTGGGTAGGGATATTATACATTGAAAGGTGGAGAGTCAGCAAAAGAGAGGACGTCTCTTGACAAGATGCATTGACACAGTGACTGTAGCAATGGATTCAAGTATGTCAGAGATAATGAGGAAGGCACAGGATAAGACAGGGTTCAGATCTGCTGTCCATAGGGTCACTATAAGCTGTACTCAACTCAATGGCCTCTAATAACAATAGTAATCTTGAACCCTGGCTTAGCTTCTGGGCTTCAGACTCGTATTTCACTTGCCAACTGGTTATTACCATCAGGACATCCCTAGTAACTATGCATGTTGAGGATTGGATACATACATTCTCTCTCCTCACTAGCTTGTCACACTGGTTCACTGATTAGAAATATCAAACTTACCTCTGATTCATTTTAGTTCCTCATACCCATTCCCAATTGGTCAATAAGTCCAGGTCCTGTTGTTCATACCTTCAAGATACCTCCCACGGATAAGGACAATTTTTAAAATAAACAACCAAAATCAATTTGATCTTTTCTTCATTTATTCATCAAAAATTTCCAGCAGTTAACTGGTGCTATATAAGGAGCCCTGGTTTCCCAGCGATTACACGCTCGGCTCCTCGCTGTTGAAAACTGGAGACCACTCAGTTGAGACACGAGAGGTATCTCCACTAGCACAAACATGTCCAGGCTGTGAGTGTACCAGGGTGTGACAAGCAAGCAGTTTATAAAGGGAGGTTGAGGCAGGAGGAGAAGTACTAGTGGGGAAGGTTCATTTGGCAGGGGCTTTCTGCAAAGATTGAGCATTTTATGGTTTCCAGAGGAGTTTCAGTTATTAGTCTAGTCGAAGCTATAGCTTCATAAAGGAGTAGAGGGGGCCAGGAACAATGGAGTGGAGAGAGGTCAAGGACAAGGAAATAGAGTGAGGAATTGTAAATTCTGGTTGCTAAGCACAAGAGAGAAGAAGATAATTTGTCATGCAACCCCATATGTTACACGATAGAACTCAGGTCCATGGAGCTTTCTGGGCTGTAATCTTTGTGACTGAACACCAGGCTTTTCTTCCACAGTACTGTTGCATGGGTTCAAGCCACTAACATTTTGGTTAGTAGCCAAGCATTGTTTGTACCACCCAAGGACCTTCAAGATGTGTGCAGTGAGTGGGGGAAAGCGTATGGATCAGAGCTACCAAGTTCTGCAAGCCCCGTATTGACTTCAGTGATCCAAATCCTATTCTCTCTTGTAAATAGTCTAGGTTTTGTCTCAGTGTTAAAAATAATAATAATAATAAATCATCTAGGCTGAGTCTTGACAGTTTGAGCCATACGCTCATCAGACAGCAATTGGCTGAAAGGTACTGACACTTCAAGGAGAACACATTTCTTTTGGGGGAAGTAAAATAGAAAGAAAGAAAAGGTTGGAGGAAATCAGCTTGTATTCAGATTTCATGTCCAGATTAATATATTTCCTCTTATGTCTAGTAAAATATATTTTCCTATTAAAGAATCATTTTGAGGTCAAAATGCTTTGTTTCCTCTATTTAGAAAACACAGCACTGCATGATAAAACAATACATCTTTGTAGTAAAACTTGGGTAACTGTGGATCTGGAGGTGCTGCCAGACTTTTGTGTGACTCAGTCTATTAAAATGTCATGGCATTAACTCCCATTAGCTCTCCCTTTGCCAAAAGACAAATTTAGGAACAAGAAAAGTCAAGTTTCACTTAAAGGACAGGAATTTTATCACTGTGCTCCTTTTCATTGCTCTCGTTTCTAGAACTCACCAGCCTTTTTAAGGAGGATTAAATAGCTTCCAATGGAAAATTAAGAGGACTGATTACTAAAGAAATAAGGATCAAGTTATTGTGTAAATGGAAAGGGTACAGAAGAACAGAACCAAGGACAGAATGGGGAAAGAAAATTGAATCTAGCTGGAGCGTTTTTTCAGGTATCTCATCTTCCATTTCTAAGTTCTGTAGGGCAAAACCATTTTAGAGTGTCATCCTGGTTAGAAACACTTCCTTTTCTCAGTATTGACAGGAACATTCAAATATCTGCAACATGAAAATGAAAACTATCAGTTAGTCCTGATCAAATTATAAGATCAAAGACTTGACCTTCGACTGAAGTTACTTATGGCCCCGTCTTTATCCACTATGATGAAGTCTTTGGCAGGAAGGAAATATATGAGATTCCTGTTGCTTTTTCTTCCCTTTCATAGTCAAGGTTAACATCATCAAAAAGCCACAACACTCTTTATCCGTGAACTGTGTGCTAGCTGTTGACTCCTCAACACAGCATTATTGGTGGCAGCCCCAAATAATTCATCTTCTACGTCTTTATCTCTATACCTTCACAGGCCCACATTATAATCAAGGACCCAGCAGGAAGCAGATGGCACACCCAGATGCCTAATACTAGGGAGGCTCAGTAAAGGAACCACTGTTTATCCCTACAATTCTTGGGGAACTCTGCTGGTCTGGTCTGTTGGTATTTGCTCTGCTAACACAAAGGCTACATCTCTCTGGTGTTTCAATTCTCCAGGGGAGAAAGACCAGTAGCCTCCTCCTGTGAAATTTACAGCGTTAGAAACCCTCTTGTCACCTCTGAGTCTGTTCTAACTCAGTAAGTAAATGAGTGAGATAAAATTAAGATTTGGCAGCTCCTAACGTAATAGTAACTATTCTTAAGGTTGAAGGAATCTGTGGTGGTCATCAGGAGCAAGAAATAACCGTATGGAGAGGGCCTTGAATAGAATTTGTGGTCTTTGGTAAGCAGCCAAAACATTGCAATCCATCAATGAAAGAAGTGGGGAAATAAGTGTCTTGACCTTCCTCTCATCCCACCCTCCAGGCTTCCACTGATGTTTCCCATTGATCAAGCCAGGCAAATGCGCTCTGTTTGCGTGAGCCACCTGGGACATGGAGAAAGAGGAGGAGTGCAGAGCAGATCTGGACTGATAGGCTATGCTGATAGAAATTGTTGGCCAAAAAGTTGCTACTGTTTAGAGTCTACTTGTTGTTCTGTTTTTTTCACAAGTGTGTGCAAAACCAAATAACAAAACCCATAATGGACTCTTTTTTGTTATTATTATTTTTTTTTAATTTTGTGTGTGCGTACTGTCAAATAGGATCTGACTGGTACAGGAGGAGATTGCCCCTCCTTCTCCAGCAGAGTTTCTGGTGGATTTGAACTGCATACTTCTGAGATTGCAGTGCCGCTTCTTGCCACTAGGCCACCAGAGCTC
>NW_006399890.1:2561088-2565409 GCF_000299155.1 Elephantulus edwardii | reverse complement strand
TCCATTGATCTATGTGTCTGTCATTGTACCAGTACCATGCTGTCTTTACCACTACGGCAGTGTAGTAGATTCTTGATGTCAGGATGTCATTGAACTTTGATGTCTTCATTTTCCCATTGATTAGACAGGAATGAGCCTGCAGAACTAGAGCTGGAAGATGCAATTCTGTAAGTTAACATCCTAAGCCAATTGAATTGTTGGCAAGGAAGTTTCTGCCTATGTTGTTAGAAGGATGTGATAGACTATTTTATGTCTAACACATCTCAAGCAAAGCACCCAGGCAAAGTGTCCTCATTCTTTTCATCTGTCTGCAGATGGTAGCTTTGCTTCTCTGGAGTCATCTGCAAATGTTACTAATCTCCCATGGCAAATCTGCAGCCAGTGGGGAATGAGGAGTTTGCTGGAGAGTTTATTCAGAGTCTTGTCTGTATATTTCTGATTGAAAGCTGAAATCTTGAGCCCAGCGTCAGAGGGTCTTGTAATCTACTGTCACCCACTCATATTTTGGAGGCTTTATCCTAATGACATTTTCTTGTGCAGCATACAGGAAATTGTGCGCTTCTTTTCTGCTTTGGTGAATGCTTTGTATTTTAGTTTTCAGAAATAAAAAGTCTAAAACTGTCCAAGGAGCATTCTGAGAGGGATTGTAAGAGTGGAGTTTTTGTCTCAGGATGTGTGAAGCCTCTGGCCTGTAGATGCACTTAGATGAGAAGATCAGGAGAGTAGCCCCTGGACTTTTCTGCTTGCATAACTGTAATCTATAATGTTAATTCAAAGAAGGATGGGGCTGGGGGACGGGAACATATTAAAGACAAATACAGTACAAAGGGTTTTTCTTCCTCATATTAGGATTAGAACCAATGGTATGAGGGAGGCAAAAGTTACATCAGAACCAGCAAACAGATGTTGACACACATGAAAAATAGTGTTTTAGCCACATCTACGATGTCAGAAGAAGTAGATACTTTGGGCCTGAAAGACATCAGAGAACAGGGACCAGAAGGAGCCTGGCCTACTAAACGTGTAACTATCCGCGGCACTGTCTCATTGGCTCAGGCTTGAGCCCCAGGTCTGTCCCAGAATGAGCTTTAAATAGAGATTCCTTTACAAGCCAGGGGCATTTTCTCCTTATATCTTTTCAAGGAGGAGGGCCCGTCCCTTTGGGGATATAACTTTCTAATAAATCTATCATTACTATCTACTTTCATTTCTGCCTCCTCTTCTTCTCTTTCTTCTCATCCCTGAGCTCCAATGAAAGACTTCAGCTGATACTTTAATGCTCCAGACACTATAGTCTGCTCTCCGAAGACACATTAAAAATGCTGTACTCTGCACTACCTAGGTGCTTGAATACTGTTCGCTCCTCCGAATCTTCCATCAGGTACAATTCTTTGGCCTGTATGAGAAGGACAACGTAGGGCGCTCCCCATGTGGTAACACTGTTGGTACAAAAGTAAGTAAACCCAAAGAGTGTAAATAATGTGCTCTGTGCTTGATTTATCATCGTTTATCAAATAACAGTTTCATTCCATAGATATTTACAGTTCACATGGTCAGCATGTTGTATTTACAATATTTCATCTAGAAAATTAAAGCCAAGTTTTATGAGTTTTCGAGTTGTTTTTAATGCCATTTATTTCACTATAGTATTTAAAGATTATATACATTGTTGTTGTTATTACCCTCATGTTGCTTGCTACTCATAGCAACCCTATATACCAGAGTCCTAAACCCTGCTCTATCCTGAGCCAACCTTACTCTCTCTGAGACACCTACTCTCATTGCCCCAGTGACTGAATCAATCCATCTCATTGAGGGTCTTCCTCTCCTGTGCTGTCCCTCCCTCCTCCCAAGCCTAGAACAATAAAAATCTGTCTTCTGCTTTATCTTTAAGCATCTTTCAAAAGCTTTACAAATAACAAGCTTCAAAATGTTATTGTTGGTTTTGCGTATCATAGAGTCAGAATTGACCCATAGCTAACCCTCCAGCAGGTTTTCAGAGGCAGTTAATTGCATGAGGAGATTTTACATCCTTCTTCCATGGAGCAGTTGGTGGCCTCAAACTGCAGGCCTTCAGGATTGCAGTGCAGCTTCTTGCTACTAGGCCAAACACTCTTGTGAAAATTAGTTTCCATTTTTCCTGGCTAGGAAAACGGTATTAGAGAGCTAAAAATCCAAAATCATCACACCAAAGAAAAGAAACATCTTGCACCCAGGGATTCCTGGATGATGCAAATGAGCAAACGGTTAGCTTGTTCAGCTGCTAATTGAAAAGTCAAGGGTTCAAATCTACCCAAGAGGAGCCTGGAAATCTGCTTTCAAAAGACCCCAACTTTTGCAACTCTATGGAGCACATCCCACTCTGTACCACTGGAGATTGTGAATCAGGGTGAACTCCAAGGAAGCTGGTGTGGTGCTTTCTGCGCCCTCCACTCTTACCTGCTTGAGGGCCCTTCCTGATTGTGTCTCCTCACTCTCCCTAGCATTTCTTTTGGTTGTCTCTTCCCACGGTTTGTAATCATCAGCTTTGTAATCCACTTAGTACACAAACTTGACCCTTACTTCTAGGAAGCTTCCCTGCCTTTCTAGAGCCATCTTGAAACTTGAAGTCAAGTTTGAGAGGGACAGGAGTTTGTGAATATGCACCAAATCCTGCTTACCCATTCTTTACTTTATTTACTCAGTTCAAATTGTCTCCAGCTACCATGAAAAATGACACTACATTCAGCACAGGAGAGATGGAAAAGTAACTAAAATGTAGCTCCTGTCCTATGAAGCTTGCAGTTCAATGAGGGAATGAATTATGAATACATGTTGTTGTACTTGTTATATGCCATCAAGTCGCCTGTGACTCATAAAATACTCATGTACAGCAAATCTGAAGCCTGACCTGCCCTGAGCCAATCTCATTGTCTCCAATAGACCCAGTCCCACTTTACCACTGAGTCAATCCATCTCATTCCAAGTCTTCCTCTTTTGCACTGTCCCTTCACCTTTCCAAGCATGATGAATATACCTCACCAATCACAATTCAACGTAATAGTATGTCTACTGATAAGACCATAAAGAGCACTGGTGGTCTAATTGGTTGCACTGCCAGCCCAAAGACGCATGGTTTGACTTTAGAAGCTGCTCTACAGAAGAAAGATGGGCAGTCTCTTCCTACACAATTTATAGTCTCTGAAAACCCACTGGAGGGCTAGCTATGCACCAGTTTGAGCAATCAACAAGAAGATGGGAATGTGGCTAGAGAGAGGCCTCACGAGGAAATGTTGAATTTTGACCAAAGATGAGATAAGCCTGAAAGGTGGGATGAGCCACCAGCCTGGAGGAGAGAAGTTTTCCATCTCCCAGAGCAGTCATGATGTGGGGCTAAAGCTGAGTGTTCTCAGGAGCATGTTGTTTCAGGGGAGCTGGGGAACTGTGCAAGTGAGTCAGACTACTGAGAGAAAGGATGCAGCGGGGGGAAAGAATCATGAAAGGGAGAAGTTAGAGACTCCCTGTGTTTAAGAAAGAGAGGCCATGGAGGGAGATTAGAGAAAACCAGCAGATACCAGAAGAAAACTAAGAGTTTGACAGGAAGGAAGCTCAAGGATGAAGGAATTTCCAAAAGGAGGAACGGCCACAATGGTTATGAGAAGAATAACAACCAACATTTGTGGGTCATTTGTAGTTTGTCAGGTAGTGCACTCCAGCTACTAACAGAACTAATAAGCAAGTGATCGTGTTAGAGCTTGTACCCAGGCCTAACTCTGCACATGTTAAACAGAATGAAGATCTGGACTACTTACTGTAGCAATTAAAAAGCTACCAACACTGTGCCAGGTGAGCAAGTTCTGTAGAATAACAGGACAGGCTACAAAAAAATAGAAGTAAATGCTTATTCCTGCTCTGAACAGGCTTCTAACGGGCACTAAATTGGATACCTAAGGCTGTAAATTGCACAGAAGGAAATTTCCTATCTTTCGTTCTTGGATTCATTGGTGGATTTGAACCACTATAGAGCTGCAACGTTTGCATTAGCAACAAAACTCTACACCAATAGAGCTCTTTATTATAACAACAGTGTTTAAATTTTCAACTGAATCAACCGTGATGACAACAAAACCATGAGAATTAATAAGTGAATTTAGCAAAGCTGAAGGATGAATGCCTTAAAAAAATACATTAAAACATCAGATCTATTATATGTGTGTATACTATCTACAATCAGAAATTACATTTTTTTTGTATTGGGAAAAACATATTGGGGGTACAAGGAGGTGAGGGTTGGGGGCAGAAGGGTGAGGATGGGCCAGGATGCAGTTGCAGAGCTGCACAG
>NW_006399890.1:2559903-2560813 GCF_000299155.1 Elephantulus edwardii | reverse complement strand
CTCTCATTTGCTCCCCTCTGGACTGCAAAGTGTTTTCCCAGGTGGGGCCAGTGGGGACAGCTGGTTGAACCCAGAGGCTCCATCCTCCTTTGCTTCCTTAGCTGTCAGTTTTATTTCCTTTTTGTCACTGGCACTGGGTTCAGGGTCAATTCTGGAGTAAAACTCAGAGTTAAGGTTACCTATAGGAAAGGGAGCAAACCTAGAGAGAACAAACTTGTGAGTTACAAATAGAACGGCTTTGAGGGTGTTGCTTTCAGGTTTACTGGGGGGGAGGGTGGCAGAAGGTGGCCTAGGTAACATTGGATACCCTAGGCATTCTATTTTTTCTTTTTTTTTTCTCCTTCACCACCCAGGAGTCAATCTGGGGACAGTGGCACAAACTGGGGATTGAAGAGCTCACCCTGAGGGCTGTGACAACTCACCCCGAGCCGAGGGCAGCCTGCCCTGGGCAGAGGGCTGTGACGGCTCACCCCAAGCCGGGGGCCAAGGGCAGACTGCCCCTGGCAGAGGGCCAAGGGAAGCCCTCCCCGGGCAGAGGTCTGAGGGAAGCCCGCCCCGGGCAGGGGGCCATGACGGCTCGCCCTGAGCCAGGGGCTGAGGGCAGCCCATCCCGAGCAGGGCAACATCCCCCAGGAGCTGGCTAGTATACTCCCCCTCCAATTGCCCCTACCTCAGTCTGGTCCCCTCACCTGACTGAGGACTCTGTGGTCAGGGATAGTGTTTCCAATTCCAGCACTGCCACTTTTACCTCCCATAAGTGGTCATACTATATTTTGAAGTAGGTGTCACTGCCCTCCCCCTTTATATATGATAAAGAGAACCTGAGAATTGTGAACAGACTCCCCCCAGGTCTAACCATCTTTTGGCAGAAGCATTCAACAGAACAAAATATGTGGTGCATTTAGGATGT
>NW_006399890.1:2550876-2558996 GCF_000299155.1 Elephantulus edwardii | reverse complement strand
TTTGTTTGTTTAATTTTATTATTTGTGTGTGTGTACCATCAAATCAGATCTGACTGGTACAGGAGGAGATTGCTCCTCCTTTTCCAGCAAAGCATCTGATGGATTTGAACCATGTACCTCTGGGATTGCAGTGCAGCTTCTTGCCACTAGGCCACCAGAGCTCCCTAGGAGTTATTTTTATATTGGAGTTCCAAGTTAATTAGAATTGTTGACTAACTGGGCTGCTCACTAAGGTTGGCAGTTCAAGTCTGCCTGGAGGCATCTTAGAAGAAAAAAAATTATCTCCAGTAATCTTCATAATATAAGCCATTAAAATTTCTATAAAGCATAGGAAGACCAAAGAAGAATAGATTCCTTTAAATTGTGGTGGTAGTGAAGAGTATTGAACATACCATGGACTGCCTAAAAGTACAAACAAATCTGTCTTGGAGTAAGTATAACCAGGGTGCCTCTTAGAGGCAAGCATGGTGAAACTTTGTCTTATATACTCTGAAAATGTTGACTGCAAAGGCTAGTCTTTGGAAAAAGACATTAGGTGGAAAAGATAGAGGATCAGCAAAAGAAAGTCCATCAAGTATTTGGAGTCACACTGTGATTGTAACAATGAGGTGGAGATCATGAGAATGGCACAGGCTATGAATCCTTATCAACCAGATGGCACCTAGCAACAACTGCTACAGTTTTACAGGATCAACTCAAGGAAAACTGGTTTATTTAGACATTAGGTTGAGCACAAGATTGAAAAATGTGAGAGGAAATTCCCATCAGGGAGAAGGAAAAAGATGAAGGGCAGAGATTAAAGAGGGGTGAAGAAGATTGTAGTATCAGTGTAGGAGGAAGACTTATCAACATTATGTAGTAACCTTGCCTGCTGAAAGTGAAGAGGACTTGAAACACTTGCTGCAGAAGATCAAAGACACAGCTTCAACATAGATTGTATTTCAATATAAAAAAACAAAAATCCTCATCACTGATGCAACAGCCAAAGTCATGCTAGATGGAGAAAAGTTTGAAGTAAAAATTTCATTTTACTAGGATCCACAATCAACAAGAAATCAAAAGATAGTTGCAAAGAGGAAATCTGCTGTCAAGAACCTTTCCAAAGTGCTAAAGATCGGTGATGTCAGTTTAAAGAGTATGAGAGCCCTGATCCAAGCTATGATCTTTTCAATTACTTCCTATGCATCTGAAAGTTTGACAGTTAATAAGGATGGCAGAAGAAGAACCAATGCCATTGAGTTGTATTTTTGGGGAATACTGAATATCCTATGGACTGTCAAAAGAACAAAAAAGTGTATCTCAAAGGAAGTATAACCTTTCTCCTTAGAGGCAAGGATGATGAAACTTGATCTCACCTGTATTGATCATGTTGCCAGTAAAGACCAGTCCCTGGGGGAAAAAATCATGCTGGGAAAAGGTAGAGGGTCAGAAAAAAAGAGGCAGCACTAAACAAGATGGATTGACACAGTAACTGTAACAACGGACTCCAACACATCAGAGATGGTAAGGATAAGGTATAAGGGATATCTCTGCTGATGTCAGATGGATCCTGGCTGAAAGTATATCTATTTATGCTTTCTTGACTACTCAAAGGTATTTGACTGTGTGGATTGTAACAAGTATGGCTAACATTGAGAATGGAAATCCTTCCAGTTGTGCAATCCGTTAGCGCGCGGTACTTATATGTCAGTGCAAGCAGAGAATGGAAATGCTAGCACTTAATTGTGTTCATGCAAAACCTATACCTAGACTAAGAGGCTGTTGTATGAACAGAGCATGATTTAAAATTAGGAAAGGAATGTGCCAGGGTTCTATTCTTTCTTCACACATATTCAATCTGTATACTGAACAAATTATTCAAGAAGTTGGACTCTATGAAGAAGAATGTGGCATCAGGATCAGAGGGAGACTCATCAATAATCTGCATTATGCAGATGATGCAACTTTGCTTGCTGAAAGTGAGGAGGACCTGAAGCACTTGCTGCAGAGGAACACGGAATTGTTGTTGATTACCTTCAAATCAAACACGACTCATAGCAACCCTATGAACAAAAGGCCTGACGCCCCTCGACAACTATTGATATTTATCAAAGTTCATAGAATTTAGGATCACAGACTACAGGCTTCAATATGGATTACATCTCCATATCAAGAAAACAAAAATTCTTACCACTGAACCAATAGGCAACATCATAACTGACAGAGAGGAGATTGAAACTGTCACCAACTTCATCTTGCTCAGATCCACAATTAACATCCTTAGTACCACAGTCAGGAAATCGGGAGATGTACTGCAATGTGAAAATCTGCACTCAGGGACCTCTAGAAACTATTGAGGAGTAATGATGTCAGTTTGAGGACTAAGGTGTGTCTGATTTAGGCCATGGTCTTTTATATCACTTGCTATGCATCTGAGAGCCAGAAAATAAATAAGGATGACAGAAGAAGAATTGATGCCTTTGATCTATGGTGTTGGATAAGAGCACTGAACATCCCATTGACTGCCAAGAGAACAAACAGATATGTCTTAGAGAGGCTGCAGCAAGAGGACTCTTTGGAGGCAAGAATGATGAGGCTTCACTTCACATATTGTGGGCATGGTGCTAGGAAGGGTTATCCTTGGGGAGGGACCTGATGCTGGGAATGGTGGAGTGCCAGCGAAAGAGAGGAAGACCCTCGACCAGGTGGAATGATGCAGTGACTGTTGCAATGGGCTCTAGTCTGTCAGGATGTGTGAGGATGGCACAGGATAGAACAGGGTTTGTATCTCTGGGGACAGTAGGGGCCATCTAACAACAACGACAAGGATAAGGCAAAGGTCAGGTCTATTGTTCATAGGGTTACTTGTTGTAGTGGACTTGATGACACCTAACAACAACAATAATAACTGTTTTCTGCCTCTGAGATAAGAGAGTGCTGAGGAAATTTGAGACAGAGAGTAGAGATGCTGAGGAAGTTCTCCTAGTATGGCCTTTGTCTGTTTACCAAAGTCCAAGGTCAGTACATCTGTTTCTAATAAAAAGTATTGTGAGCAGCAAAAATCAAAAGTGCCAAGACCTGCCTCAGTTGAGTGTGTTCTCAGAAAAGCTATTAAAAAAAAATTCTTGGAATGTCTAACAAGTATGCTTATTATACTTTTTAAACAAGTATATTTGTTATACAGGATACAGAGTTAAACGCAGCAGTGCCTTGGAGTGGAGGCTGTTTTTGAAAGTGAGGTTGCCTAAAGACGAAAAAGCAGGCTTGCATTCCAGTTGAATGCCTACATTTCTTCCCTGACTGATTTTTTTTTTTTTTGGCAAAGAATGTAGCAGACCAAATGGTTTAGACAACTTAATACGAGGGAGACCTTTGATAAATTAAAAGCAACCTTGGCAGAAAGTAACGTTCTGAGTGCCCGTGGTTTAACAAAAGGTTCTTTGTAGTAGAAGCTTCTTAGAACAAAGGCTCGAGGTAGGAGTTTCTGAATTACCTGAAGAAAAGGCTCCGGACAAGGCAAGTAAATCCTTCACTGCTGACTGACACAAGGTTTGCCTTTGCGCTTGATCAAGAAAACAATGCCTTGAAAAGGCATTGACCTTTGAGCTCTGAGAGTCCAGGGTTCAAGTCTGGATGCCCTACTTAGTAGCCTGTGACTTTGGACAAATTACTTACTGTGGCTGAATCCCAGGTCGCTGAAAACCTGCCACACAGAACTGTCGGATCCCATGACCAACCTCAAAGAATTGGATGAGGTCACAAATGTCCTTTCCTTTCTCTCTCCCACCCTGCATGGACACTTTGAAAATCTCCAATTCTAAGTTTTAGAAAAAGGTGTGTTTACTGCCTGCTTCATGGTGGCGTGGGGTCTTCTTCCAGAGATTTAAATGGTGCATAACAAACAGAGTGCTCTGGTGGTATAATCCATAGGGCGCTGCACCCCTAAATAAAGGTCTCACCTCTCTGTGGTTCAAATCCAGCAACAGCTCTGATAGAGAAAGATGGGTGATCTCCTTCTACAATGTATCGCCTCAGAAAGCCTGCTGAAGGGTCAGCTATGAGTCGGTTCTAACTTGATGGTAACAAGAGTGAGACATGAGTTTAGGGTGGGTTGGTTGGTTGGTTTGTCTTCTTTTAAATGACAGAAAATCCCTAGGAAGCTGAGAAGGAAATTCCCAGGCCAATCCTGACTGAACTCTGGGGAAGCCGTCCTGCTGCAGGCATCTGCTGGGAGTTCTCCCCGGAGCTGCTTGTAGCTGTGCTGCTCACAACCTCCGTCTGCACAGCACGGTTTTCCTGAACACCTGAAAAGACAGCTGGCAGAGAGGCAACTGTGAGGCAGATGAGAGAAAAGGCGGCCGGTGCTCACTCCTGATCAACTAAAGGGCACCTCGTGCCCCCAGGAGCCACGGAATAAGGTATGTGAGACATTCTCACAACAGTTTCATCTGGGTGGCAGGAATTTGTTTCTAGAAAGGCCTGTTTCCAGGATGGGAGAGCCAGTTGCTCTTCGGGGTATGATAAACAAAACACAAAACTAATAATAGCAGCACCAATCTTGTTAAGTTTCACAGTCACAACTTTGTCAACACCGACATTCCTTAGCTTTGCAGAAGTGCTGAGGCGTAACCTTTCACAGTGGCGTGGATATGTCCAAAAAAAAACAAAACATGGAAGTAGTGCGAGAACTATCGTATGATTCTACCTTATACTTACCTGCCTGTAGCCTCTATCTCGTCTCTAATCACTCTCCTGTCAATATTATGGCCCTACCTTGCTCTGCTCATGGCTGCTTTCTCTGCCTGGACACTAGATCCCAACCCTCCCTCTCCCCTACGATGTTTGCTCCTTGGGAAGCAATTCTCCTTTTCTCCCTCCTGTACCATAACATTTCCCCTCCCTACCGAAGTGTTCTTGTCCTCTTACAAGTATGTGCCCTGTCCCTTCTCTTAGTTTGGAGAAAGCCCTCTTCTGACCCCAACCTCCTCTGACAGTTGTAGCTCATATTTTCTCTTATTTTAAAACAACTGTGAAAGAATGATCTGCTCTGGTAAACCTCCAGTTACTCCTTTAACTGTTTGCCATATTTTCCAAGTGGAACTAGTTCTTGGAGAGAATCATCATGCTGGCAAAAGTTGAAGGTCAGTGAAAGAGAGGAAGACTTTTTGACCAGCATTTTGACATCGTCCGTTTGATCCCTCTGGCCTACAGTACTTGAGCCTTATTGTGGAGCACCAATATCAAAGACCCAGTGAAGACATTATCATGGCCTTAATATCCACATCCATGCTATCATCCCACTGTGCCAGCCATGGGTCTCAGCTGGAACATATCAACATAAATCAGGGCCTCTTCTTGCCACACCAGCATAAGACTCAATTGGATCTAGCAACATGATATTCATATGCCTGATTTGTGGTTAGAGGTATAAGACTTACCTGTCAGTTTATTGTGTTTGGGGAATGATCTACATATTGCTAATTATTTTATTGCTTTTTTGTTATATGCTGTCGTGTCTTGTGACTCATAGTGACACTCTCTCTACAACAGCCCTGAAACCTGGTCTATTCTGTGCCAACTTCACTGTCTCTAACACACCTACCCTCATTACCCCATTCATAGTATCAATTCATCTCATCAATGGTCTCCCTCTTTTTCTCCATTCCTCCACCCTTCCAAGCATGATGTCCCTCTCCAAGGACTGGTCCCCTCTTTGCAACTTTATAGTTCAAGTACCCACATTCTTGTTTATTTATTATTGTTCTTATTAGTATAGCATTTGTCTGACAGTTTGCTGTACTGAGGTACTTGTGGTTTGCTGTGATACTGAAAGCTATGCCACTGGTGTGTCAAATACCAGAAGGGTCTTCCATGGTGTGCAGGTTTTAATAGTTTCCAGAGTAAGATAGACTAGGAAATACAATTGGACATCTACTTCTTAAATAGAAAGCCTCTGACAACCCCACGAACAATAGAGGAACATGTATAGTTATAGTATTAAAGGTGGAATCCAGGATGGAAGTAAATCAAAATGAGGAGAAACAGCATCAACCACTCTTTAATAGTTGTAACATGGAATGTATGATATATAAACATTGGAAAACAAGAAGTTATGGAAAACTAAATGAACACATGAACATTGACATTCTAAACATTGTGAGAAAGATGAGATGGACTTACATTGGCAACTTTGTTATGCCAGGAATAAAAAACAGGAGAAGAATGGTGTTGTATTCATAGTTAAGAAAATAAAGTTCTATCCTGAAATATGATATTGTTAGTGATGTGATGTTGTTGATATATGTACAAGGAAGACCTTTTAATATTACTATTATCCGAATATACACACCAACAGCTGAAGTCAAATAGGAGGAAATAGAATATTTTTACCAAATTTTGCAGTCTGAAATTGATCAGGCATGCAATCAACATGTTTTAATAATAACTGGTGACTGGAATTTGCAAGTTGGAAACAAGATGAAAGGAATGGTAGTCAGAAAAGATAGGCTTGGTGATAGAAATGAGGCCAGAAATAGAATGATCAGATTCTGTACATTCAATGACTTACACATTACAAATACCATTTTTTTAACTTTTAAATTTGTTTATTTGGGGATTTTTTTTTTAAAAAAAGAGATGGTGACTTTACACATGAACCTCACCTGATAGTCTGAATAGGAATCAAATTGATTACATTTGTTGAAGGAATTGTTGGAGAAGCTCAAGGACAGCAGTCAAGGTGTTGACTGTGGAACAGACCATCAATACTCATGTGCAAGAAGTACAAATTGAGACTAAATAAAATGAAACAAGTCTACAAAACCCAAAATATGATCTTGAGTCTATCCCACCTGAATCTAAAAATCATTTGACGAATAGGTTTGAAGGATTGAATGCCAATGGTTGAGTTATGAGATGACATCAAGGATATTATCCATGAAGAGAGTAAAAGGTCATTACAAAGACAGAGGGGGAGGGGTTTGTGTGGGGAGAAGGGTGCAACAATGAATGAATGGAATTCCAAAATCTCTGTAGATGTTCATTGAAATGAAAAATAAATAAACTAAATTAAATTAAAAAAAAAAGAAAGAGGAGAAAGAAAAAAACTAAAATGGATGTCAGAAGAAACTTTGAAAATTGAGTGTTGAGAAGCCAAAATAAAGGGAAGAGATGTCCCCCTACCTCACTAGTCCATCTCCTAGTCTCTACCCTCTCCTTTTTCACGTCTGTTGTTGTTGTTGGGTTTCCTCAGGCCTCAGTCCTAAGGATCCTCCACTTTCTTGATCACATTTACTCTCTTGCAAACCTTCTCAGTCTTATAGCTTTAGATAGCATCCATGCTGTGATAAGACCACAATTGTAACTAAAGTTTGGATCTCTTCTTTAAACGTTAAAATCATCCAGCCACATGGCATCTTCAATTTGACATCTAATTAGCTTACACTTAACATGCTATATATGTTAACATATCATTTTTCCATACCTATGGTTGAGCAAATCATTAGAGAATCTGGACTATATGAAGAGGAATATGTCATCAGAATTGGACAAGACCTCTTCAACAACGTGCATTATGCAGATGGCACAACCTTGCTTCAGAAAGTGACCAAGATTTAAACCACTTACTGCAGAAGATCAAATACTACAGCCATCAATATGGGTTACATCGCAACATTAAAAAACAAAACTCTTCACCACTGGACTAATAGGCAACATCCTAGTAGATGGAGAGAAGAGGGAAGTTGTCAATAATTTCATTTTATTTGGATTCATAATCAATTATCATGGTAGCAGCAGTGAAGAAATCAAAAGATATCTTTCACTGGGGAAATCTCCTATGAGAGACCTCTTCAAAGTTCTAAAGAACAAGGATCCAAGCCAAGTATTGTCAGTTTCTTCCTATGCATCTGAAATCTGGTCAGTGAATACAATAACAGAACAAGAATTAATGTCTTTGGATTCCTGGGTAGGCAAAGAGTACTGAGTATCTTATTGACAACCAAAAGAATAACCATGCTGAAGATTGCACTGGAACGTAGAGAAGTCAAAGCACAAGGAAGAATCCAAGACACTAAAGACCTGAACAGAAGATTCCAAAAGGCAGCACGGAATGACAAAGCAAAATACTACAATGAAATGTG
>NW_006399890.1:2524172-2549221 GCF_000299155.1 Elephantulus edwardii | reverse complement strand
GGTTTAGGGCTGTTGTACATAGGGTCGCTATGAGTCGCAAGCGACTCGACGGCACATAACAACAACAACAACATCTTGAAGGAAGGACAATAGAGTGCTCTTAAAAGGCAAAGTTACTTTTGTTATATTATCAGGAGGAACTAATTATTGGAAATAAACATCATGCTGGGAAAAGTAGGTCAGTGAAAGAGAGGAAGACCCTCAACAAAATAAGTTGACATAATGACTACCAAAGTGGGCTTGAACACGTCACAGACCATGAGAATGGCATAGAATAGAGCAAAGTTCAGATCAATTCAGTCAATTCTAATTCATACCTACTCTGCTAACAACAATTGGAAAATTTCGCCCAATTAGGTAAGTCACTCGGCTTTGTGGAACAGCAGTATTCACACTTGTAAGATGGTAAAGTGGACTACATTTGCTAAAGTCAATTTCTACCCTTATATTTCTTTGATAAGGCATAATTTAATCTTCTGGAAACTTCATTTTTCTATACAATGATATTATAATCCTAGCAATTTGGACCGTGTACTTTTGTTGGTGAAGACCAAATGAGAGAATGTTTCTGGAAGTTTAGGCAAAGTATTTATTTTTAGTATTCCTTACTGTCACTGTTGTTATTTGCCATCAAGTCATAATTCACTCACAGCTGACTCTCCAGAAGCTTATTAGGGGCTACAAATCACAAAAAGGAGTTCTGGTCTCCTAGGTAAGGAGCTGAGCTGCCAACGTGTAGGCATTCAGTTCAAATCAAATCTACCAGCCATTCCACAAGAGTGAGATGGGAAATCTTCTGTGGATTTACTGCCTCAGAAAACCCACTGGACAGTAAATCCCAACATGACAATAACAAATCACATGAGAGGACAACACCTATTCATTCTTCTCCCATGAAGCAGCTGGTTGATTCAAACCATGTACCTTTGTATTGGCAGCACAAGTCCTTACCAGTAGGCTACCATACCTTCCTAGAAGTTCCTTATGAGTTTTCTCAAATGTGTTTAGGATGCGGCTGCTGCAGCTGCTATTGCTGTTTTGGTTAGTTAACATCAAAGACGCTCCAACTCATCGTGATCATAGTAGAACGGAACAAAATTTTGCCTGGTCCTGGGCCATTTTCACAGGAATTGCTGTTTGAGTTCACCATTGTGTCCTGTTTCACTGAGGATCTCACTCACCTTCACCACCCCTCCACTTTACCAAATGATGCTTTTTCCTAGCAAATGGTCTGTCCTGATGACATTCCCAAAGCAAGAAAGTAAGAATCTTAACCACATTTGTTTCTGAGAACTTTCTGCTTGTCTTTGTTCTAAAACTGGTTAGCTGCTGCTTCTGGCAGTGAGATTCCATATTCATTGTCAACACCACACTTAAAGTGCAATTGATTCCTCTTCTGTCTTCTCTTTTCCTTGTCTAGCTTTCACATGCATATCAAAATGCCAATACTTGGGGCCACCACACCTTAATCATAAAAGTGATGTGCTTACTTTTTAAAAGTACTTTTTAAGCATGCTGTTGTTTTCAGAATTTTTTTTTCTTTTTTAGGAAAATATAAAGCTCTGTTGTTATTGTTGGTATGTGCTGTGGAGCAGACTACAGCTCACAGCAACCTTATGGACAACGAATCTGAACCGTGCCCTATCCTGTGCCATCCTACCCATGGCTGATACACTCGAGCCCACTGTTACAGGCACTGTGTCAGTCAGTTCATCGTGTTGTGGGCCTTCTTTTCTTAGGCTGCCCCTCCTCCACTCCAAGTATGATGTCCTTCTCCAAGAACTGGCTCCTCCTAACAGCATGACCAAAGTATGTGAAGTGGAGCTTCACCATCCTGCCTTCCAAAGATCACCTAGGTTTCAGTTTTTCTAAGGCAAATGTATTTGTTCTCTTAGCAATTTACAGGATATTCAGTACTCTTCTCCAAAACTATAACTCAAAGACATCAATCTTCTGTCATCCTTATTCGTTGATCAGCTTTCAGATGTTCAGCAAGCAATTGAAAAGATAATTTGGATGGTTTGGATCAGGTGCACCTTAGTCTTTAAAATGACAGCATTTCTCTATAGTAATCTCTGGAAAGGTTTCAGACAGCAGATTTTCCCCAAAGCCAACTTGTTTTTTGCTTTCTTGACTGCTGGTACCAAGGATGTTGAGTGTGGATCCAAGTAAGATGAAATCACTGACAACTTTAGTCTTCTCTCCATCTTTTAAGATTCTCCCCACTGGTCCAGGAATGAGAATTGTTGTATACTTCATGTTAAGATGTAATCCATTTTGTAGGTTTTAGTCCTTGATCTTCTACAGCAAGTGCTTCAAGTCCTCTTCACTTGGAGTGAGCAAGGTAGACTAAATGCAACTACTCTGATGCATTAAGTTTTCTCTGGGTTGTTTTGTTTTGTTTTTACCGACAGTCAATTTATTAAAATAGCTTATGTTGACATCCGCAATGGTGACTTCACCCTCTACTCCAGGCTCAATGCCAATGGAGGTGATCTGCTTGACAATCTCGGAAGGGCTGTGCAAGTCAATGAGTTGCTTGTGGATCCTCATCTGGAAACAGTCCCAGGTCTTGGAACCTTCCCCCCAAGAAGTCTTCCTTGCAGTGATTCTCAGAGTCTTGGTAGGCATCCTAACCGGTCCCTTCACCTTCAGGTTCTTCTCCTTTGTGCCTCTGATCAAGTCTGTACACACCTTTCCTGGGGATTTTACACTGTGGCTGGTTAGGGTAATTCTAATCCAGTGAATGGCCGTTTCTGGTCCCACAGGTGTCTTTCCAGAGTCTTTAAAGGCCATGACTGTGGCGCTCTTCCTGACCAGCTTCTCCCCCAGGAAGAGTGAACACTGGTGGGTCAGGAGCGGGAGCAGGTGGGCAAAGCATGTCTTCCTCAGAGAGCTTAAGCATTTTTTTTAAAGCAGCCTTTTTATAGAACATTATATTGTTTTTGTCTGAGAATCCAGCTTCAGGTGTGGCTTGCTCAGACTGAAACAATGTCACCAGAAACTGACACTTCTCTTCTTCAGATCCACTTTTTTATATCTTGGGCTTTATGTGGTCCAAAAGCATCTCCTAGGGCTACGCTCTTCTCATTCAGGTTGAATACACCAAGATGATCAAAAGCCTTGAGTCCTAACAAATACCCAGAGAACCACATGCCGATACTTTGAACCAATTTTTGTGGCCACGAGAAATGATTAGGTCTGGAGATGAAGATAGGAATGAAGCCTTATCCAACATCTCTAAGCCAGAAATAAATGGGAAACGAATTCTCTAATATTGATCCCCTTTCCCAAGAAATGTGAGTCATAGATAAGCTACCCGGCCACGTATGTATAAATAACAAGGAAAACACAAGCATCCACTCTTGCCATCACTGCTATATAACCTCTGCAGTTGCCAAGAAAGAAGCACATCTGTTTACTCTGCAAATGAGCGTGCTGTTGGGAGACCATCTTAACTTGCGTTAATAGAAAACCTTGAATTTGCAATGTCAAGCCAAATCTCTCTCAAGAGCCTGTGTAGCTGGCTATGTTTATTTTATCCCCCTTTTCAGGTTAAGGCTGTCAGGAATGGATCACCCAGACTACTAACAGCTTTGCTACAGAAGTTTCCCCAGCACTTCAGCAAGGCATTGCTCTCACACACAGTTCAAGGGGGGAGAACTCAGCCTATCCTCCAAGAGCAAATTAAACACAACTTTGGGGGTTTGGTGGTTAGCTGCCAACCAGAAGACTGATCTCAGAATTAATAGTTCATGACAGGACGACGACTCCAGAGTTCCTGGCAGAAAGCGATGATTCCAATATTAATGCTTCTTATGGCAAGAAAAGGCACAGATGCTAAGTGGTCCATATTTGTTGGTAGTGTTTGCATAAAGGATCGCTCTATTATTTGATTCAGTGCCAAGATTTCCCAAGATGAAGGAAATGGTGGATATTCAGCATGAATATGGTAATGTCACTCTGCTGCTCCAAACACTGTAACCAGTTTAACTGTGGAGGATGTACTATCCTTGTGACAGCTTATCACATGAGATTACGTTGTCCCATGAATATGAATTCCCTTTATGGTGGAGGAGAGCGGAATCTTATAATGGAAGCCCTGCTACAAGCAGATTTGGTTAAGCTGTCAGACTGTTAAATAAATGGTCTCTTACAATTTGTTTATACCTCTACTGAGCACAACATTTCAATAAAGGAGGGGAAATTTAACTGCCTGAAGGGAGATGGAAAAGAGATTATAGAGTCTTTGTTGGTGACTGACCTTGATCTCATTTCAGAGGCTTAGTCTTCTGAGCATTTAGGAGGAAATGTTACAAAAGTTGCTTCTAAAGATTCTGGGAAGACATGTACTTTTATTAAAATAACTATGTATACTTTTGTTAGCCAAGTCAGGGTCTTTCCTCCACCACCACCCACCGCCCCAAAATTCATATTGGAAATTAGGAATCAAGATCCACAGGGAGAAGGGAAACAGGCTTTCCAATTTCCTTTCTTCACTATGTTTCCTCTTGTGTTTGTGTAACACTAACCTAGTTCCTCACATGAACGCAAGATTATAAATAAGAAATTGAAAAAATCCACGCAGATTTTTAATCTGTATTATTTTAATTGGAGATTGTTTGAAATTCTTGTTTTATTATTTTGTATTATTAATAAGGAATTATGCTGGCAACCCAAAGGTGATGGTGGTTGTTACATGCTGCTAAGTCACCTGTGACTCACAGCGACCCTATGTACAACAGCTCTAAACCCTGCTCTATCCCTTGCCAATCTTCCTGTCTCCAACACGCCTATCCCCATTACCCCAGTGATGGAATAAATCCATCTAATCGAGAGTCTTCCTCTCCTGCACTGTCCCTCCACCCTCCCAAGAATGATGTCACTCTCCAAGGACTGGTCCCTCCTTGCAACATGTCCAAAGTATGTCAGGTGAAGCTTCAGAATCCTTGCCTCCAAGGAGCAGCCTGGCTTCACCCTCTCTAGGACAAACTTGTTTGTTCTCCTAGCAGTCCATGGTATATTCAATACTCTTCTCCAGCACCACAGCTCAAAGGCATCAACTCTCTTTATATCATCCCTAGTCATTATCCAGTTCTCTGAAGCATAGCAAGTAATGGCAAAGACCATGACCTGTATCAGGTGCACCTTGGTCTCCAGACTGACATCATTGCTCCTCAGTACCTTGGAGAGGTCTCTGACAGCAGACTTTCCCAATGCAATTCGTCTTTCAATTTCCTGGCTGCTCATACCAAGAGTGTTGATTGTAGAGCCAAGCAAACTAAAGCTGTCAACAATTTCAATCTCTTCACCATCTATCTATCTATCTATCATGATGCTGCCAATTGGCCCAGTGGCAAGAATCTTTGTTTTCTTTATGTTTAGCTTCAAACCATATTGAAGGCTGCAACCACAGGCTCCTCTGCTGGGAAAAGATCAGCATTCTTTTCTCATGTAATTAACTGCCTCTAAAAACCTATTGGAGGGTCATTTATGGGTATTTTTTCACTCAATAGTATATGACAACAACAACTATTATTTCAGAGGTTTTATCAACAAACTACTAGAGAAAAGTAACTAAACACAAAATAAAAGAGTGTTATGTCCCATTTCTATTGTTTCTCACGATCCAAACTAGCTTCTCTTTACAAAAAACCTCATCTCTGGCCACGATGAAAGTCATGTATAAAAAATAATGTAGGAATGTGAAGAGATACAGATTGTCAACAGCTTTAGTTTGTTTACCTCCACAATCAAAACTCTTGGCACCAACAGACAGGAAATTAAAGATGTATTGCATTTGGAAAGTCTGCTGTCAGAGACCTCTCCAAAGTACTACAAAGTACTACTTTACAAAGAAGAGCAATGATGTCAGTCTGGAGACCAAGGTGCACCTGATACAGGTCATGGTCTTTGCAATCACTTGCTATGCATCAGAGAGCTGGATAATGACTAGGGATGATAGAAGGAGAATTTTTGCCTTTGAGCTGTGGTGCTGGAGAAGAGTATTGAATATACCATGGACTGCTAAGAGACCAAGCAGGTTCATTCTGGAGAGGGTGAGACTAGGCTGCTCCTTGGAGGCAAGGATTCTGAAGCTTCATCTGACATACTTTGGACATGTTGCAAGGAAGGACTAGTCCTTGGAGAGGGACATCATGCTTGGAGGGTGGAGGGACAGTGCAGAAGAGGAAGACCCTCGATGAGATAGGTTGATTCTGGAGTAATGGGAGTAGGTGTGTCAGTGACAATAAGATTGGCATACGATGGGTTTAGGGCTATTTTACATAGGATTGTTATGAGTCACCATGACTCGACAGCACATAACAACAGCAACTAACACAGCATTACTTTAAGAAATAAGCAAGATGATTAATATAGTTCTTAACACAATTTTAAATTTACATTAAGTATTTAGAAAATGTTAACAGTTATTCTTTCCTGATTTATCACTAATATTCCATTTTTTCCTATTAATCAAAGACTACAAAGAGAAAGTATAATAATATTGGAAAACACTTGTTGGCATGTATAATCTATTCTATTTTAAAATATAAGTATAATCTATTCTATTTAAAAATATAAAATATTAAAACCAAAGTTTTAACTCCAAGAACTAATTAAAACCAACCCAAAGCCACTACTTTTGAGTTGATGGACTCATGCAGAGCCTCCATCATTTTCTGAGGCTGTAAATCTTTATTTACATGGAGATAAAATGGGAGGAGATTGTTCATCTTTCTCCATGGAGCAGCTGGTAGATTCAAACTGCAGTCTGACACATTATGTATTACTCCACCAGGGCTCCATGAGAAATTAACATATTGGCTTTTCTAGAATTATGCTCCTGGAATGTAACATTTCTTCCCTACTTTTATTTCAATTATATTGTTGCAGGGAAAAAAAAAGGCTTCTTTAAAGTTCTGGACACTGTTAAGAAGATTTGATATAAGTATAAAAATTTCCCAATCATCAAAAATTTAGAAATAAAACCCGAGATAATAATTTTCTTTTCTCTCAAAGAAGGACTGTTACCTCTTTGAGCTAAGCCCTGAATTTGCTGAAATATTTCTCTGAACAGTAATGCATCGGAAAGAGAGACTTTAAAAGTTGAAGCTTTATCTTTGCAGACTTGACAGAGCCAGCATTCCCTTGGAACCACTGGGAGCAAGGGTCAGGTGAGAACCTCTGGCTGGGGGGAAGCCCTGAAAACCCCAGTTCCAGTGGTCCGTCTTCATTCAGTGTCAAGGCTGGATGGAGTTGGGGGAGGAAATTCACAGCAGCTACCAGGAGTCCAGTTCTGCTGAAGGGTTGTTGGACATCTTCTCTCAAATGGTGCTAAGCAAGTATAAAGCAAATTACAAATACACATGGATGAACCACCAAGCTACTTCCCTAAGGTCATCTTCAGCCCAGCATTTCTAAACCTCAAGTCTTCTTCAAACCCAACAAGAGATAAGCTTAACAAGTAAAGGATACCTGCTTTGAACACTGTGCTCTTTCAAAGAATTTCTTCTTTGGGATAAAATTATTAACCACAATTCCAAAGTTTATGTGAGGGGGTGATAGGGGCTTGCAGATAGTCAAGAGAAAATTCTAAGAGAAACCTGAGCCTGACAGTACAATTTGAAGAGGATGATCTGTGCTACTGAATTATATATGTGGAAAGTGTGATGTTTGTGTTGCTTTGTATATTTTCAACCACAAAATATGCATGCAGAAGAATCATAAGGGTGTGAGCACATGCGCGCACGCGCGCACACACACACACACACACACACACACACACACGAAAATTTACCACATGAACACAGAGAAAAAGTAAAGACACTTTTTGCTTCTATTTTAAAAGAAATACTTTACCATGAAGGGTGAAGTTGGGGGAAAGTGAGAAATAATAAGAGGGGAAAATAGCTGATCAAACAAACAAAAAAACTTATTTTTTTTTTCTTCCTTAGTCAGTGACCTTTGAAAAATTGGAGTTTCCTTTGGAGAGGATTAAAATGAAACAGTAAATAACAACTAAAGCTGCCTTATGGCTTTCTTTGTTCCACCAGACATTGGTTGCCACTGACAGGATGACCCCTGTGGAGACAATTTATAGTCTGTGACTGGTGAGTCGTGGTCTCAGGTGGCACAGTGGCCGGTCACCGAGGCTTCGGCCTACAAATGGAACAGAAAGGCCATTTAACAGTGTGCTGCACTGCTAATTGGTGGCGAATTCGGCCCATGTCTGTGTGTGAGGAAGCTTGAAGGGACTCTGGCCCCATCTGCTCTGAAAATAATGATGACTGGATTTTTAAGCAAAGGTTTTTTTCTTTCACAGCCAACCCTTTCTCCTATTTGGTCTTTCATAGAAAACAAAACAAAGCAAAACAAACCACCTACAAAGAGCTTCATTCATATTGTTGTGGTTAAATTTTGATATAACGGGGGAAATTCTTCTCTGAGGGGCCATGTGGTTATCTCGTCTTCTTTCTCTCCTATCTGCCTAGCTGCTTCACACGCATGCTGACCCTCCATTGTGTTTCTGAGGCTATAAATCACACAGGAGGAGATTGCCCTTCGTTCTTCCTTGTAGCCAAAGGTGAATTCGAACCACCAGAGACATGCAGCCTTTGAGTTAGCAGCTCAGCTCCCTAAGATTATGCCATCAGAGCTCCCAATTGTTGCCATACTGGTTAAAAGAAACAAACTTATTGCAATTGAATATATTCTGACTCCCAGTGACCCTGTGTGTGATGAAGTAGAACTGAGCTTCTTGACATTATTTTTTCTCTCACACACTTTGTCTAATCTGTGGTGCTGGTGTTAATGGTTGCTGCTGCATGTCACTGACCCTTCAGTGGGTTTTTAAATCGCCTGGTAGGAGAATGCCCATCCTTCTGTGGGTAGCTGATGGATTTGAACTGTTTGCCTTTAGGATTGCAGCCCAGCTTCTTACCATCTAGGTCATGATAGCTCTTTATTGTTAGTAGAGAACCTTATAAATTTTTGAGCGTTTACAAACTGTATCTTTTATTCATTTATATTTTGTTTTATTATGGCACTTGCTGCAGAAGATCAAGGACTACAGCCTCCTATATGGACTGAAGCTAAACATCAAGAAAACAAAGATTCTAACTACTGGGTCAATTGGCAGCATCAGTATGAAGAGATTGAGATAGTTAACAGCTTTAATTTACTTGGCTCCACAGTCAGCACTCTTGGTAACAGCAGCCAGGAAATCAGGAGATGAATTGCATTGGGAAAGTCAGCTGTGAGGGACCTCTCAAGAGTACTGAAGAACAATGATGTCAGGCTGGAGACTAAGGTGCACCTGTTCCGGGCTATAGTCTTCGCAATGCATCAGAGAGTTGGACAGTGAATAGGGTTGATAGAAAGAGGATTAATGCCTTTGAGCTGTGGTGCTGGAGAAGAGTGTTGAATATACCATGGACTGCTAGGAGAACAAACAGGTTTGTCCTGGAGAGGGTGAAGCCAGAGTGTTCCCTGGAGTCAAGGATTCTGAAGCTTCGTCTGACATATTTTGGGCATGTTGCAAGGAGGGACTGGTCCTTAGAGAGGGACATCATGTTTGACAGAGTGGAGGGGCAGCGAAGGAGAGGAAGACCTTCTATGAGATGGATTGATTCTGTGACTGGAGCGGTAGGAATAAGTGTGTTTGAGATGGCTAGGTTGGCACAGGATAGAACAGCATTTAGAGCTCTTGTACATAGGGTCGCTATGAGTTGCAAATGACTCGATGGCACATAACAACAAAAACAACAATATGGTAATTACAATTTAACTGTGTCATTTCTTTTCTGTGAATGGTTTTCATATCATTCTCTTTTCTAACATTAATTACCATTGATTAATGTAATTTATTACAATGAAACATTGTAATAAATTGGCTCACTCATTCACCCATCGCTGTCCAGTCGGAACCAGCTCATAGATGACCCTCCAGTGGGTTTTCTGAGGCTACCAATTGGTCTGGAGGAGATGGCCCCTCTTTAAATTCAATTAGATAAAAAAATAAATGTAAAAACTTAATAGATTGGTTGAGTGAAGGGAAAGGCAAGATACAATAAGGGGTATACTGTTGTTAAGTACTGTCGAGTTGGAACCAACCCATAGCTGACCCTCTAGCGGGTTTTCAGAGGCAGTTAATCACATGAGAGGTGATTGCCCACATTTGTCCTGTGGAGCAGCTGGTGAATTCGAACTGTATGCAATCGGGATCGTAGCCAGCTTCTTACCACTAGGCCACCAGGGCTCCAAGGGATACATTAGACATTGACTTTTCTTTTTTATGGAAGCAGGTCAGCCAGGTCTTTCTTCTTCAGCTCTCCAGGATGGGTTCAAACCACCATCCCTTTCTGTTTGCTCTTGCTGTTGAGTGCCATTGAATGGAACCAACTTATAGCTGATCCTCCAGTCGGTTTTCAGAGGCAGTAAATGGCATGAATGGAGATCACCCATCTTTCTTCAACGGAGTAGCTGGTAGATTCGAACTGCATGTCTTTGGGTTGGCAGCACAATTCCTTACTCCCAAGCGGTAAAGCTGAAACCATCTATATCACTCAGAGGCCCAGGACTTCAGATGGACTCCATTTCTTTGCTAAGTGTATGTGTTCTTCTAACTTTGTACTTGTTAGAGCAGATTTTAGGAGACAGGATCTCAACTCTGCCAGATCCTGTAACTTCCCTTTACTCCATCTGCCTTTGTGCATCTTGCGCTGCTTCACAGACATCATGCCTCTGAGAGGAGGTTTCCTGTAGACTGACTCCTTAGCGAAAACGCCAGGAGAACTTCCCTGTTCCAGGAGCAGTTTTTAAATTGGGAGACACCCTTCTGGTCTCTCCAATGGTTATTTTCTTTTCACCCAGTCAACAATTATTCATGTTTGGTAACTGTATTTGTTGTCAGTTACCATCAAGTCAATGCTGAGCGGCAGCATGAAACCTTGCCCAGCCCTGTGCAGTCTCGAAGGAGCCCTGGTAATCCTGTGGTTAAAGTGCTCAGCTGACAATTCAAGCAGTGGAGGTGTGAACCCATCAGTTGTTCCTGAAGAGAAAGCTGGGGCAGACTGCTTCTAAAAAGACTCTCTCTCTCTCTCTGTCACTGCCAGCAAACCAAAGCTGATTCAGAGGGGACCTGCTAGCAGGTTTCCAAGGCTGTAAAGTCACCTGAGAGGAAATTGTTCCTCTTTCTTCCTTGGGAAAACTGATGGATACAAACCGCTTGAGGGAAGCATGGCTTTGGGGGTTACCAGTGCAGCTCCCTACAGACTATACCACCAAAGCCCCCTTCTTTCAAGATTCACTCACCCATGCATTCATTGCTGTAGAATGAGAATGATTCATAGTTGATGCTCCAGGAAGGTTGTGAATTATGGGGGGTGGGGGGAAGGTTGCCCATCTTTCCCCCTCAAGGTTGCTGGTGGCTATGCACTGCCAGGGCTGTGAGTGTCACACACTGTGGACTGCAGACCCCCTGGCCATGACGGCTAAGAAACTCTTTGGGATAATTCTACTCTACACCAAAGGGCTTGGGTTTTTTTATTTCATTGACCTGTTCTATCTTCACGATCATATTTACCTGAGGTTACAAATTAGGAGAAAAGTAGATCCATAAGTGGAAAAAGAAACAAAACACAAACCCTGCCCTTTTTCAGATCCCCTGGATGGATTACTGAATAAATAAATATCTGAGCGTTTTGATTCCCCGCCTCCTGAAGGCCTGGGCGTGGAGCTTGATTGCACTCTCCTTTTGTTTTGGCTTCAGCGCATCTCATCCTGGCTTTTCTCAGAGCTTTCATGAGTAACCCTCATTAGCCGGATGCTCCTAATAACTCCCAGCAACTCATTTCCAGCAACTCTTTTTATTTTTTTCTGATCCAGTAAGAAAGCAAGCACCTCGTACTACTTGCAGTAGATGACGGTTTCTTTGCTAATTAAGTCATTACAATCTTTTTGCTATGAGAGGGATTTTGCCCAGAGAGCCATCCATTCCTTAGCCCAAAAATAATGAAACCTTGGCAAGAATGGTTGCTGATGGGTGCACCTTTGAGTTTACAAAGATTAATGATTTTAAAATTGACTCTCCAGACCACTAGTAATGAAATTGACCATATCCAATTTTGAAAGCCCCAGGACCTGAGGGAAACTGCAAATTAGCAAGGAAAAGGTGGTGTGTTCCTGGCCCAGTGAAGTGTTGCGGAATGCGACAGATTAGGTTAATACTGCAGCACTTAGGTTGAAGGTCAGCCTGAACATGAGCATGCAGGCAGCTTTGGAAGTCGCTCGTCTGCCACCCTTTTTGCAAGTTCTGAGGAACTGAAGCAGATGGGGGGCAGCCGTAGGCATGGGCATACTGGCAAGAGATAGGGATGAAAGGAAGACGGAAGTTGCTTGGACCATTAACTTGCTTCTGTGGAAACAATAGTACTCGATCAGTGAGTATGCTAGGCTCCAGACACAAGGATTAGTATTTACTGTGCCGTGGTTTCTGTTCTTGCCACTACTTCATTTGGTACACGCTAGTATATATTCTCTCTCCCTCTCCCTCTCCTTCTCTCCTTCCTCTCCCTCTGCCTCTCCTTCTCCCTCTCCCTCTCTTTGCTTTCCAGTCCAAACCAATGCATACCTGATTCTCCATATGGAAGGAGATTGCTCATCTTTCTCCTGCTGAAGCCACTGTTGTTGTTGTTGTTGTGAGGTGCTATTGAGTCTAGTACAAGTCATAGCGACCCTATGAACAACTGATCTGAACCCTGTCCTATCCTGTGCCATTCTCACAATCTCTGACACATTCAATCCAGTTTCTGCAGTCACTGTCCATCTACGTGCTTCAGAGTCTTCCTCTCCTTTGCCGTCCCTCCACCTTTCCAAGCATGATGTCCCTCTCCAAGGAATAAACTCTCCTAACAACATGCCTTAAGTAGCATCTTTGCCTCCAAGGAGCACTCTTGCTACACCTTTTCTAAAGTGTATCTGTTTGCTTTTTTGGCAGTCCATGGGATATTTAGCACTCTTCTCCAATACCACACTACAAAGACATCAATTCTTCTATCATTTTTATTCATTGTTCAGCTCTAAGATGCATAGATGATTTGACATACCAGAGAGGCATGGCCTTTGGGTTAGAAGCACGCCTTACAGAGTAAGCCACCAGAGATCCTCAACTATTATATTCAACTGATCCTCCAGCAGGTTTTCTGAGGCTATAAATAGCATGGGAAGAAATTGCCTATCTTTTTCCCATGGAATAGCTGTTGGATTCAAACCACCTACCTTTAGATTGGAAATGCAAGTACCATTAGGCCACCAAGCTCCCTCAATTACTATATTGTTGTTGTTCTGGTGGTGATGGTGGTGGTACCATAGAGTCAGAACTGACCCATAGCTGGCCTTCTGGCAGATTTTCAGAGGCAGTTTATTGCACCAGAAGAGACTGCTCATCCTTCTCCCATGTGGATTTGAACCACATGCCTTCGGGATTGCAGTGTTGCTTCTTGCCACTGGCCCATCAGAGCTCCAAAAGCACGTAGGCACCACCTTTTACACCACTCGATAGAACACTGCTGGAGGAGCCCTGATGAAACATTGGTTAAAGCCTCAGCTGCTGACAGAAGGTCAGTGGTTTGAACACATCAACTGCTCTGCAGAAATTGTGGCAGGCAGTCTGATACTGTAAAGATTTAGTCTTGGAAAACCTATGGGACAGTTCCACTCTGTCCCATGGGATCACTATGAACTAGAATAGATTTTATGACAATGAGTTTGAGCCTTTCCCCCCCACTTGTTCATTTTCTTATAGAACACAGTTACTATCTTCCCTACATTCAAGTGATGGAGAAGGAGCAGCTATGATGGTGGTTCTGAAGACTATTTCAGTCACTGCAACTCCAAATTCTTGGGAGAGAGCAACCCTTTGCTTACTAACCAATTCCATTCCATTTTCATACCACCCTTCCAAACTCTTAGTTGTCACTTCCCTGTACAACTGAAAGCTCAGGTACTATGATCTGCCTTCACAAAAGTAAAGATAAGATTTAGGGTGTCTACATCACCTTACTCACTACCTTCAGGATCCCATCAAACATTAGGTAAAGCCCTGCACATTGCAACATTTGACTTCCTATTGCTGCTATAACAAGTACCACAAGCGGGTGAATTTAAAAAGCAAATTTATTTTCTTAGGGGAGCTCTAGTGGCCTAGTGGGAAGAAGCTGCACTGCAATCCCAGAAATACATGGTTCAAATCCACCAGATGCTCTGCCAGAGAAGGAGGGGCCATCTCCTCTTGTACCAGTCAGATCCATTTTGATGGTACACACACAGAAAATAACAAAATAACATAAAAAAATTTCAAAAAGAAAATTTATTTTCTCACAATTCAGGAGACAAGAAGTCTGAACCTTGGGCACAGACTACATAGAAACATACACACTCCCTCTCTCATTGGTTGTTCACTCTTGATGGGGACAAGTATAGGAGCTCTTCATCTCTTCCAGCTTCTGTAGCCCAAACATCCTTTAGTTCCTTGGTAATATTCCCATGGCATGTATCTTCTCCCTGTTTTCTGCTCCCTCACCATCTAGCTATTCTTAAAACTCAAGAATTATTAGATTTAGGACACATCCTATATTGAGATTCTATCATTCACATAATGATGAAACTCTATTCCCAAATGGAATTGCATCCACAAGTATAGAGGTTGAGAATTTTGAGAGTACTCAATTTTATCCATAACACGTGCTGAGGTATGTAACCTGTAATACTCAAAAGACCAAGCCCATAAATGAAAGGCTTCTTTAAACACTAAGGTACAGACCACTGAGCAGTAATACCCATAAATCCTATTCTACTGTTCCCATGTGCACCAATTTTCATTTCAAGTATTGCAACATGTTACTTGTACTTTAACTGAGAAAAGATTTACTCCAGTGTTTTCTCAAGTGTAGGTTTTCCTAATTGCCTTGCATTAGAGGAGGGAATGTCATTTTAAAGACTCATTTTCATGAGACTTAAAATTTATTAGGCTTTTCTGTGTCTCCCCTCTTCTTCTGACACTCCTCATCCCATTTAGCATATATCCACGGCTGTATTCCCACCAAGGCCGTTTTAACTGGAACTTGCACTTCTCTAGTAACAAAACTAAAGCGTGTTCTGTATACTACTAGATTGATTCTCCTTTTCCAAAGAAAAGGAGAAGAAAAAAAACCTAAGAAAGCTGAAAGAAAGACAATCAGGAACAGAATGTGCTATCTAATTCTCTCTCAACACCAGTGTTTGGTTTGGGTTTTTTGTGTTGCTGCTGTTAGGTGCTGTCAAGTTGAGTATGACTCATAGTGACTCTATGAACAACAGATCTGAACCCGGTCCTCTCCTGCACCAGACTCCTTCAAGTCTTTGACCAGATTTTGGTTCTTCTCTCTCAGCAGCCTCTGCTTCAGCTCATCTCCAAGTAAATTCTATTTATGTGATAAGATAGTAGGAACAAAAAAGCAGTTTATCATTTCAAGATTAGCAAAATGTGCCCTATCATTCTGGTGTAACTCCTTCTCTTCTATCTCTCCACCCCAACTATTAAGCTCTAGGGAAGCTAACATACCCAGATCTTCAGTTTTCACTATAAATGCAGCTCCCTCAAGTTCAGAGAAAAGAAAACTCAAGAGACAAATGGCTTCTCTGATGGCTTTATCAGTTTAAAGAACCAAATGCAAATGTAGGTTTGCATTTCTATCTCAGGGAATGTGGCATAATTTCTTTTGTGGCCATGTCACCATTCATCTAAATTTGAATATGTAAGACAGAAGAGTCCAGAGTAAACTCTCTGCTTTATTTCTATAGCAACTGGAGTACAGTGCTACAGACAGGGGAGCCGTTGGACAAATGTGTGTCAACTTCAGCACCTCTCTTGTCTTTCCAGAATGCTGAGTAGCTCCAAGCAGAGAGAAGGGAGAATGGAGGGCACAAGAAGAGGGTGATGGGTGCTTGATATTGTCACTGTGTGAGGAGTCTGAGTTAGAAGGATATGTGCTGAAATCAACTTCTAATTTCTATGGAAAATACAAGGGAGATCCCTGTGAACCTGTCAGAGAGAAACCGTGTCAGAAGCACATTGAAATGTACAACTGGAGGCGTAATTGCTATTGGAAAATAGAGGATAGAGAACTGTGACCAAATGTGATAACATTATTGAATTAAAAAGCACGCTTCAGCACAGATGACAATAATGGAATTAGCAGCATTGTTGAAGTGTTCATTCACAAATTAGAGGGGGAGGGCTTAGAGGCGTTTGCATTGACCCTGGACAAAGGAGAATGGAAAGGGAAGTGGGCAAATTGCAGTAACTACAAAATGTTACACTTGCTGCTACTTCAGGCAACAATGTGCCCTTCCTACACCCTCCAACCCCTTCCGAGGCAGGCAAGGGGTAAAAGCTGAAAGTTTGGTACCTGGAGCTCTGGCAACAAAGTGGTGAAAAAGGCTTTACCAGTTGCATATACACTTGGGACCATTTTCCCCTCTCTAAGTATACCCAAACTCAAATTCACTACTATAGAGTTGGTTCTGACACTATTGGCTTTCTGAGGCTGTAGATTGCAATGAGAGGAGACTGTTCATCTTTTTTTCTCACTGAGCCCTTGGTGGATTTGAATTGCCTCAGACACATAGACCTTGGGTTGTCAGTGTACAGAGCTTTCCTCAATACAACCCATATTAAAAACAAAACAAAACCAAAAAACCAAACAAACAAAAAACCCCCCCAAAACAAAAACCAAGCATATGCTCATTGCCATAGAGTCAGAACCAATTCATAGCTGACCCTCCAGGGTTTTTTGGGAGGCTGTAAATTATCACACAGGCAAGGTTTATCCCACAGAGTTGCAAGTGAATTAAAAATGCCAGAGAGGTGGCCGCTTTGGGGTTAATAGCACTAGTCCCTATGAACTACACTACCATTCTTTTACTTAGAATAATGTTTCCAAGGTTCATCCATGTTATTGTTAGGTGTCATTGAGTCAAAGAAGCCAAACACAAAAGGCTGCACACTCTATGAATTCGTTTCTTAGAAATAATGTAGAATAGGTACATTTATAGACACACACACACACACACACACACACACACACACACACACCCCAGTAATTGCTAGAAGCTGGATAACAATGGGGACATAATATGCATTTCAAGCCTGGCTGCTATTTAATGAATATGAAGAATCCAGTTGGGATGATGGAAAAGTTCTACAACTAGCTTGTGGTCATGGTTGCACAGTAGTGTTGAGTGTACTTTATGTGCACTTTGAAACAGTGAAATAGAGTAAATTGTATGCTTTATTGTACAACTAAATTTTAATACAAAGATTATGTGTCTCTGGTGGTGCTATTTACAGCCTGGGGAACCCAGTGGAGGGTCAGCTCTGGGTAGATACTAATCTGAAGACAATGACTTTGAGTTCTTTTGTTGTTTTGTTAAGTTAAACAAGTAAAACAAAACACCACCTCTTCTATGGAAGAAAGTGCCTAAATTTTTTTTTCCTACAAAGCAGCTGGTGGGTTTGAAATACTGGTCTTTTGGTTAACAATACAACATGTGTTTATGATGTGTTAATACTCATAAGAATCTTGTGTTTTTACTATTACTCTGATTTGTGTTGACCCCAGTGTTTCTGAGAAGAACTGCTTCACTGGATTCTCTCTCCTGTGATACTTGCACAAGCAAATTGCCAACCTTCTCTTCTTTAGCTCTGTTGTAACAAACTGCCAACCTTTCTTCTCCAAGTCTAGTACACACTAGTTGTGCTACTTAAGGAACACCAAAGAACCTTGGGTTATTATTTATTATCATTGTCAATGTTACATGGTTATATCATTGTTTCTGCTTTTAAGATCAGGAAAGTGATGATTGGAGAATTTCTAAAACTTGCCCAAAGTCATACAGGCGGTGTCCAGGAATCAAATTCAGCTGTCTTTATGCAGAAGAAGTCTCTGACTAGTGCCAATGGTGAGCATGGTCAGATCCTAATCAAAAGGTTGGCGGTTTGTGGTGACCCTCTACTTTCCCATGCATGATGCCTTTCTCAAGAAATTGGCTTATCCTGATGACATGCCCAAGGTAGGTGAGAGGAAGTCCCACCACCCTTGTCTCCAAAGAACATTCTATTTGTACATTTTCCAAGACAGATTTATTTGTTCATTTGGAAGTTCGTGGTATAGTCAGGGTTTGTTGTTTTTTTTTTTTCACAAGCACTGTAATCCAAATGCATCAGTTCTTTTTTTTTTTTTGTCTTTCTTATTCACTGTGCAACTTTCACATATATATATATGCTAATTCTAACAAGTTCATTGCCACCAAGTCAGAACTGACACATAGCTGACCCTCCTCCACTGAGTTTCCAAAACTGTAAATCTTATGAAAGGAGATTATTTATCTTTCTTTCACAAAGCCTCTGGTGGATTTGAACAACTGGAGTGGTAGGGCCTTTGGGTCAGCACTCCAGCTCCTTATGGACCACACCACCAAAGGTTTCCTTATAAGTCCATAGGGGAAGTGCACCTTAGACCTCAAAATTATCTCTTTGTTCTTTAATACTTTAAAGAAATCCTTAGCATCAGATTTGTCCAATGAAACGTGTGGTCATTTGATTGAAAAAAAGAAAAAGGTAGGTGGTTGTTCCTAGTGAAATTTGCTTTAAGAAATTAAATTCCATGTTCTAATTTAACATAGACCTATGGCTCAAATCCACCTGATGCTCCATTGGAGAAAGATGGGCAATTGTGTCCAGTGTGATTTATTGCCTCTAAAATCCCACTGGAGGGTCAGCTATGGATCTGTTCTGACTGGACAGTACAAAACAACAAAAAACCCCAAAAATTTAACAGAGAGTACACCCTATCTTTGTATTCTTCTTTATACACCTGAAAGTATTCCAACTGAAAAATGTCAGACTGACCTCTCCATAGTGGTGCTGTGATGAGAGCAGTGCCACTAGCTAACAGGAATCCAAATCCATATGCAAATGCTAATTGGTAGGACCCTTTCACTGCCTTCATGCTTTGCTGTAATTCTGAATCCGAGACCACTAGCTATTTAAAATGCTCTCCAATAATTGAGCACAGCTGTTGGAACGTTTCTAAATTATTTCAATTTCAGAATCAGGAAACACTAGAGAGACATTTATGGCTCTTATTTTCAAGAAAGAATTTCTTCTTGGGACCCCTAGTTCTAAGAACATAATTGTACACAGGCTGAAAGCTGCATAGGCCCGTTTGACATGCAGTCGGTATAGACCAGTCCACAGCCTGTTCATCACCTTTCCAGCTGAAAAATAGAAGTCAAAGGTCAACTATTCAAGTTACCCCTCTTAAATTACTATGAAGAAACTGACATTTTCTGTTGTTAAAAAAATGTAATTTTTTCACGTTACTGCTAGGAAGTTTATTATAATGAATCTTTCTCCTTCAAGGATCATGATCTAGTTACACATAACAATTTATAGCAATTTAAATACACAATAATTTGAATATGCTTATGGATTCTGGGGGTCAGGAATTTGGCAAAGGTGAAGAGGAATGCACAGTTTCTTCTCTGTGATGTCTGAGAGCTCAGCTTGGAAGACGCAAAAGCTGAAAGAGACTTGATGGCTGGCATTTGGAATCATCTGAGGACTTTACTGTCTGATACCTGGGCTGAGATGGCCTGAAGAGTGGGACTCTGATCGTGTAAATGATAATTGGTGACTGGAATGCAAAAGTTGGAAACAATAAAGAAGGAATTGTAATCAGAAAATATGGGCTTGGTGACAGAAATGAAGCTGGAAATAGAATGATCAAATTTTGTCTTTTCAATTATACATTCATTATAAATACCTTTTTAAAAGACACACAGGTGACATCTTTACACATGGACCTCACCTGCTGGGTTGCATAGGAATCAGACTGACTAAATCTGTGAAAGGAATAATTGGAGAAGCTCAATATCAACAGTCTAAACTAGCAAGGGACATACTGGGGGGTCTGTTCATCAATTATTGGTGATGAAGTTAAAATTGAGGCCAAAGAAAATGAAAACAAGTCCATGAGAACCAAAGTATAATCTTGAAACTATTTCATCTGAATTTTAAAACCATCTTAAGAATAGATTTGAAGCTTTGAACATCAGTGATCAAAGACCAGTTGAGTTGTGGGACTATATCAAGGATATCATCCACGAAGAGAGCAAAAGGTCATTACAAAGACAGAGGAGAAAGAAAAAACCAAAATATATGTCAGAAGAGACTCTTAAAATTGCACTAAACCATTGAGAAGTCAAAACAAAGGGAAACATGCCGAAGAAAAGGAGCTGAACAGAAGGTTTCAAAGGGCAGCTCAAGAAGACAAAGCACAGTATTATAATGGAGTGTGCAGAGAGCTGCAATTGGAGAAGAAAAAGGCAAGAACTCACTCTGCATTTCTCAAACTGAGAGAACTGAAAAACAAGCCTCGAATCACAATGGTGAAAGATACTATAGGCAATAGATTAATGAACCCAGAAAACATCAAAAGAAGATGGAGGGAATACATAGAATCACTGTGCCAAAAAAGAACTGACTGACACTGGACGTTTTCAGGAAATGCTATTAAAACAGGAGCCAACAGTAATGAAGGAGGATGTTGAAGCTGCGCTGAAGACATTGGCAAAGAATCAGACCATAAGCATTGAGGGGATACCAATTTACTTGTTTCAGTGAACAGGTGCAGACCTGGATACACTCACTGGTCTATGCCAAGAAATTTGTAGGACAGCTGTCTGGCCAACAGATTGGAAGAGGCCCATAACTGTTCCCATTCCCAAGAAAGGTGATCCAGCAGAATGTGGAAACTATTGAACAATATCATTAATATCACATGCAAGCAAAACAATGCTGAAGATCATAAAAAAGAAAACCCAACCAGCTAAAACAATACATAGATAGGGAACTGCCAGACAATTAAGCAGAATTTAGAAGAGGATGTGGCACCATGGATATCATTGCTAATGTCAGATGAATCCTGGCTAAAGGTAAAGAATGCCAGAAAAATGTTTATTATGTTTTTGTGACTACGCAAAGGCGTTTGCCTGGGTGAGTCATAACAAGTTTTTGCTGACATTGAGAAGAATGGGAATCCCAGAGCACTTGATTGTGCTCACGCAAAACCCATACCTAGACCAAGAAGCTATTGTGTGAACAGAACAAGGGAACACTATGTTGCGGTGGTGGTGTTATGTGCCATCAAGTCGCTTGCGACTCATAGCAACCCTATGTACAACAGCCCTAAATTCTGCTCTGTCCTGTGCCAATCACACTGTCTCTGACACTCCCATCCTGATTATCCTGATCACTGAATCAATCCATCTCATAGAGGGCCTCCCTCCACCCTCCCAAGCATGATGTCCTTCTCCAAGGACCAGTCTCTCCTCACAACATGTCCAAAGTATGTTAGACAAAGCCTCAGAATCTTTGCCTCCAAGGAGCCACCTGGTTTAACCCTTTCCAGGACGAATCTGTTTCTTTTCTTAGCAGTCCATGGTATTCTCAATACTCTTCTCCAGCACCACAGCTCAAAGACATCAATTCTCCTTCTATCCTCCTTGGTCATTGTCCAACTCTCTGATGCATAACAAGTGATTGTGAAGACCATGGCCTGTATCAAACGCACCTTAGTCTCCAGAGAGATGCCATTGCTCTTGAGTACTTTAGAGAGGTCCTTAACAGCAGACTTTCCCATCACAATGCGCCTTTTAATTTCCTGGCTACTGGTGCCAAGAGTTTTGACACTGGAGCCAAGCAAACTGAAGCTGTGAACAATCTCAATCTCTTCACCATCCATCCTGATGCTGCCAATTGGTCCAGTGGTGAGAATCTTTGTCTTCTTGACATTGAGCCTTAATCCATATTGGAGGCTGCAGTCCTTGACCCTCTGCAGCAGATGCTTCAGGTCCTCTTCAGTTTCAGCAAGCAGAGTTGTGTCATCTGCATAACGCAGATTATTGATAAATCGTCCACCAATCTTGACCCCACATTTCTCCTTATAAACCCCAGCCTCCCGGATAATCTGTTCTGCATATAGGTTAAAAAGGTATGGAGATAGGATGCATCCCTGGCGTACGCCCTTCCCAATTTTGAACGATGCAGTGTTCTCTTGCTCTGTTCTGACGACTGCCTCCTGGTCCAAGTATAAGTTTCGCATTAGAATGATCAAGTGTTCTGGAATTCCCATTCTTCTCAGAGTCAGCCACAGTTTGTTATGGTCCACACAGTCAAATGCCTTTGCATAGTCAATGAAACACAGATAAACATCCCTCTGCTATTCCCTGCTTTCAGCCAAGATCCATCTAACATCAGCTACAGTATCTCTAGTACCACGACCCCCTCTAAACCCAGCCTGGACTTCTGGTAGTTCTCTGTTGATGTGCTGTTCCAGTCATTTTTGGATAATCTTCAGTAAAATCTTGCTTGCATGTGAAGTCAGTGAGATTGTTCTATAGTTTCCACACTCTGTTGGGTCACCTTTCTTTGGGATAGGAACAAATATAGATCTCTTCCAGTCAGTTGGCCAAGTGGTTGTTCTCCAGATTTCTTGGCACAACTTGGTAAGCACATCCAGGGCCGTCTTCTCAGGTAAGACTGAAGATGGCAAACCACGTGGCATTCGTTCTGCAGGCCGCGCAGAGTGGGTGTAAGGAGCCTGACTGGCAGAAAGCTGAGCAGCTAAAGGGTCAATCACACTCTACTCAGGTAACACTGAAGACGCCAAAACCGCACGGCATTCATTCCGGCCCTCGGGCCCGTGGCCCTGGTGCTAGGAAAAACCTATCTACACACCAGGTTTACAGGATGCATTGCCTTTGTTCGGGAAACATTACGACTAAACTTCAGAGACATTGGTCCCAACATAAGGAACTATGAGCAGCTGATGTGTTTGGAATCACGGAAGCCAAGCAAGTTTCATATATAAGCTGTTAGATCAAGGGCTGGTCAATGGGAGATAGATGTGAAGGGAGTGGGTAGAAGTGGATGGGTATCCTGGTGGAGGGTGGAGCAGGGAAATAAGTGGGTAAAGACACGTGTTAACTCCACAATAAGGGATATACCTTTAACTTGCTGGTCTGTCTGATACTTCTCTAAATCTGAACATTCACATTAAGACAGACTAGGAAGAGGGATTGGCCATCCACTTCTGTAATAGCAGGCCTCTGAAAACCCTATGTACAGGAAACACTATATGGTTTAAAATTAAGAAGGTATTGCATAAGGGTTATATTCTGTATTTACCTGTATGTTGAGTAAATAATTCAAGAAGCTGGACTCTACAAGAATGTGGCATCAGGATCAGAGGGAGATTTATATCAATTACTTGTATTATACAGATGACACAACTTTGCTTGCTGAAAGTGAGGTAGACTTAGAGCATTTGTTGCAGATCAAGGAATGCAGCCTTCGATACAGACTGCATCTCAATGTAAAAAAAATATAGATTCTTACCACCAGAGATGGATCATGATAGATGGAGAAAAGTTTGAAATTGTCAACAACTTCATCTTACTTGGATCCACAATTAACACTCTTGGTACCAGCAGTCAGGAAATCAGGAGACATACCACACTGGGAAAGAGCAAGTTAGGGACCTCTTCAAATTATTACGGTGTGATGATATCAGTTTGAGGACCAAAGTTCATCTGATCCAGGTCATGGTCTTTCTAATCACTTGCTATGCATTTGAGAGCTGGACAATGAATAAGGATGACAGAAGAAGAATTGATGCCTTTGAACTATGGTGCTGGAGAAGAGTACTGAACTTCCCATGGACGTCTAAAAGAACAAACAGATACTTCTTGAATAAAATACATCCAGACTGCTCTTTGGAGGCAAAGATAATAAAGATAAAACTTCACCTCACATAATTCAAACATGTTGCTAGAAGGGCCTATTCCTTAGAGAGGGACATGATGCTCAGAAAGGCAGAGGGTCAGCAAAGGAGAAGACGACCCTCGACCAGGTGGATTGACACTGTGACTGCTGCAATGGGCTCTAGTGTGTTACAAAGTATAATGGTGGCACAGGATATGACAGGGTTCAGACCTGTTGCTCATAGGGTCGCTATGGGTCATACTCTCCTTGGTGGCATCACAACCACCAACAACAACAACAACAAGAACAACTTCTGACTTGCTTTCTGTGCTGACAACTGATGAGCTTTCATTTGCTCATGACCTGTGGATTACAAGGGTCATACTACTTGCTCTTTTCTTTGACAACAAATATTGTTGAAATCGGAAATGCTTCCCTGAGCTACAACTTAGTGGACTTTCTTAGATTTTGTACATAAAGCAAAATGAGGATTTTCAGATATTAATACTTACCAGTTTCCTAAGGCTGACATGACAACATGCTACAAAGTAAGTGTCTTTAAAGTACAGAAATGTATTGGTTCACAGTTCTAGAGACTGGGAGTCCAAACTCATCACATTCGTAGGGCTATGCTATCCCTGTCCATTCTAGGGGAAGATTCTATTATTTCTATCATTCTCTGGGTCATAGATTATCTTTGCTTGGGTGTCTTCTCCTTTATGCTTCTGTGCATCAGTCTTTTTCTTTTCAAAGATGCTATTCAGATGGGCTTTGACCCACTATAGTCAGAAATGAAAAGGGAAGTCCTGATGGCATGGTCTGCAGTGTGTTGCACTGCTAACCTAAAGGCCACGTGATTCTGATGGTTCAAATCCACCAGCAGCCACTTTCCATTAAGATTCGCACATTTACCGGCGCTGGCTGAAAATCGCCTGTGACGTCATCCATAGCTACTGGTAAGAGTCAGCACCCAGAGCCATCAGGGGCTTTAAGCTCGTTGCCCACTGCTGTGGTGTGGACAGCTGAAACCCAGGCCCCGATAGGCACCTGGGGGGGGGGAAAACCCAGACTCTACTTCATGCTCTGCTGGAGAAGGAGAGGCAGTCTCCTGTACCAGTCAGATCCAATTTGACGGTACACACACACACACACTTACACTCTCTTTTTCTTCTTCTTTTTT
>NW_006399890.1:2514904-2523475 GCF_000299155.1 Elephantulus edwardii | reverse complement strand
ATTAATAAAAAAATAATTTATATCTGAAAAAAAAAGATTTGCACATTTAAAAACCAAATGGAGAGTCACTATGAATAAGAATCAACTCAACAGCAGTGAATTTGAGATTTTGTTGAGTTTAATCAGGTATGCTCTCATGTAAATGTAACATCTTCAAAGAGAAAAATGTTTCTCCAAAGCAGATCGCATGCACAGATACAGGCATTAGGATTTCAACATATCATTTTGGGGACTAGTCCATCCTTAATTGTCTCCAGTCAAGTTATGATGTTGTTACCTGGAAGCACATTTACTTTTAATGAGATGCAGTTTAAACTAGTGATGAGAGGGCAGCTGCAAAATCCACCAATACCACATTCAAGATCGATATAACCAGGAAAGCATTGAGAGAATCTCTTATCTGGATGTGAGCTATGGATGTGTTTATCTTCATTCACTTTCTAGAATAAAACTTCCCTAAG
This sequence comes from Elephantulus edwardii, assembly GCF_000299155.1. Classification (NCBI taxonomy): domain Eukaryota; kingdom Metazoa; phylum Chordata; class Mammalia; order Macroscelidea; family Macroscelididae; genus Elephantulus; species Elephantulus edwardii. The sequence goes on along the minus strand of NW_006399890.1, from coordinate 2,523,014 downwards.
TGGTTGTGGTTGTTAAGTGCCATCGAGTCTTAGACAATTCATAGTGATCCTATGAATGAAAGACCTGAACACTTGCATAACTTTCATCGTTTCTCCAAGTTCATAGAGTTTCCAGAGGCAAGCTATTTTGAAAGTGGATGCCATTCCTGCTTCTAAGCTTGTTTTAATAGGGGAACTCCACCAAACACTGTCCACAATGCATAACGATTATCACATTTGACACATCACTGTCACAGTGTTTAGCATCACAGTAACCATGAGTTACCTCTGTACAGCAAATGGACAGACCAGTGCTGTACCACTTAGAATGATGTTTGACCAAAAACAATTAAAACCAAGCCCGAGGGCCGCAAATTAAAATCACCCACCTTTGGCTTGGTAGTATAACTTTCTATATACACTAGGCCAACAGAGCTCTCTCTATGTTGTTGTTATTGTTCTTAAGTGCTGGTAGTCAAGCTTTTTCCCTCTAATTTTATACTGGTTTATTTATAAAGTTCGAATACATTTTTTTCCCCACACCAGATCTTTCCTAATTCCTTCACATACACTCACCCATCAAATTATGTTACCTTATGATTAATCTCTCCACCACCCACTCATCCTGACCCCTCTGCTTCCCACTCTCCTCCCCCCTTGGGCCCTCATACTCATTGTACAAGAATGGTTTTATACTGTAGTAAAACTTTTTGCATCCTAGTGTATGCTAGGTGTCTGGCACATGGTAAATATTGAATGGATGTGGATGCATAGAATTGTCTCAGAATCTTGTTCACTGGACTATGAGGAGAAAGGTGACATCAGGATTGGAGGAAGACTCATCAAGAATCTGTGTTATGCAGATGACACTAACCTGCTTGCTGAAACTGAGGAGAACCTGAAATGCTTGCTGCAGAAGGTCAAGGACTGCAGCCTTCTATATGGATTGGAGCTCAATATCAAGAAAACAAAGATTCTCAGAAGTTTTTGCTAAAACCTACTACACAGTTGTAGTAACCAAAAAAACATCGTACTTGTACAATGATAGGCACAGATATCAGTGAAACAGAATTGAGAACCCAGAAATAGACCTAGCTATCTATGGTCAACAGATATTTGACAAAGAAATAAAACCTATCAAATGGGGAAATGACAGCCTTTTCAACAAATGGTGCTGGCATATTGCTGGCGGGATTGCTTCCTGCTGAAACAGGATCCATATCTCTACCATACACAAAAATCACCAAAATCAAGGTGGATAAGAGACTTGGGATAAAGCCCAAAACCATAAAGTTCATAAGAGACAAACTGGGATCACGCTTAGAAGCTCTAGTCTATGGTATAAAGAGACTGCCAAGTACAGCCAGACAAGTACAGTCTGAAGAGGATAAAATTGATGAAGGGGACTTTCTAAAGATTAGATATCTGTGTTCATAAAAAACTTTTTCCAACAGAATAAAAATAAAACCTACTAACTGGAAACAAACATTTGGCAATACCATCTCAGACATGAGTCTTATAATGAAAGTTTATAGAGTACATCTGGGCCCTACAAGAAAAAGTCTTATGGGCAAAAGACATGGAAATAATTTTCACAGAGAAGATATGCAAATGGCCAATAGACTCATGAAGAAATGCTCCAAATCACTGGCATGAAGAGAGATGCAAATCAAAACTGCAATAAGGTACATCTCACTCCAGTAACAATGCCAAAGTTTATCAGGACAGTACGTAATAAATGTTGGAGAGGATGTAGAGAGATAGGAACTCTTTTATATTGTTGGTTGGATTGTAGAATGGTAGAACCACTCTAGAAGGCAGTTTGGTGTTTCCTCAAAAAACTGAACATAGAAATTCCATATGACGTAGCTATTCCATTGTTTGCAATATGTTGTTGTTATGTGCCATCGAGTAGCTTGCGACTCATAGCGACCCTGTGTACAACAACAGCACTAAACTCTGCTCTGTCCTGTGCCAATCACACCATCTCTGATACACCCATTTGGATTACCCCAGTCACTGAATCAATCCCTCTCATAGAGGGCCTTCCCCTCCTGCGCTGTCCCTCCACCCTACCAAGCATGATGTCCCTCTCCAAGGACCTGTCCCTCCTTACAACATATCCAAAGTATGTTAGACAGAACCTCAGAATCCTTGCCTCCAGGGAGCCACCTGGTTTAACCCTTTGCAGGATGAATTTGTTTGTTTTCCTAGCAGTCCATGGTACCCTCGATACTCTTCTCCAGCACCACAGCTCAAAGGCATCAATTCTTTTTCTATCCTCCTTAGTCATTGTCCAACTCTCTGATGTGTAACAAGTGATAGCAAAAGCCAGGGCCTGTGTCAGAAGCACCTTAGTCTCCAGAGAGACACCATTGCTCTTCAGTACTTTGGAGAGGTCCCTAACAGCAGACTTTCCCATCGCAATGCATCTTAATTTACTGGCTGCTGGTGCCAAGACTGTGGAGCCAAACTAAAGCTGTGAACAATCTCAATCTCTTCACCGTCCATCCTGATGCTGCCAATTGGTCCAGTAATGAGAATCTTTGTCATCTTGACATTGAGCCTCAGTCTGTATTGGAGGCTGCAGTCCTTGACCCTCTGCTGCAAGTGTGTCAGGTCTCCTCAGTTTCAGCAAGCAGGGTTGTGTCATCTGCATATTGCAGATTGTTGATAGATCTTCCACCAATCTTGACCCCACGTTTCTCCTCATAGAGCCCAACTTCACGTATAATCTGTTCTGCATACAGGTTGAAAAGGTATGGAGACAGGACACATCCCTGGCGTATGCCCTTCCCAATTATGAACCACGTAGTGTTTCCTTGCTCTGTTCTGATGACTGCCTCTTGGTCCAAGTATAGGTTTGTCATTAGCACGATCAAGTGTTCTGGGATTCCCATTCTTCTTAGAGTCAGCCACAGTTTGTTATGATCCACACAGTCAAATGCCTTTAGATAGTCAATGAAACACAGATATACATTCCTCTGGTATTCTCTGCTTTCAGCTAAGATCCATATTACATTAGCTACAATATCCCTAGTATCACAGCCCCTTCTAAACCCAGCCTGGACTTCTGGCAGTTATCTGCTGTTGTGTTGTTCCAGTCGTTTTTGGATAATCTTCGGTAGAATCTTGCTTGCATGTGAAATTAATGATATTGTTTTATAGTTTCCACACTCTGTTGGGTCACCCTTCTTTGGGATGGGAACAAATATAGATCTCTTTCAGTCAGTTGGCCAAGTGGTTGTTCTCCACATAGAGGGAGAAAGAAAGAAATCCTGACAGGCAGAGAAGAGGGACACCAAGGGACCTTGAAACCCTCTACCCACATCTCAGGTAAATGTGGAGTTCCCAAGGCTTGCAATATACACCAAGAAAATGAGAACTGAAGCTCAAATGGAAACTTGTGTACCAATGTTCATAGCAGCATTATTCACCATTAAAGAACTTGGAAACAGCCCAGATGTCCAACCATGAATGAATGGATTGAGTAGTTGTGGTACATTCATACAATGGGATACTAGACAACACGCAGGAGCAATCATTTTGTAAGTTACTACCTAACTTGGGAGGGACTGGAGAGCATTATTCTAAGTGAACTAACTCTGTCTCACAAGGAAAAATATTGTATAAAACCATTATTGTAGAATGAGTATAAGGATCCAAGGTGGGGGGGCAGGGTGGAAATAGAGTGACAATGGGGGAGGGGAGGGTGTTAATCATAGGGTTGCACAATTCAATGGGTGGGTAGGGTGAAGGAAATGGGAAGGATCTTTTGGGAAAAACAATGTATTCAAACTTTGTAAATAAACAAGAGTAATATATTTTAAAAAACAACAACAAAGTTTCTCACCACTGGGCTCATTGGCAGCTTCTGCTTCCTCATATCTTCAGCTTGCACTTTGGTGTACCACAAAACCAACTGCAGTCCTAGTTCACTATGATCTCCAATCTCCTGAACCTACAGTGTCTGATTGATTCACTGTCTATGCTTCAATTACTAAAGTTTCTGTGAGAGAGGATCTGAGTGGTCCTTTTGATCCATATATATTTTTAAAAGACATAAAACCCCCAGAACTTTATAGGGAGATAATACTCAGTACCTACCCAACCTATTGCCATTGAGTCAATTTCAGCTCATAATGACCCTCCATCTGGTTTCCAAGAAGGAAACCAAGGAGTGACTCTCTTATTGGAAAGAGCGTTGTGGATATGTTCATTGTCATTCATTTTCTAGAATAAGAACTTAACAAAGAGACATGTCTTTTTCATCTTAGTGTATGTCCAGTGCCTGGAACATAGTAGATACTGGGTAGGGGTTTACAGATGCCTAGAATTGTCTCAGAAACTTGCTCACAGGACTCTGTTTAAACTTTTAATTATTTATCAGAGAAACTCAAGGAAAAGGGGATGAATTGTGTGTCACTGACTTTGGTTCACGTATATACCACCTCTAAGTTACAGCTCAGTGTTTTTCATTTAAGGAACTCTAGTTCTGATGCCCTATGGATCTTGGCTGAAAGCACAGAATACCAGAAGGATGTCTATCTGTGCTTTCCTCACTATGCAAAACAAAGGCATTTGACTGTGTGGATTATAACAAATTATGACTAACATTGAGAAGAACCGAAATCCCAGAACACTTAATCTTGCTCATACAGAATCTACACTTAGACCAAAAAGCTGTTGTCTGACTGTAGCAAAAGAATAGTGCATGACGGAAAGTCAGGAAAAGTGCACCATGGATATACAATTTCTCCATAACTATTCAATCTGTATGCTGAGCAAATAAGTCATGAAGTTAGACTCCATGAAGAGGAATATGGCATCACGATTGGAGGAAGGTTCATTCACAACCTGCATTCTGTAGATGACACAAACTTGTTTGCTGAAAGTAAACGCTTTTATCAGAACACTTGTTGCAGAAGATCAAGGACCATAGTTTCAATATGCATTGCATCTCCACATCAAGAAGACAAAAATCCTCACCACTAAGTCAATAGATAACATCATGATATATGGAGAAAGGGTTGAAGTTGTCTGTGATCTTGCTTCGAACAATAATCAACATTTTGTGCCAGCAGTCAGAAGATTAGGAGGTGTATTGCACTGAACAAGTCTGCTGTCAGGGATCTTCCAAAATACTGAAGAACAATGATATCATTCTGAATAATAAAGTGCACCTTATTCATACCAGAGTTTTTTCCAATCACTTTTCATGCATCTGAGAGCTGGATAATGAATAAGGATTGTAGAAAAAAAATTGATGTCTTCATGTTGTGGTGTTGGAGGAGAGTGCTGAATATCCCAGAGACTGCCAAAAAACCAGTTATGTCTTGGGGAAAAGTGCAGCCAGAGTTTTCCTTGGAGGTAAAGCAGGTGAAGTGTCATCTCATACTTTGGCATGTTGCTTGGAGAAGCTATTCCTTGGAAGGGGATGCCATGCTTAGAAAGGTGGAAGGTCAGGAAAAGAGAGGATGACCCTCAATGAGACGGACAGGCACGGTAAGTGCAGCAGTGTGAGGGCTCAAGTGTGACAGAGATGATGAGGATGGCTTAGGATAGGAAAGGGTTCGGGTTTGTTGTTCATAGGGATGCTGTGAGTTACACTTGACTCGATGGCACCTCACAACAAGTGCTAACCATGAGATCAGCAGTTCAAATTCACCATGGCATGCCGCCAGAGCTGCTTAGGAAGGTACTCAAGCTCATCCCCATGGAGTTAGTGCTGACTCATAGGTGACCCTCCATTAGTTTTCTGAGGTTGTAAATCATACAGGATGATTTTCCAGAGCTACACCAGAAAAGTGCAGCTTTTGAGTTAGCAGTGTAACTCCCAACTGATGAGGCAACCAGAGGTCACTTTGGGAGATGTTATTGTTGTTTTGTTAAGTGCTGTGGAGTTCAAGACTCCTCATAGCAACAGAATGGAACCCTCTCTTCTCTTCCTTCCCCTCCCCTCCACTCCCCTCCCCTCCCCTCTCCTTTCCTTCCTCTCTTTTCCTCTCCTCTGCCATCCTTGTCATCCCTGACACAATTGGGCCCACTGCATAAACAATCTATCTTGTTGGGTGTCTTCATCTCCTTCACAGACCCTCCACTTTCCCAAGCATGAATGCCTTCCAAGGAACAGCCTTTCCTAATCACATGTTCAAAATATGTGAGATGCAGCCTTGCCATCCTTGCCTCCAACAAACATTCTGGCTGCACTTTCTCCAAGATCTGTTTGTTCTTTTGGAAGTCTACGGAATATTTCACATTCTTCTCCAGCATCACAACTCAAACGCATCAATTCTGAACAAAGATGATAGGGAGATATTAGGAAACCTAACATTTGAGGGGGGGGAAAAGTAAAATTTATCATTATTTGTATCTAATATCACAACAGTTCTTATTGATAATTAATTCCCAATTCTATTTCTCTTCTTTATGTGAGCTAGTGGGTAAGGAGTTGCACTGCCAACCAAAGACAGGCACACAATTTACAGCCTCTGAAAATCCACTGGAAGGTCAACTATGAGAGCGCTCTGATTCAACAGCAATGGGTTTGAGTTTGGTTTTTATTTTTAATAATCATGAAATTAGAGGAAAGTTTTAAGAACTCTAACTTTTGCAGGCCCTATGTTAGAAGTCAAACAACAAGGATAAATTCTTCAAATATTTCTGTGGCTTCAGGTAGTTTCTACTTGTAATGACATTTTGAGCCCAAATGAAAGTGAAGTTAGAAAGAGTAGCAATCATACTCTTGGGAAAAGATCACAAAACCTGGATATTTTTGAAGCTTAAGGAGATGAAAGACATTGTAAGTAGTTTTGAATCTTTCTTTGATAATTTACTTGTTAAAAAAATCCGCCTTGTTCAAAAAAGAGTATGTTAATTTCTAAAAGAATTAACTTTAAAAATAGGTGTAATCTTACAACTTAAAGATAAAACAAAGGCTAATTGATTAGCAATGACTTTAAATATGAACATTTAAAATTTATGAAATTGTATCTTTCTCATTTAATTGCATGAAATGAATCATGTTAATACTATCAGGTCACTATAAATTAGAATCGACTCAACAGCAACAAGGTTTCAAAAAAAATAGATCCTTTTACCAAGAGCTTATTTCAATTCTGCTCCAAATACCTACTTACAGTAGAAGAGTTCATAGAGCCTGCTGACCTCTAGCAGCTTCTGGGAAAAGAAGTTCTACTAGAGAGACAGCCAGAGAGGGAGAGAGGCAGAGCAAGGGAAAGTGAAGCCCTGTTTTCTACCAACTGATCCTTCCTCACAGTTTTATCTGGTTGGACTAAGAGAGTCAACGCAACTTAAGGCTGACCTGTAACCCCTGACCTAATGTTAAAAAATCTTCAATGTTGAGTCATTCAGATTCCCTCTCCCAAGAATGTAAACCAAGAAATTTTAAAAGAAGGAATTCAGAAAATATTTCTGCAAGTGGAAACTGGATATTATGATGTTATTGTTACGTGTCATTGAGTCAGCTTTGACTCATAGCAACTCTATGAGCAACAGATGAAAACCTTGCCTTAGCCAGACTATCCTCTTCATTTAGAAGTAGAGGAAAACATGAGTCAGTAGCAGATGAAGCTACTCAAAAAGAAAGAGGGTGGGAGGGAAAAGAGAAGCAAAAAGAGACAGAAAGAAAGATAGAAGCAGAAATACCTTAAAATTTGAGGATTTTCTGAGCTAATTCAGTCCACTGGATTCCACTTTTAAGCCACATAGAGATTTGTAACCAAATCTGTCTTACCTTAAAGTATGAGTCTTTCCTGTAACACAAAAGGCCTAACTTCAAGACTGTCTTGTCCAGAGTTCATGTAAAAAGGCTATGAGCTGTCAACTTATATGAGGCAATAAAATTCAATAATTCGATATTCATGATACTGGCATTGATTCTTCCAGTAATGAAATTTGGGGTTAGCAGAGATACAGAGCATTGGAATGTTGGCCTGCTTTTCAGAGAAATGATAAGGTTGAGCCTTTCCCTCATCCATGCTGATGTAGGCAAATTTAGTAGCCAGCTCTGGACTGGGGTACACCCCTGAGACACCGCTGATAAGAGAATGATAAGTCTTCGGTGAAATGCCTGTTCATATCCTGTGCCCATTTTTCTATTGGATTATTT
>NW_006399890.1:2505357-2512424 GCF_000299155.1 Elephantulus edwardii | reverse complement strand
GGAGGGTAGAGAGAATAGTGCAACAATGAATGAATGGAAACCCAAAATCTCTGTAAATGTTTATGAAAATTAATAAAATATAGAAAAAAAGAGAGAATGATAAGTCTATGGTGCTCGGAGCAACTGGACCTTCCCTGACCAAAGTCCATTGAAGGCAGGTTGGACATCACTGGGCTATCTCTCCAGTCCCTAAACAAGCAGGGGTTCCTTGGCCAAGCCATGGACTCTTATGCTTCCTTTAAGACGTTAGAAGTGCATTGAACTTGAAGCAAGTTTTTAGTCACCCTAGTCAGCCAGGGAAAATCCTATGCATCAGTTAGTCCAACCCATTGTGTGTGAGGCAGGTCTCCGTGAGTTGGGATTAATGAAAAGCAACTAAGAAAAACAGTGTACAAATAGAGTCATGTTAAGTGGAAAGGGGTGGAAGTGCTACTGTGGACATTGGGAGTGTTAGCCCCTCAATAACAATGGCTTTTCTATCAAGAGTGGAGTGTGTGTGTGTGTGCGCGCGCACATTGAGAAAAGAGGAGGGTGCTAAGACAGCAGAACAGTAATCAGTGGATCATTCACTTATCACTGTTCTTTACCAGCAGGGGAATTCATTTTCTTGCATGCACGAGATGAGTGGTGGGTGCCTCAAACGGCCTCACTTGTGAAGTTCTTTGTGGAGTTTGGGCCAAGAAAAGCATGGTTCCCCCAGGCAGCAGTGGCAATCCGTGATGCAATACTTTGGGTTGCTGCAGGACCTAGAGTTATCCCTGATGGTTTAAATGATCTTTTATTTAAATATCATAATAAAAAATTCTGTAAAAAACCAAATTTGTTAGCTAAGCATAATAGACATATAAAAGGAAGCCATCGAGTTGGAGCTCACTCATAGCTGATCCTCCAGTAGGTTTCAGAGGCTGTAAATCATATGGAAGAAGATCAGCCATCTCCCACAGAAACCACTGGTGGATTCCAACCTCTAGAGAGGCCTTCTTTGTCTTTGAGTTACCAGAGTAACTCTACACACTTTGCCACTAAAGCTCTTTATTCCTCATAAAGACACACCTAAGTACTCAGTACTTGACATTCAGTTAATAACTGCTTGTTTTTATGGAGTTGGGACTGACTCATGGCTGACCCTCTAGCACGTTTTCAAATGCAGTGAGTCTCACAGGAGGAGACTGTCCATCTTTTTCCCAAAGAGTAGCTGATAGATTTGAACCACATGCCTTCAGGTTGTCAGTACAGTTCCTTACCACTAGGTTCTATATGCCTGGATTTCTAATCTTGATAAAGGGGATACTGATATTAGTACATGCTTCATTCAGTTATAGAGCGTGTACAAATAGTGCCTGGCAAACAAGAAACATCCAAGTTATTGAAAAGATTCTTATCATCTGCAGTATTTTAGGAATAATACACAGACTTGTTGTAGTCCATAAGGTGTTCAGTTACAAAGTTAGAAGGAATTGTTTAACACTAGCTCTTGTTTTAACACTGCAATAAAATCATGCTTTATTTCTCAGTATCTCTGTGAAGGAAGTATAAAGTTGCTAGTTGTCCCTTAAATTGGGACACCAACACATGGTGGTGATGTGTGTAACAGGATGAAGCCTGCCACTGTCCTCTGACATTTTCATGACCTTTGATATGTAAGGCAGTCACTGAAGTGATAGTGAGAGTTTCCATCTTTTTCTCTAACTTAATTAGTTATGTTGAATTGATTTCCCTTTCTAGAAATTGATCTTTCCTGATATATCCACGTAGGCACGATGAGATCTTACTCCCTTGAGTCTAAGCATTCTAGGTGTATTTCTTCTAAGGTCAGTATGTTTTTTCTTCTAGCAGTTTGTGATATATTCAGTATTCTTTGTTAACACAATTCAACTGTATGAATTCTTTTGTATTCCTTTTTTTATTTATTCACATGAGGGAACTCTGGTAACCTAATGATAAGGAGGTGCACTGCCAGCCTGAAGTCATGTTCAAATCCGTGGGAGAAAGATGGGCAATCTCCTCCCTTGCAATTTGCTTCTTCTGAAAATCTGTTGGAGAGTTAACTCTGAGTAGGTTCCAACAGTACCCACCAACATAAGCTTCTATAAGCTTGTGAGGTGATAGAAAATATCATGGCTTGGATGGCACATGCCTTAGTTGTCAGAATGACAACTTCCCTTTTCAGAATCTTTTTAAAAGAAAATTTAAATTTTCCCCCCTACTAGTCTAACATACTTTGGACATGTTGTAAGAAGAGACCGGTCCTTGGAGAGGGACATCATGCTGGGGAGGGTGGAGGGACAGCGCAGGAGGGGAAGGCCCTCTATGAGGTGGATTGATTTGGTGACTGGGGTTATCGGGATGGGTGTGTCAGAGACAGTGCGATTGGCACAAGACAGAGCAGAGTTTAGGGCTGTTGTGCATAGGGTCGCTATGAGTCGCAAGCAACTCGACAGCCCATAACAACAACAACAACAACAACAACAACAGTTTATTTACAATATTCAAATACAAATTTGAACAAATTCTTTCAATTACCCTCCCCCTCCCCCATCAAATTGTACTACCCAATGATTAATCCCCCTTTCCCCTGCACATCCACTTCCCTCTGCTTCCAGCCTCTCCCACCCCTCCTGGATCCTTATACTCATTCTACAATAATGATTTTATACAATATTTATCCTTATGGGACTGAGTTAGTTCACTCAGCATAATGTTCTCCAGTACCTCCCAAGTTAGGTAATAATTTATGAAGTTATTGCTCCTGCGTGCTGCATAGTATTCTATTGTGTGACTGTACCATGATTTCTCAATCCATTCATTTGTGGTTGGACATTTGGGCTCTTTCCATGTTCTTACAGTGGTAAATAATGCTGCTATGAACACTGATGTATAAATCTCAGTTTGTGCCTTAGTTCTCATATTGTCAGGGTATATTCGAAGTAGTGGGATAGCTGGGTCATATGGAATTTCTATGTTCAACTTTTTGAGGAAGCGCCAAACTGCCTTCCAGAATGGTTGTACCATTTTACAATCCCACTAACAATGTATAAGAGTTCCCTTCTTGCCACATACTCTCCAACATCTATTACTTGCTGCCCTGTTAAGCTTTGCCACTCTTACTGGAGTGAGATGGTACCTCATTGTGGTTTTGATTTGCATCTCTCTTATTGCCAGTGATTTGGAGCATTTCTTCATGTGTCTGTTTGCCATTTGAATATCTTCCTCTGTGAAAACTCTTTCCATGTCTTTTGCCCATTTTGTAATTGGGTTACCAGTCTTTTTCCTGTGGAGGCCCAGGAGTATTCTATAAACTTTTGTTATCAGACTCTTGTCTGAGGTGGAATTACCAAATGTTTGTTCCCAGTGTGTAGGTTTTCTTTTCACCCTGTTGGAAAAAGTTTTTGATGTGCATAGAGATTTAATCTTTAGAAGATCCCATGGGTCAATTTTACCCTCATTAGACTGTGCATTTCTGGTTGTGTTTGGCAGTTGCCTTATACCTTGGACTAGCGCTTCTAAGCTTGATCCCAGTTTGTCTCTTAAGAACGTTATGGTTTCAGGCTTTATCCACCTTGAGTTGATTTTTGTGTAGGGTGTGAGATGTGCATCCTGTTTCAGCAGGTGGAAGTTCAGTTTTGCCAGCACCATTTGTTGAAGAGCTTATCATTTCTCCATTTGATAGCTTTAAGAAGTTTTTTTTGGTGGCAAATTTGTCCAATGCTATACGTGGTTTGATTTCCTGGTGCTGCTCTCCTAGCATTATGTGTTCATCCAAGCAGAACAACAACCTTTTTTTTTTATAAATTTTTTTAATTGAGATTTTAAGGACAGTTTATAAAGAACTTGGATTTCCATCCATTTACTTTTGTATATTTTCCTCCCTGCCTCCCCTTTCCTCCAATTTGCTTTTTCTTTTTTAAAAAAAAGTTCTTTCATTGTTATACAGTCCTCCCTCCCCCATCCCCAGACCATTTTACTATGCAGCTCTTATTTTGTACTCTTGTCATGCCAATAATAACCTAATCATATATTCCTTTTATATAGTTCTCTCCCTCATCTGTTTCAATGCTGTGGACATTATTTATCACCTCTTTTCTTAGTTTTCTCCCAACCCCCAGTGGCATTATGCTGTATTTGTCCTCCTGTGACTGAGATATTTCACTCAGTAGAATGTCCTCCATGGTCACCCATTTTGTATAATATTTTGTGAGTTCTTTGTTTATCAGTGCTGCATAATAGTCTGAATATGCCACAGCTTCTCTATCCATTTGCTTGTTGATGGGCACTTGGGTTGTTTCCCATTCTTTGTTATTGTGAAAAAAGCAGCAATAAACATAGGTGAGTATATATCTGCTTGGGTGGCAGTTTTGGTTTCTTTAGCATATATTCCCAGTAGTGGAACTGCTGGGTCAAATGGTATTTCTATTTGCAACTTTTTGAGAAAGCTCTACACTGCTTTGCATAGTGGTTACACCATTTTACACTTCCACCAACGGTGAATAAGGGTTCCAGTTTCTCCACAAACTCTCCAGCATTTGTTGTTTGCTACTCTGTTGAATTTTGCTATTCTTACTGGGGTGAGATAATATCTCATAGTAGTTTTGAATGAAATCCTTTTTCAATTCCAGTTTTTTCACCTAATGTTGCCCATATTTTATCTTCAATTACAGGTGGAGAAAATAAAAGAATAAAAAATTAAATTTTACATAAAAGATGATTTTCCCATGTAATTCTACTCTTTCTGTTGGGCTGGGATTTTTTTTCCCCACTCCTATAATACACTGTGGTAGACTTGATTAGCAATGCTACAGATGCTCTAGAACCATCCTCTCAACATAATCTCGGGATTTGCCGCAAGCCTTGGCATTCACACTTATTCACAAAGTCTTAACTTTACAACGAACAAATATAAATTTTCCACTTGGCCTTTTGACCTCATCAGCAATGATCTCAACGTCTTTAAACAAAATCTTTTCTTTAAGCTCAATGTATGCATCACATATTTTAATCTAGCCAGTGATTTAACCTGAAGTGAACTTCCTCTCTCTTTTTATGTAGCTGGCCTATTTCGCTGTTCTTTACTTACTTTGGTTAATGTGTCTTCTTTGACTATGCACTGCCTACCCATTTTTATCCCAAACATAATACTAAATATAACTCCTGCTGTATTTTAAAATTTTATTTTACACTCAAATTTTCATGTTATCTTTTCAGTGCAATTGTAATTGTAGTAGACAGTTTGGAGGCTTTTTCTCAATCCCACATCATATCGTCTCGAAAAGTTGTTTTTATGGCCAACTCAAAGTCGCTGCTGTCCAGTTAGTTTTGACTCACAGTGACCCTCCACTGAGTTGCCAAAGCTGTAAATTATTAGAGGAGACGGCCTATCCTTCTCCTGCAGAGCCTCTGGTGGATTCAAACTGTTGGAGGCTCACAATCTTTTGGTTAGTAGCATAAGACATTATAGACTATGTTTGAATTGTATGACCCAACACTGTATGGTTTAAAAGCAGGAAAGGTATGTGTAGGGTTATATCCTTTCTCCACACCCATTTAATCTGTATGATGAGCAAATCATTTCAGAAGCTGGACTCTATGGAGAAGATTATGGGATCAGGACTGGAGGAAGACTTAGCAACAACTTGTGCTATGCAGATGACAAAACCTTGCTTACTGAAAGTGAGGAGAACTTGAAATATTTGCTGCAAAGGATCAAGGACTACACTCTTCAGTATGAATTGCATATCAACATAAAGAAGGAAAAAAAATTCCTCACCACTGGAAAAATAAGCAACATCATAATAGATGGACAAAGATTGGCACTGTCAACAATTTCATTTTACTTGGATCCTTAATCAATACCATTGGTACCAGCAGATGTAGTGCATTGGTCCCTGCTGCCAGGGACCTCTCAAAAATACTGAAGAGTAATGATGTTAGTTTAAAAACTAAAGTGTACCTGATTCAGGTCATGGTTGTTTCAGTCACTTGCTATGCATCTGAAAACTGGATAATAAAAAATAATGACAGAAGAATTGATGCCTTTGAGTTGTGGTGTTGGAGAAGAGTACTGTGTATCCCGTGAGCTGTCTAAAGAACAAACAGATATTTTAGAGTATAGCCAGAATGCTCCTTAAAGGCAAAGATGACAAAGTTTTGTCTCACGTACATTGGGCGTGTTGCTAGGAGAGGCTATTCCTTGGAGAGTGACATCATATTTGGAAAGGTAGAGGGTCAGCAAAACAGAGGAAAAGCTATGATGAGATGAATTGACACAGTGACTGCAGAAATGGACTCATGTGTGTCTGAAATTATTAGGATGGCACAGGATAGGACAAGGTTCAGGTATGTTCATAGGGTCACTATGAATCGTACTCAACTCAGTAACATATAACAACAGCAACCTTTAACTGTAGTTGATTAGACAAGAGTGGCCCCCTGGTCCAAGCTTGTAATCATTTTTGTTAGGAATCATGGAGTTGACTCCAATTCATCGAGACCCTGTGTACAATCAATTGAAAATTTGTCCAACCCTGCACCATCCTCCCAATCTCTGCTGTGCTCACCCTTTCATGCAGTCACTTTGTCAGTAAATTTTATACAGTAAAATTCTCTAGAATTTGGAATTGGCATTTAGAGAGGATTAATCAGTCTTTGTGTCACATGAATGGGGACATGTCCACTGAGGAGCTATGAGGTCTTCTGGTGAATGGAGAAACAGACAAAGATGCTTGAAAATATAGAAGATAAAAGCAAAAAATAAAAACAACTCAAGTGTGCAAGAGAAAAGGAGATTGAGGCACTGCCCGAGTGCTTTGTCAGATCATCTTAACCAGTTCTACCCTGGATGAAGCCCAACTCTACTTCCTGCCATTGTTTCTCACAAACCACCTATGTGATCTTGTCATAAATTCCCAATGTTTATATGAAGTAGGTTGAATAGATTTCTGGTATTTGCAATCAAAGGCTCTTAAAGAAGACTATATTAGGAAGTATCTCAGTATATTCTTTCCATCTTCTTTTAATAATTCCTGGATCATTTAATATTCTGCCTAAGGCATCCTTGATTATAGCAACTC
>NW_006399890.1:2458303-2502935 GCF_000299155.1 Elephantulus edwardii | reverse complement strand
ACAGTACGATTGGCACAGGACAGAGCGGAGTTTAGGGCTGTTGTACATAGCGTCGCTATGAGTCGCAGGCGACTCGACAGCACATAACAACAACAACAACATATTAGGAAGGATGCTAGAGTAGTTAACCTCATTTATTCTGTGTGCTATGGACTACCTCAAAAGTTTATGTCTTAAAACAACAATTCTGTGATATGGGCTCCGCTGGGCTTCTACTGGTGTTCCTGGGTTAAGTCATGCATCTGCAGTCATCTCTCTGTCTCTCTCTATCACACACACACACACACAGAACACAGAGGTAATAAACATGTTTGGTGATTAGTACTAGCTGTCGACTAGGGTGTTTCAGGGGTTTGGTTTGGTTTTGCCTGTCTCTCTTTTATTTTTCATTTTTAGCCTTTAGAAAGGTAGGCTGGGGGTTTTCACAGCGCAGTTAAAGCATTTCAAGACAGCATGTCCCCCAAATGCAAGTTATTCAAAGCTTCTTCTTGTGTCGCAGTTGCTGATGCCATGCCCGAGTTAGTGCAGTACTTGGGCTCAGGGCAACAGCTGGATCCAAAGCAATGCTTGAATCTTATAAGGTAGGATTCATTATGATTTAGTAACAGTTTACTAGAGTCACTCTGCCTGACCCAGTAATTTATGCTCTTACCTCAGGTAAAGACACTTACCCCTTCCAAAATCTCCAAATTATCACAACTTCAGGCTCAATATCCGTGATATCATAAATTAGAATAGTATAGCTGACACTAAGATGTAGCAAGAACTACTCCAAATGTCTAGCTTTTTTTCTTCCTGTAGCTTGTGATTGAAATAGCAAGTTATCTGCCCCCTATACAGCCAACATGAGATGGTGAAACAAGAGGACTTGAGTGTATGCTCTCTTTCACAATGAGAACAGGTGGTACATGGCAGCCACTGCCCGTCGCAATACTGAAATCCAGACTTGCCTGAGTTGACACTTCTTTTTATTCCATGCACAAGAAGTGCTCCTTGATTTGAGCTCAGTTCTCAGGTTGGCTAACTAATTGCATTTCTCTGATTCATAGTTCTCCTTGGCTTTTGGTTTTCTCCTCTGAGATGGGGTCCCCCCTTTTCATTAGAAATGGCTCATTATTACAACTGAGTCCCTTTGTCTGCTTTCTGCCCACTAAAAGTTGTGGGCCTAGAGGTTTGACTTTATATGAACTGTCTCTTAGAAATCTCCTCACGTGTCCTTTACAGCCTCTGGAAACTCACTAAAGGGTCAGCTGTGAGCTGATTCTGACTTGAATTAGTGAGTTGAGAGGCATTTCTATTCTGTTTATTTTATGCTTTATGCTGATAACATGTGTTTTTATGCTTTTGATATGATATTAGAAGCCCACTGCCCCCATGGGTTACAATTAAATCTCTGGGGAAAAAATAGTACTTGAGTATTCTTAAAAGTAAATGAAAGTAGATAACAGAGTCAAAATTTTGAGGAACAAATGCACAGTATTAGGTATGTGTGTGTGTGTGTGTGTGTGTGTGTGTTTTGTTGTTTTTGTGTGTCCTCAAGTTAGAATTGACTCATAGCTGACCCTTCAGTGGGGTTTCAGAGGCAGTCGACTTGACAGTACATACTAACAGCAACAAAAAAATCAAACGGGAGAAGATTGCCCGTCCTTCTCCCGTCTGATGAACTGTGTGCCTTTGAGATTGCAGTACAGGTTCTTACCACTAGCCCATATCTTATCTATGTTATGTATCTATGTGTCTGTCTATTATCTATTATTTCTCTCTCTCTCATTTATATCTATCTATCTATCTATCTATCTATCTATCTATCTATCTATCTATCTATCTATCTATCTACCTACCTATCTATCCTCCATCTATCCTGAATGGACTTTGTGCATAGTTGTTGCTTTTTTCAATCTATATATTGTAGTTGTAGTTGATTTTCACTTTCTTTGCAGCTTAGCCTTGACAGTGGGCCTCATCACCAAATCAGGTGATGATGATAATAAGACATGGGAAACTAAAATGGATAGAAATCGTGTCTTTCTCAAAATTAAAAGATCTATTATGATTTAAGTCATACCAATGCCTTCCTGATTGCAATGTTGAAAGGGATGACTTCTTCTGGGACGGGGGAATACTTTTAGAGAAGATTTATACATTTGTAATCTTGACTGCCACAATTGTTTCATGGGTATAAAATTCAAAGCAGATAAAATCAGTCACCGTAAGTATGATCATTTTAGTGAACTGCAGTAAAACTCTCAAGAAACCATGCCTAGTTTCACTGCATAATTCCCCAAAAAGCACACCCATAATTATTTTTGGACATTCTTCCTTTATGAAGAAAGACTATTGTAAAAACCCTTAAGATTCTTAGAAATACCTTTGCCATGCTGAAAATAACAAGTTTTGTGATTGTTAGGTATCATAAAGTCAATTTTCATCCTCATGTGATAGACTAGAACTACTTCATAGGGTTTATTTTAAATTTAATGTTTTAAAAAGAAATCTTATTCTGATTTATTTACAAAGTTTAAATACATTGTTTTTCACAAAAGATCCTTCTCATTCCCTTCATCCCACCCACACATCGAATTCATAGGGTTTTTGGGGCTAGAAACTTTAAGGCAGGCCAATTGCTAAGTCTTTCCTCCATGAAGTAACTAGGTAGGTTTGAACCTTCAACCTTTTGGTTAGTAGCTGAATGCATAACTATAGCATCTGTAAAAACCAAACCAAACCATACCAAGAAAGTCCAAACACAACCCTGAAACTCACTGGCATGGAGTCAGTTCTAACTCATAGTAACCTTCTGTTGGATTTCCAGGGCTCAGAAATCATAAAGGGAGGAGACTGTTCATCTTTCTCTCGTAGAGCTGCTGGTAGATTTGAACCACTAGAGAACCACTAGAGACATGCAGCCTTTGGGTAAGGAGTGCAATTCACTACAAACAAAGCCTCTGGAGTTCATCACATCACCACAGCACCTTAAAGGAACAGGCACGAACTTACGTCTGGCAGAGGTGATACTAAGTTGTTCATTTAACCTTTACTCCACAGCCCTGTTTTTCTTTGGAAGTCTTTATTTAGCCAGCTTGTGAGAATACTTGTCAACGAATACTTTTCTTTTTCAACTCAGCAATTCCAGTCTCCTTTATTTTCTCTAAATTTTGCTCACAAATGATTCAATCTTCCTTTAGTTCATTTCTTATAGCTGATAATAAGAGCTAAAGAAGCCAATTTTGACATTTTGCCTAGAAATGTCCTTGGCCAGATCCACATGTTCATTAGGTACATTTTCTATCATCCAAATTGCCTCAGGCAAAGTTTTGATGATTACTTCTGTTACTACATAACATGGTTTGTCCTTCCCCCTCCTCCATATATCTGTTTCCGGCTGGTCCAGTGGTAGTGGGTTATCAGAAACCATTAGCATATGGCAGTTTCTCCACTATTATTCTTGCTCACCTGAGATCTCGCTTGCTGACCAGCTAGCTTCTTGCCCAGTCCTCTAATCAAAGGCCTGAGGGGTTTTATTTGCATGGTGGCAGCAGTTCACTTTTAGACGCCACTGGAGCACCTTACTCTCTTGCTTAGAGATTTCTTTCTCTCCTTTTTGGAACACTTCTGCTATTGGAATAAGCCCAGCTTTCTCCTGTGATGTTGAAACCTCACGAAGAAAGCAAAGCCACTTTGAGAAAGAGAGATGCCCAGATGTCTGAGCTGTTCTCACCATGCCACCACATCAGAGCTGCTCCAGTCATTTGTCCCACGTGAGAGCTCAGTTGTGTGACTGAAGTCACCTGGGACCATCCATGGCCTAGCTGACTAGTCATACGAACTGCAAATGCATCAGTGAGCACAGCCCCAAACACATGGAACAGAGGAAACTCTTAAAAATAATAGGTCTTAAATAAATAGTGACAATTGGCAATTTTTCAGGCTTCTAACTAAAAGATCAGTAGTTTGAATCCACCAGCTGAGCTCTGCTCAAGTTACCAACACAAACACACCAATATACACACACACTCATCATCATCTTCATCAACATAAATTTGTAAACCTCTAAGTCTGAGGGTGATTTTTTATACAGTAAATAATAAAGAAATAATGATGCAATGGCTTCTCAAAAATTATTTTAGAAAATATCTAATTGTAAAAGAAATAATATGCTTAGAGCTATGGAAATTTCAACATACTAGCCATAATCTTTTTTTTGTGTGTGTAGTAAGATTATAGAGTGCAAGAAACTTCTCTATTGGAAATGAATTATAGTAGCAAACATATGGTAAGTTTGTGATAAATGCCAGAAAGATCATGAATTTTAAAATGCAGAGAAAAGCAAGGAGATAGAAAGGAATTCTATTACTCAAGCACTTGCTTCACCTTCTCTCCTTTCCTGACCCCAGCACTCCAGTTTTAAGTATCTGCTGGTCTAGACTTAGAAGAAGATGCAGTAGATAAAATGTTTATCATTTCATAGGGGGGAAAATGGGATTGTTTTCCCCTTTTATATTAATATTGCTTCAAAATATTAAGTCTCAGAACTGAGTTCAGATTGTTTTTCTCTTTCTCCCATGTTTGCTTTGGTCAACTGCAGTTCTTTCTGACATATTAACTGTAGCCAGTCAGAATAACCTTGGGATCCTTAAGGATCCGGCACAACAAGAGGGAGGGACCCCTCCTTTAATTGACCAGTGACCAAGCCAAGAGAAAGGTTAATAGGAAATGGAATTGACCAGGCAACTGGGTATTTTGTGAATGAGCAGTTGTGACTTTGTGGCTTTACCGTATTTAATTCCCCCATTACTATGATTAAACTGCAACCTTGCTGTAAGTGGAAGGTAAAAAAAAAGTCATTTTGTCTTATTGTTCTGCTTAGGGGAGTAGTTGTAACTTCTACCTGATATCTGATGCTTGTTCTCACTTTAACTGTTGACTGCGAGGGTCAGTTCCGTCTGTGCTGAGCTGTGTGTGTCTGCTTGCCCTTGAGATTTCAGTTTGAACTGCATGTCGTAATGAATATTAGGTCCCACTGCGTGGGGTGTTGATTTTGCTGTTCCAAAGGTGCAACTACTTCACATAGCCAGTGATAATGGTTGAAACCAAAAGATTATGAAAAGATAAGCATGAAATGAGTGCCTGCAGAGTAATTTGATGGATTAACCGTTCACAAGTGAGATGGAGATGTTTGGTATGTTAGATCTTGCTCCCTGATAGAAGCTGATCTTACAATGATGTACAGAACTTTGTAGGCTAGATGCATTCTCAGTTGAGTTGGGTTATTTTGTTTTGTTTCAACTTTGCAGTTATAGTTGTCACTACTGAAACATTTCACAGCTAGTGAGATAGCAAAAGGTCATCTCTACTGCACACAACTTCAGTCCAACCTCTTTGAGTAGCTTTTACACTGTCTCTGATCCTGAGGACAGGACTTTCAGATACAAGGCCCTGTGATTCCAGACTCCCCCACGTTCTTACACACAGCTCTGTAATTGGCAAACAATATCTAACACAATGCCTTGACCATTTCTGTTTCAGTTGCCATTAACTTGACTCTACTTCATGTTGCACTCATAGATGTCAGAGCGGAACTATATCCCATTGAGTTTTCAATAACTGCAACATTTTAGAAATAGATGCAAGGTCTGCTGTGTGGACTGGAACCAATAACCTTTGGGATTACAAAAATCCCCAAACTTCAAACTCACTGATGCTGAGTCAAACCCTATTGCTAACTGACCCTCCAGTGAGTGTCCGAGACTGTAAATTGCGGGTGAGCAGATTGCCCATCTTTCTCCCTCAGAGCAGCTGGTGGAGTTGAAAAGCCAGAAAGGCACAGCTTTTGGGTTAGTGGCACAACTCCCTCCGGCCTACACCACCAGAGTTGCCTGTCACCGTTGTTGTTGTTCTGTGTAGAGCTTCCTGGGGCTTCAAAATGTTGTTGGAATTGGCTCATTGCTGACCTGCCAAGCAGATTTTCAGAGACAGTAAATGCCATGGGATGAGATTGTCCATCTTTTTCCTGCAAAGCAGCTGCTGGATTTTCACCACCTGCCCTTGAATCGGCTCAGCAACTCCTTACCATGAGGCTACTTGAGTGTCCTTCAGAGTAATAGATCTTAAATAAATATTCATAGTATGTGGAAGCAGGAGTAGCATGCACTTCCTAAACAACATGCCTCTGGAAACTCTGTGAACTTTGATAAATGTCGATAGTTCTAGAAAGCCTTCAGGCCTTTTGTTCATAGGGTCACTATGAGTCGTGCTTGACTCGAAGGCAATCTGCAACAACATTATAGAATATGCTGGGTTGCTAACCAAAAGGTCAGTGGTTTGAATGCAGCAGCTGCTTTTTGGAAGAAAGATGAACAGTAGTATCCCATGAATATTTGCAGCCTCAGAAACTCAACAGAGAGTGGCTGTGAGTTGGAAATGAGCTTGAGGGCAGTGGATTATAAAGAAATACTTATCAAAAACACTACGCATTACAGGATGGCACATGACAAATACAGGAAGCTTTTAACACATGTTTATATTGTGTTCTAGTTTAATATTTCTATGTCCTCCACCCCACAACATTCTTCCTGTTGCTTTATTCAAAGTGATAACACTG
Organism: Elephantulus edwardii; assembly: GCF_000299155.1. Classification (NCBI taxonomy): domain Eukaryota; kingdom Metazoa; phylum Chordata; class Mammalia; order Macroscelidea; family Macroscelididae; genus Elephantulus; species Elephantulus edwardii. The sequence goes on along the minus strand of NW_006399890.1, from coordinate 2,496,334 downwards.
TGCCTGCTCGAAGGACTTCCAGAATACACATTGTTGTCACACGCACTGTCTCATTGGATTTTCTCAAATGTAGATAGGGAATTATAATTAATTTAGGCATATAAAGATTAATTAGTGCTGACTAGCCCTCACAGTCTGTGAGATGGTGCACAGGCTGACAGCAATTCTTTCTGCAGAAAACAGGGTTGCTATGAGCCAGAGTTGACTTCAGTAGCACCGAACAACAAGAAAGCCTGTCCCCTCTCCACTTTATTGGGATTCCTTTCTCAAGTCTCAGTTTAATCCCTTTCAGTCACTCTGTCAGTGGTGCGATACTTCTGCTTCTTCCAGAAATTCTTAACTGTTATAAATTTCCCTCACTGTTTTCAGAAACTCTGACTTTGAGGTAAGAAGGGTTTATTGTACCCTAAGTACAAAATCATGTATGTAGCGTGTCACCACTTCTGTGTATTTTCCTAGAGATTAGGCACCCAAGCACATGAAGAGAATAATGCTGGGAGAAAAACCAAGAAGTTGACAGCCGTAATTTACATGAGGAAGGAGAGTTCTAGGCCTTCTCTACTTCTGTATTATTTGAAGTGATTGCTTGCTATATATAAACAAACCAAACCAGGTTGCCACTGATATAATTTTAACTCCTGGAGATGTTATGTGTACATAAAGTACAACTGCGCTATTTGAAAACATAGGGTTTTCAAGGCTGTAAGAATCTCCAAAGTGACCAGGCCTTTTTTCTGAGGTGCCTTACAGGAAGTTTGAGCTATCAGTCTTTAAGTTAGTAGTTAAGGGTTTAAACATTTGCACCAAGGACTCCACTGTTTGTGTGTATCATCTCCTCAAAAATTTAAAATATCTCTTAAAGTGGCTGCACTGGAGAAATATGGGTAATCTATCATGCAATTAACTGCCTCTGAATACCTGCTGGTGGGTCAGCTATAAATTGATCCCAACTCAGTGGTTCACAACAACAATGGCACGTAAAGCATAAGAAAATAAATGTCCACTGGATTGTCTGAAACTAACAAGCTCGAATATGTGATCATGTAATATTAAGTCAGAACCAGCTCATAGCTGAACCTCCAGTGCGTTTTCAGAGACAATCAGCCCCAGCAGGCGTAGACTGCCTATCTTTCTTCTGAGAAACAGCTGGTGGATTTGAATAGTGTGTCTTTGGGTTACCACCAAGCCACCAGAAATCCCTAATTGGAAAAGAACAGTAATAAACGTCTAATTACTCAGAGTCAATGAACTGCACATGTCCTGGTGAGGTAGACTCTGCTTGAAAGTAGTTTATTTGACAAAAACCTAAGATTTCAAGGTCATGGATGGGCTGTTAAAAAAGTGAATGCACTTCACAACTGCAATCAAAGAAATACAAATAAAATCTTGTCACATATCAAAGCAGGAAGGATTTAAAAATACAGGGGAGACTTCTCAGAGGCAGTGTCTCTCATTCGTGCCTAGTTACTGTGCAAGAGGTAGGCACAGCCGTTTTGAAAAAGCACTTTAGAAACAAACATTAAAGGGTTTAAAAAATGTATATACCCTTTGATGTAATAATTTCACTTGTAGGAATCTCTTCCCATGCAGTATTAACAATAGTAAAGATGTTTTATTTAACAGGACAAAATGTAGAAATCTTTCAAATGTTCCATATTAGAGAAATGTTTAATACATTTTGATACATGTGATAAAACCACCAAAGCTGGTTATGAAGTTTTAATGACAGGAGAAAACAGCTCACAGTATAATGTGAAGTGGAGAAAAGCAGGGCAGCAAACAGTATAAACAGTGATTATGCATAGCATAGTGTTATTACTACACAAAAAAACTGAGAAGGATGGGCAATCTCCTCGCCTGCGATTAACAGCCTCTGCAAACCTGCTGATTAACTTGACTCTGAAAACCTGCCAGAGGGTCAGCTATGCACTTGGGTGCTTTCCAGACCAGAACTAACTTAAATGCATGGGTGGGTTCCAAATCTATGGCACACAACAACAATAGTGTTATTACAAGTATGTAAAAAAAAAATGAAGAGCAAAAAAGAGGATACAAAGGGATAAATAAGGTTTGTTTCTGGGTAATGAGATTATGGATGTTTTAAAGCAAGACTTTTAAATAGGATTTCCCCCATGTTTTCTGCATTTTTTCCTTGAGATTTTTTTAAAAATTAATTTTAATGAAAGTTTACAGAAACTTAGGGTTTCCATTCATTCGTTGTTGCACTTTTCTCCCTGTCCACTCCCTCTCCTCCAATTCACTCTTCTCTTTGAAAAGCAAAAATTCTTTCATCGATATACAATCCCTTCCCCCAAGTCCACCCCACTGTGCAGCCTTCATTCTGGACTTCTGTCATGACAATAATAACTAATCATATATCCCTTTTAAACAGTTCTCTCCCTCTTCTGTTTCAATGCTATATGCATTATTTATCCCTTCTTTCTCAGTCTTCCCTCAACCATGATATCAGTCCCGTTTTACAATAGTGGCCTTATGCAGTATTTGTCTTTTTGTGACTGAGATATTTCACTCAGCATAATGTCCTCCAGGGTCACTCATTTTGTATAATATTTCATGAGTTCCTTGTTTTTCAATGCAGCATACTATCCCATTGTGTGACTGTACCAGAGCTTCTCTATTCATTCGTTTGTGGATGGACACTTGCGTTGTTTCCAGCTCTTTGCTATTGTGAATAAAGCCACAATATTTTTTCTGAATTTTTTCAAAGAACTTGTGTATGGCTTCTAATGAGAGGGAGGAAAATCAAATGTAATACAACATTTATGAAAAATAAGTATTGTGTCCTCCTTCATCAGCTTTATCAAGCATATTTCTGAAAGTGTCTCATCCGTTTTGGCAAACACAAAGATGTTGGATAAAACCTCAAAGTCATTGCCGCTGAGTGAGAACCAACTCGTAGATGACCCTCTACAGAGTTTCCAAAACTGTAACTTGCACAGGAGAAGATTGTCTATCTTTATCCCTGGTAAAGATGAGAGTGACCTAAATGTTCAGGTGGCCTAGTGGTAAGGTGCTGTACTGCCAAACTGAAGACACATGGTTCATATACACCTCTGCTCTGTGGGAGAAAGATGGGCAAATCACCTTATGTGTAATTTACTGCCTCTGAAAACTTCTGGAGGGTCAGTTCTGACTCCAAGATATATAACAACAACATTGTTGAAGTACTGAGAGGTATCGGATTCATTATATTTAAAGTATAATTTTAAAAACAATCCACCTTTTCCATTAAATCAATTTATTCTAACTTAAAAGAGGTAGAATTTGTAGGGAAATCAAGCAAAAGCTTTACGTTATTTATCTTGATATAAACATATGGCTCTGGCAATGGCATGGAGTCCCTCTGGGATACTGTGGGTGGGTCATCCTGAGCAGAAGAATTGTTAGGGGGGAAATAAATGAAAGGCAGGCAGGGAGGTCAGACAAACCCACCCTGACTTTCACTGGGGGTGGCAGATGGCACAGCCAGATTGTCCCACCAGCCTGGAGCTACTAACGAAAACAATTAAATTCAAGAAGGGATAAATTCATGTTACAATCACACTCCTAATATTAGTTAGAGATGGTGGGGGTAATGTTCTAATTGGTTTAAGTGGTAAATTGATAATTCTAGTAAGGGATGAAAGAAAAGGGAGAAAGTTGCAGGCAGGTTTCTTTAGAGATACAAACCACTATCTGAGAAGGTCAAGTTGGTTCCCCACCACCTGCCCTCTGATCATATGGGACAAATGTTCTTTTACCTTCACTCAAACATACTTGTTTTTAATTTTTTTGTTGTTGTTGTTGTTATATACCATCAAGTCGCCTTTGACTCATAACAACACTATGAACAATAGCTCTAAATCCTGCTCTATTAGGAGAAGCAAATTTAAGACCACTGAACTTTTTGGAATGGAAATGAAAAGCAAAAGCTTGATGAATTACCAACAATTTTTAAAATTTGTTTTTAATCAGGAGATTTCCCATACGAACAAGGATTTCTGCTAGTAATCTATACAATGAGCTGACACTGCTACACAGCAACCGTAGGCTAGAGGACAGTGGTAGGATGCTCCTTTTTTATGGTTGTTGTTGAGCCAGGTGTGACTCCCAACCACCCCTTGAACAACAAATCTGAACCTTGTCTTAGCCTGTGCCATCCTCATAATTTCTGACACCCTTGAGTCCATTGCTGCAGTCACTGTGTCAATCCATCTCGTTGAGGTTTTCTTCTCTTTCCCTGACCCTCCACTTTTCCAAGCATGATGTCCCTCAATAGCCTTTCCTAGCAACATGCCTAAAGTATGTGAGATGAAGCTTTATCATCTTTGCCTCCAAGAACACTATGGCTGCACTTTCTCTAAGATATTTCTTTTAGCACTTCAAAGGATATTTAGTACTCTTCTCCAACATCACAACTCAAAGGCATTGATTCTTCTTCTGCCATCCTTAATCATTTTCCAGTTCTCAGATGCATAGCAAGTGATTTAAAAGACCATGGTCTTAGGTGCACCTTAGTCTTCAAACTGACATCATTACTCCTTAGTAATTTGGAGAGGTCTCTTACTGCAAACTTTCCAAATGTAGTAAGTTTCCTGCTCTGACAACTGGTACCAAAGGTGTTGACTGTGGCTCTAAGTAAGATTAAACTATTGACAATTTCAATCATTTCTCCATCTACCATGATTTTGCTTACTGGCCCAGTGGTGAGGATTTTTATTTTCTTGATGTTGAGATGCTTTTGATTTTTTTTATTTTCTGCAGCAAGTGCTTCTAGTCTTCTTTCAGCAAGTAAGGTTGTGTCATCAGCATAACACAGGTTATTGATGAGTCTTCCTCTGATCTTGATGCCACATTCTTCTTTATAGAGTCTAGCTTCTTGCAATATTTGGTCAGCATACAGACTGAGTAGGTATGGAGAAAGGAAACAATCCTGATGCATACTTTATTTTAAACCACTCAGTGTTAGTATTCCCTTGCTCAGTTCGGACAACAGCTTCTTGGTCTCCTTGATGCCTCTTTAAGTGACACCAAACCAAATTCACTACTGTAATGTCAGCTCTGACTCATAACAACTCTTGAAAAACAGAAGAGAATTGATCCAGAGAGTTTCCAAGGCTGCAATTTTTTTTTTTCATGGTATGGCTACAAATTTTTATGGAAACAGACTGCATCTTTCTCTCATGGAGCAGCTGTTGGTCTCAAACTGCTGACTTTTTTGGTTAGAAGTCAATTGCTTAATCACTGCTCCACCAGGGTTCTTTTTATTTATTATTTACTTTCCCTTTATTAAACTTATCTTTTTTTTATAAAATTATAATCTTCTTCCTCTTTCTTAACCCTCCAAGATTTATTCTGTGTATAAAACGTCTATTTTGTAACAATGGTCTTACATCATAATTGTCACTTTTGGACTGTCTTATGTCATCTAGTCTAGATAATTTGATCTTTGTGCCAAGTTTCCCAAATACTTGATCATTTTTACAATGATGCATAGTCTCCCTTGTGTGACTATACCAGAGTTTCCTGAGCCACTCTTCTGTTGATGGACACTAGGGATCTTTTTCGATGGCATAGATTCATGGCTACAGTCTTCCCTCAGCTCATTTGCTCATGTGAGTTTCCATTCCTGGCCGGTGTCTGCATTCCTTACCTGATCGATAAAATTGCTTTTAGCAGTGTTAACTGCTGGGGCTTCTTAAGAGTGATTCACAAAACAGTTCTAGCCCTGAGCTGCCTAGGATAAAAAAGCCTCCACTGGCACCAAACTCAACTTGGCGCAACAATTTCTTAAAGTAACAGAGATCTGATAATGCACTGTAAGCAAGCTCAAAGACAAGCTGAGAGTGAGGAAGGAGGGCTGCACCAGAAGCCAGGGGCTCTTGAGGGCAGTTAGCTAGAAAGGTGGACCTTGGAAGACAGGCCATCTTATGGGCAACTTTCAGCCTGGTGTTTGGAACTTAGTAGGAGGCTAACAAATATTTGTTTCCATCCTCAAAAGAGCAGATGCAGAGCACAGCAAGGAGGAAATGGAGCCAGCACAGTGTAATGCAATGCATAAAAGCACAGCACGCCAAGAGAGACGGAGGAAGGAGGTAATTGTAGCCTAGAGAGCAGTAGCAGCAACAGAATAGGCCTACAGCAGTTAGGATGACAAAGCCAGGTACTATAATAACAGGGGACTGAGAAACTGCAGCATGATGCTGATAGATCTTTGCAAGTCACACATTTATATGGCAAGGAGGAGCACAGAGTACATGCAGACAACATTAATCAAGCGGAAATTCACACCAAAACACTGGTGCTGAAGAAAGAATTCGACCCTTTAGCAAAGGATTGTTGGTTAAAATTGATAACAGTATACAATGTGTACAGGAGTGCTGGTGGAGCAGTCCATAGGGATTGTGCTGTTAGACCACAGGCAGCTCCAAGAAAGAAAGATGGGAAGATGGGCAGTCTCTTCCCTTGTAATTTACTGTTTCCAGAAAACCTGCTGGAGTCGGTTCTGGACTGGAAGGCAGGAGGTTTGAGTATTTTTAAAAATAGAATATGCAAATAGAATGTTGAAGTATAGAATTTCTATAATTAGGTGAAATAGGTTAATTATGGAATAAAGTGCTTTTTTTTTTAATTTCCCAATGGTTTGGCTTTAAGTTACTCTGAAATAGTTAACATCTATATTTAAAATGTTAAAGTTGCAACTGGGGACTAAACCCCCAACAACCCAACCCAGTTACTGACTTAAGTAGAAATACCTGCAGCGTCTTGTCACTGCAGTAATAACCTGTCAGAGAATGTTACACAAAGTGTACTGAACAGCAGAATGGGAGGTTACAGATGCAATTACTTTTTCTGTAGCCTTTTACTTAGGGTCATAGCCAATCGGCCACTGTTTCCACTTAGGGTAGCTTTTGCAGTATTTATTTCTTTAAATATTTAACAGTCTTCAGAGGCAGTGACTGGCAATAATACGCGGAGTTTCTAGAATGTTATGAGTGCTTAATAAATGTTAAAACAATAAAATCCTGGATGATGGAAAACAGCAGTCAGTAAAACGGCTACAAGCGAAAAATATTTTAAAGCCATAGCAGTAACGATTTAGAAAGCATAAAAAGGAAATAATGCATGGATGGAATAATGGTAAGAACGAACCTTTTCTTTGCCAAAAATTCCACTCAATTTCCTCTTAAATTTCCTAGCGACTTGGGGGGGGGAGGGGAGAAGAAGCTGTGGATCAACCCGATAGACTTTGAATAAGAGAAAGGGAAAAAAACCCTTTATTTTTGTTTTGTAGAAATCATGTGGGGCTTTGCTGACTGCAAATGGGGTGGCTTCACCTAGTTCCTCCAAGTGCCTCCCACAGTCTTAATTAGCAAAGTCTTCCAAGCTTCTAGATCCCGTGAAGCTTTGAAGGACAAGATTTGGGAAGAGGAGGCCCCCTGCTGCGTGCGCGCGACACCTACAAATGCATAGCGCGACACAGTGACACCACGAAGGCACGGGCGCTTGTAACAGAGTGGCAATTCTTTATCCATCCACGAAACTAGCTGAGGCTTGAGTATTGTGACCACTGCCACTCTGAGCTCACCCGCGCAGTCTTGAAACGCTGGAGAACTCCGCAGAACGGGACTGAAGATTAGGCATTCAAGTTTAAGAAAGGAAGGAAAGGAAGAAAAAAAAAAAAAGGAAAAAAATAGAGCTGCCCCTTTAAGAACTTCCCTTCCCTTTTACTCTATGTTTACATAACACGGGGGCCGATCCACCAGCGGGCCCGAGGGGGGCGGGGAGTGGGCGCGCGGCCCCACGCGCCGGGAGAGGGGGTGCCCCTCGGGTCGCAGCGGCCGGACGGGCCCGGGAGGCGGGCGGCTCCCACCTGGGCGCGCGGCGGGGCGGGCTGAGGGCGGCCCCCGCCCCTCCCCCCGCGGGCCCGACCCTCCTCCCCCCTCGCTTCCTCCCTCCCTTCCGCGGGGCTCCGGCGGCGGCGACTGCGCTCGGCGCGGGCAGGTCCCTCTGCCGCCCAGTCCCATTTGTTGCCAGGTCTGGCTCGGGGCGGCCGCTGCGCGCGGAGCTCCCGGGAGCCTGGTGGGGCAGCCGCGCAGCCACAACGGAGCAGCCGCGGGACTGGCCGCCGCGCGCCCCGTTCGCCGCCGTGCCCTTCCCCGGCGCGCTCACCCCTTTCTCGGGATGGGATTGTAGCGGCGGCGCGGACTCGGCGGGGATCGCGGCGGAGGCGGCGGCGGTCGAGCGGGGCTCCATGTTTTCCCCGGACCAGGAGGAGCACTGCGCCCCCAATAAGGAGCCTGTGAAATACGGGGAGCTCGTGGTGCTGGGGTGAGTGTCGGGCCACCTCGACCTCGGCTGCGGGGCGGGCGACGAGCGTGCATCCCTGAACCGGCCGGCGCGGTTGGCCGGCACTCTCTGGGGACAGTCGGGAGGTTGGGGCGGCGGGGGCCAGGATGCGCCCCCTTAGTGCGCGTACAGGGCGCTGAGACGGCCGGGATGCGCGGTCCGCGCGGAGTAAGTGTCGGCGCGGGGCCGGCGAGGCTGCTGGGGAGACCCGGGCGGCGGGGAGGGCACGGGCAACCGACTTGGGGTCTGTGCGCCCGCGGCGCGCAGCGCCCGGGGACGGGGGCGCCACTTCGCGGCGTTCTGTGTCCCCTGCCCTCCCCTATCCGCACCGGGGAGGTGCGCTGGGGGCCCGGAATGAGGCGCCGCCCTCGCGGCCACCTCAAGGTCTGGCAGACCCCACACTTCGCCAAATTGCGAGGCTCGTTCGGCTGGCCCCTGGGGCCCTCTGCCCCCGAGATCTGTGAGCCCTGGCACGCCCCGCGTGATTCTGTGGGCAGTCCTGTCTGCTAGGAGATCGGCAGCTTTTTGCATATTGTTCTGGTGCCCATCTCTTGGGCTGCGGCGGCTCGAGGACAGTGAACTGTCTGTGACCCAGCTGGCCCGCAGCCTTTCGCCGCGGAGAGTGTCCGAATGGGAGGAAGGCCCGGCCTGGGGACTGGAGCGCGGGACTACATCCCCGCCTCCCCCTGCGTCCATATGTCCTAGTCTGCGGCCTCGCACATGCCCTCCTGGCGGCAGGGGCAGTGCGGGGGAGCTCGCCAGCTTCACCCGCTTCGCTCCCTCTCCTCTCGTGAAAACCACATTTTGAAGATAGTAATTATCTACAATCGTTAAACGACAGCAATTAGAGACTTCATCTACTTCCTGAGTTTCCTTGTGACATTTCTATTGTTTACCCTTAAAAAGCCAGGAGTAGAGGCTTCGCCAGATTTAAAGCAGAATAAAGTGGGCAATGAAAGGGGAGCGGGATGGGGAGGACGGTTAGGCAGGTAACTCTGTTGCGGGAGCATCTTTCAGGAGAAAGGATTTTTTTTTTTTTTTTTTACTTTTTCCTTCTTTTGGCTATGTCTCTCCTAGGAACCCTCACTTTTGACCTCTTGTGTTGAAAAACCAGCATAAAGGACGTTCTTGGTGCCGATATGTCGGCTTAGCCCACTTAAAAGGAGTCATTGGCATGGAAAAACTCAGAGAACTTTGAAAGAAGTGCTTTGATAAATGAGTACCTTAAACCGAGTGCTCAATTGAAAATAAAGAGAGGGGAGAATCTTGAAGAGAAACTTCATGAAAGTACAACTTAGAGTTGTCTTTCTCACTTTCTTACCAGGGCAGTGGAGTGTTTTCAGGGTGCTGTGCAGATGACCATTTTTCTCATCGGCATCAGAATCGAATTTAAGAGTTCAGTGGAAGGAAGGAGGAATGACAGGCAAAAAACCCCACCAAAAACCAAGCTGAAGTTTAGCCTGTTTTATATAACCTCAGCCCAATCTAATTTTGTGGGGTTTAGTTTTGTTTGTGTGACCGGCTTCAAAGTATGTTTAACACTGTGAACCTGACATGAAAGATTAACTTATGCCAGGACTTTATTTCATTATTTCCTTTTGAGGAAGTCTGAAAAGCAGTGTGTGAGAAGGCCTGGAGAGGTTTTGCATTCATAGCTGGAAATGCAGGGTGTTCTGTAGCCATGAAAAGGATTTATACCCTGGATGGCCCTGGTATTGGAAGCTTTACTGTAAAGTAGGCTATGTAAATGCATTGCCAATTGCATGTGCTCTGGCCTTTGCTGATGCTTTTCCAGGAGAAACATTTGAGTCAGTATTTCTGGCTGGGCATTCTGCATTAATCGTGTACCTACTCTGTGTCACCATGGAGTTACCATTGAGGAACCAGGAGTGAAGATGGAGCTTTCAATTTAGTGTGGAGTGATAGGCATGAAGAGACACAAACATGTAAATAAATGAATTGTTAAGTGACAATTTCCATTGTTGCCAAATCCTTGGAAGGAATTCTCTAACTCATACTGCTTTAGCTTGGTTTTCCTTCTTTTAGTCAAGAGGCCCAAGAAGAAGTGAAATGTGGGTTGAGAACAGGCTACCAAGAACAGCCCCAACTTGGTTTTTGAACACTTGGCAAGAATTGTAGGCTTGTTCTTATTTTGAGAGTCAACTTAGTAGTCTTTAGAAAGATTGATATTGACAGAGATAGGTAAAATAGTGATTAGTTCCCTAGATTTTAGAGGCCCTTATCAATGCATATCCCTCCCTAGGATGTGCCTCTGATACTTATGTCAACTCTGCATGCCTGATCATGCAGGATGACAAAAATATTAGTACGGAGCTTTTACCAGATTTTTTTTTTTTACAAATAACATTATTCTAATGTCTAAATGTGCCAAAATGCTGATTGACACATTTGCTTATGAGACATAATACTTTATATGTGTGGTTTTCTGTCTCTCTTTAATTTCATAATACAATTGTACTACGATATCTTGGAGAACAGAGTGAGTTGCTGGTAAACATTTATATCTGTATATAAATACTTTGTATCTTTTCATGTATTATACATTATTAAGAGAATGCCAGGTAGTTAGACTTTAAGTTGGGCTATCAACTAGCACTGTGCTGTACCTATTATTTAAGAGAGAAAAGTGTAACAATCAGGTCTTCTTTGCTGTTAATAGTAAACTTGGTGTCACAAGATTGGGAGTGAGTGCTGGATAGTGGGAAGAACGTGGGTTTAGATTCCTCTCTTGCCTGCTGGCTTTGTGATTGTGGGTTAGTCTCTTACTCTGTTTTGTTATCAGTAGTAAAATGTGACTAGATTAGGTGGTCTTCAAGGGCCATTACATCTACAATCTGTAACACAGTTTATTTCCTCAGGTTGGGGGGAAAGATATGATTAATATGTTGAGAGGAGCCTGACATTTGTTAATTTTACATGTTACAGAGGTGATGATAGCAGAATTGCAATGGGAATGCTTACTCTTTCAATAGTAGAAAAGGCCAGTGCTGTGATTAGTTTTTCTGAAGTAGATGTGCACAAAACAGGGTAAATTTTCTTTTTTCTGTTTTTGCACTTTTCGAAAAAAGTTTTGATTGTGCCCATATGTTTGATCTAGGGGTGTTAGATACTTTATAAAAACATTCAAATTTGGTAAAACTTTTTGTTTCAAGGTTGAGAAAGGCAGTGGTATTTTTGAAGTTAAACAGGTTGAAATAAGCAGCACAAGGAAGAGACTGTCTGATTATAGAAGAGATCATAGCATCTCATGGGCATCTTCATTTTATTGAGAAGGGACTGAGGTCACAGGGAGGCAGGGGTTTGCTAAAGTCACAGTTGATGCAGGCCGAGCTGGGAGCCTGAGTTCCATCTGTTACTTGTCCACTGTGGGGCAGAGCTCATCACTCTCTTGAAGCCCCAGTTTCTTTGTAACTTGCATGCGGGGAGATCCGGTGTCCCTTTTAGGACTCAAGATGAGGTGTGTAACAGTGCTCTTCTTGCTGATAAGTGCTCCATTGATACACCTGCAAAAATGCCGCTTGCTTTCTCCCTTCACCTCACAATGGAATGGATAATGGATTTTGTGAAAGTTTATGTTTTCATTTGATCTTCCATAAAATGCATTTTTATTGTCTCTCTCAATCAAGGATTCTCAACTTTAGGTTCCTGGATGGACAATTCATGGACCTTCTTGAATTTGAATGGGGAAAAAGGTTTTGCTATTTTTGCCACATTCAAATGGAAATTTAGCATTTCACCCAGCCACAAGTGTAGACAAGGAATCATAGTAGCAGTTAACTACTTTGTGGCTAATAAAAATTGTAGATGTTTTCCTAGGACGTAAGAGTTGTGTTTATTATGTGCCATTGAGTCACTTGCAACTCACAGCCTGAAACCTGCTCTATCTTGTGTCAACCTTATTGTCTCTGACACACCTACCCCCATTATCCCACTCATTGAGGGTCTTCCTCTCCTGTGCTGTCCTTCCACCCTTCTAAGCATGACATCCCTCTCCAAGGACTGGTCCCTCCTTGCAGCATGCCCAAAGTATGCCAGATGAAGCTTCGGAATCCTTGTTTCCAAGGAGCATTATGGTTTCACCCTCTCTAGGACAAGTCTGCTTGTTTTCCTGGCAGTCCATGGTATTTTCAATACTCTTTTCCAGCACTACAGCTCGAAGGCATCAATTCTCTATCATCCCTACTCATTGTCCAGCTTTCTGACTCATAGCAAGTAATTACGAAGATGGGCTTGGAAGCAGGACTGGCATCCCCTTCTGAAATAGCCTGCCCCCAGACACTCTGTGAACTTGGAGAAATGATGAAAGTTATACAGATGTTCAGGTCTTTCATTCGTAGAGTCGCTATGAGTCATCTGCAGCTCGATGGCACTTAACAACAACATGGCCTGGATCAGGCACGCCTTGGTCTCCAGGCTGACATCTTTGTTCTTCAGTACTCTGGAGAGGTCCCTGATAGCTTGTTTTACCAATGCAATTAGTCTTGATTTGCTGGCTGCTAATATCAAGGGTGTTGACTGTGGAGTCAAGCAAACTAAAGGTGTTAACAATCTCAATCTCTTCACCGTCCATCATAATGCTGCCAGTTATCCCAGTGGTGAGAATCTTTGTTTTCTTGATATTGAGCTTCAATCCATTTTGAAGGCTTCAGTCCTTGACCTTATGTAGGAAGCGCTTCAGGTCCTCTTCAATTTTAGCAAGCAGGGATGTGTCATCTGCATAATTCAGGTTGTTGATGAGTCTTCCTCTAATCCTGATGCCACACTCCTCCTCATATAGCCCAACCTCCTGGACGATCTGTTCTGCATATAGATTGAAAAGGTATGGAGATAGGACACATCCCTGGTGTAGATAACTCAATACTATTTATGCTCGTCACAGCTTTGAAATTGAAGTAGTTATTAAATCTGCTGTGATATTCATTATTTAATATAAGTTGATTTATACTGTGTGTGTGTGTGTGCATACTACATTTATATGTATGTATATAATTTCATCACCCAACTGCTAGTTTGTTGTACTCTGATATCTTCATGTTGCTTTGTTGGTGGAAGCTGTATCACTAACATGGTGACAGTTTCAGCAGAGCCTCCATACTAAGAGCAGGAGGAAAGGCCTGGTAGTCCTCTTCTGAAAAATCATCCATTGAAGCTCTTGTAGCTCACAACAGAATATTACCTATTGTGATGCTAAAAGATAAGCTGCTGAGTTTGAGGGGAGCATGAAGATGATGCCAGACCAGGCACATTCTTATTTTGTCATCTATGAGTTGAAGCTGACTAGATGGCAAATATAACAACAGTTGTTATGTGCCTTTGAGTCACCTGCTACTCATAGTGACCCTGTGTACAACAGCTCTATCTAACCATGCTCTATCCTGTGCTAATCTGACTGTCTTTGACACACTTACCCTCATTACCCCAGTCACTGAATCAATCCATCTCATCGAGGGTCTTCCTCTCCTGTGCTGTCCCTCCACCCTCCCAAGCATGACATCCCTCTCCAAGGACTGATCCCTCCTTTCAACATGTCCAAAGTATGCCAGACGAAGCTTCAGAATCCTTGCCTCCAAGGAGCAGCCTGCTCTCATACTCTTTAGGATGAACCTGTTTGTTCTCCTAGCAGCCATGATATATTCAATACAACAGTAGCAATTATATTATTATATCACAATATAAAAACCATTTTGATGAATAAGTGTAATTGATCGCACTTGTGATTCATTGTGTTTCACTTGCTGTGTTTGACAGCACTTTTCCTGAGAGAGGCACTACGGACGTCACCAGAGTGACTAAAGGAGGGTTGGCGCAAAAGAATGATTAAGAGCCTCTGCAACGGGAGGTTTATACCATAACGGGAGAAGGAAGCATTTTATTTACAAATGCAAGGTCAGAGGATGCTGTAACATTCTCAGATAAGACAAAGAATCTTGTTTGAAGAATTGTTGTTGTGGCTGTTGTTAGATGTCCTTGAGTCAACTACAACTCATCATGATGCTGGGAATTACAGAGCTGAACCCTTCCTAACCTGCATGCTTCAAGAGTATATGGTATTTGTGTACTTACTAAAGCAAAAATAAATGACACATAGTTCTCAACTTGTAGATACTTTTTTCTCCCCAGTTTTGACCTTGGCACTTGGCTTTAACTTACTCCTTGTGCGTGGTAATAACAAGTCACCTTAAAAATATCCCCTAACAGTTTCTTTTATCATCTTCCTCTCTAATTTGGGTCCAAAAGACATCAAACATGTATCCTTTATAGACTACGAGGTCTTTGAACTTTTTCTTTTAAACAGAATCTTTACGGTCACTTGGCATGTGGGGCGAGCTGAAGAGCTCAGATCTGTTTGTGTGGACAGAGGGTCTAATTCTGTAGTCTATTAAGGGTCATTCTGTCTCTGGCTTTGGGTTGCTATATTTTCCTTTGCTAACTTTAGCCTTGTTTGGAGTATGTGGCTGGCTGTGCTGCTTTGCGGTTTCTTGTCTGGCATTCTCAGATTTGTTTGTTACTCTCTTTAACACATCAAGACTGAAACATCCATGAGGACTTGGTATTTTGATGTATTTCATAAAGTGGCCAATAGTTGGGGATGCTTTGTGTAAACAAACAAAAATAAAACCAGGTTGACTCAGCCCCCAACGGCTTTATCAAGTACATTTGAAAGGTAGAACACTTGCATGAGCAAGACCAAATAAGAGAGAAACTTATCATTTGCTAAATTTGAAGGAGATCTGTATAGACAGACACGTGTATAGACAGAGCCGAGGGTTTGTCTGCTGTGCTGGAGTCCCCACTGGGGCCCTGTTGAAGTAGTCTGGAGGGACGTAGGTTGGTTGTTGAGTAAAGACAACATTGAGTTGGTATTTGGAAGAAAAATCACTATTGAAAAGAACTCTTGACATCTCTCAACTTAATTAAGGTTTCTCCTGGGGTGTGCAGACATCTGTTTAATAAAAAGAAAAGTGAAGGGAAGAATGATTTTGTTATTCTTATTGTGCTTTTGTCACCTTGATCTTTTAGAAAATAAGAATGATGAGTTCCTCATATTTCTTGGCTTTGTCAAAACCCACTCTTCTGAACCTCAGCACACTTCTGAGGTGTGTGGCAAGTAATTTGTGATAAGCAACGCTATGTGGCTCTTTTAAACGATTCAGAGATGTTCCTTTAATAATGGCTTTTTTTTTTCACTTGCCTTTTTCCTGATGGAAAAGAAAGGGTGGAGGCCTTTGGAGCAAGCCAGGAATTTATTCATTCCGCAGATATGTATCAGATGTCTGTTCTTCCAGGCTCGAGAGTACATTGTGGACAAAGCAGCCTGCTCCCTCATGAATTGTGCGTAGCCTAGAGCCTGGCTCTGTGACAGCCCCTCAGAGGACGACCCCTGCTGACATTCAGTTCATTTATTTATTCTTCAAATAACTGATCATCTACTATGTGCCAGATGCTGGGCTTGGTACGGAAGGGATCAGTAGTGAGCAGGACAGATTGGATCCTCGTCATTGTGGAGGTAGCTGTCCAGTTGAGGAGGTAAATGGACATTTGTGCATAGTATGCTATGATGGGAGACCTTGATCAGGTTCACCCCTCCCTGTGCAGGGCTAGGAAGAGGATGGCCTGGAGGAGGTGTGAGGGACGGAGTGTTGTAGGAGAGAATAGACAATTTCTTAAGACTGAGGGGTGAGCGCTCATGGCTCCTTTGAAGAGTTCGGACAAGCTCGGGGTGGCTAGAGGAGAGTGTTTGAACTTAATACTCAGTAATAGGACAAAGAAAGTCAGGGATGTTGATGAGGTCAGATCTTGGGAGAGTTTGGGGCTTTATCCTAAACCTGGGAAGTGGGAGTGGAAAATGCGTGTCTGTAAAAAGGATGCAGCAGAGATGGAGGGAGAACCCACCAGCTGGAGAGAATGAAGTGGGAGCCAGAGAGCAGCTGCCGTGGCCCCTGGCCTCGTGAGGATGGGCTGCATCCCTTGCCCCTCGTTAATCTGTGTCATCAACCATTCACTGACTGATTCAGAAAAATATTTATTGAGTCCCAGCACTGCTCTGGGCACTGACTTACAGTGGCAAATGGGATAGAAAACTCGCCTGTCAGCACAGAATGTACCTTTTAGCCAGAGAGATGGGCAATGGCAACGGAGCAAGCAGAGAGATAGATCTAATTTCACACGGGACTTAGAAGAAGATAAAGCTGGGTAAGGATGGGGGGAGTGCGTGAGGGGGTGATTATATGGGTATGGGTAGAGGGGCTGGTAAAGAGCCATAAGGAGTAATGGATAGGGATCCTTTTAGACAGAATAATTAGAAGCTTTTCAAAGAAATTATTGTTTATTTGAGAGCTTTCACCTTTTTCCACACACAAGTCATAGATGTGCCATGTATGTGTGTGTGTGTGTGTGTGTTTGTATTTGTTTAATCCACCTGAGTTGTACTCTGCTAATCAAAGGAAACCTGAGTATTCCATTAGGTAAGCAGACAAAGTATATAAACCATTTACTAGAGAGAAAATAGGAGTGCGAATGTAAGCACTTAGGAGGCCATCTCTTTTGCATCCTTAGACATAAACACGCGTCTCTCTTTTGGGCTCCTCATCACCTGCTAAGGGGGTAATTGCATTCTCCCAGAGTCACTGACGCTGTCTGGTGGCAGCTCCCCTCAGAGTTTGCCCCTCGAGGGCAGGAACCGAGGCTTCCATCCATCTGGGACATCTCAACACAGCCTGTCTGGTTAGGCACACAGGGTAGGCGCTGGCTGAGCATCTCAAAGGAATGAATTTCCGTGACACACCTGGTGAGCCCTGGTTGTGAGGGAGAGTGAGAGCCTCAAAGAGTGGTCACGCGGTCTCGGAGCGGAAGGGCCACACTGGCTTTGTAGCTGACCTGCAGCTTTGTCCACAATCCTGCTCCCAACCTGTAGGGGCCAAGTCAAAGTCTTCGTGAGACAGTCCATGTGCAAGTTACTGATTGGATATTCCGGTTTCAACTTTCGTTTACTTTGCTTTTTTTGTCAGTTACTCAACCATCATTTTGTCACCTGCAGAAAGTTCTGCCTCGACGGGAAGCTGGCCATCTGTTCCGCTCCCACCAGCTGCTCTGAGCTGCAGTGTGGTGGGCCAGGGTGGCGTTGAAAGGCTGTGGTCATGAATGCCTTTAATGATGGCTGCAAGTACTACAGAATATAAGCCTCTTGGATGACAAGCCTAATACATATGCATCAGGGGTATTTTCAGCAGCAGGTTGAAGGCTATTGCAAGTCGTTTCTCTATTGAAGTTTTCTTTCCAAGCCGTCCAGCTAATGCTTCCCGCTCTCATACTCTGAACTTTGCTTGTCCCTTGCATTTCTGCTCATGGCGACTCCATTTTTAGGATAAGAAATTCTTATTTCAAGCTTTGTTCTTCCATTCTAATTAGGTTGCTTTAAGAGATTCAAACCAGAGCAGGCATTTGAATGTAAACATAGTATACTGTTGGGACAAAGCAGCTGTTTACCAGTATGAAGCATTTCATGAGCCTCAGAGGGCTCCTCCTCCCCTCCCCTCCTACCTGGCCCTCTGCATCCTAACACACAGTTCTGCTGTCAGGCCGGTAGATGCCTTTGCATTGATTCTGACACGTGGTGACCCTTTTGGACGGTCCCATATAATTTGCCACGCTGTACGTTTTACAAGATCCAATCTCCACATCTTTGTCCTGTGGAGTTGCTGAGTGGGTTTAAAGTATGTTCAGCTTTTTGCTTAGTAGCCTGTTACTAATCCCTGTGACACCAGCATTTCTACAGTTACGTTATTGTTGTTTTCAGGTATCACCAAGGCAATTTTAAGTCATAGAGACCCTGTGAACAAGAGATTTGAACCTTGTCCTATCCGACACGGTCCTTACAATCTCTGATATGCTCAAGCCCCTTGTTGGAGTCACTGTGTCAATCCATCTTGTTCAAGGTCTTCTCTTCCTCTCTGATCTTACACTTTTCCCAGCATGAGGTCTGTTTCCGAGTTCTGGCCCCTTCTGACAGCATTCTCAAAGTAAGTGAGCCGAAGTTTCTCTATCCTTGCCTCAAAGGAGGACTCTGGTCGCACTTCCTCCAAGACAGAGTTGTTTAGGTCTGTTGGCAATCCGTGGGATAGTCAGTCCTCTTCTCCAGCACTACAAATCAAAGGCACTGATTCTCCTGCCGCCCTTACTCATTGTCCATCTTTCAGATGCAATAGGAAGCAGTTGAAAATACTAGGGTTCTGACCAGGTGGAGCTTAGTTTAGTAGTGACAGTACATTCTCATTATAATCAGAACTAATGATGGGCATGCAATTAGGTGATTGGAGAGTGCTGGATTCTTTATTTGGTGCTTGATTTACTGCCCCAAGGATAGGTCATTTATGCAAAGAGACCATAGACACACAGAAACGTGCTTTCATCTGAGTCGAGTCCTGGGAAATCGTGCAACCTGGGTGCTTTCTGTGGTGTCTAACATTACATTATGGTTTGAGTGCTTTTGTTACTGTTCTCTCTGGGGTAGAATTCAGAATGGGATTCATAGTTTTTCTCTAAAGCCAAGAAGAGTCACAGCGCAGGTGGCTGGTGTTTGTCCTCAAAGATAATCCCTTCTGCTTCAAAAGATAGTCTTCCAGGCACTTTACCTGTTTTCAGTTAGTATAAGGATTCAGGTATTTGACTCTAAACCAACCAGTGAAAGAATTGTGCTAAGAGGGTGTGATGTTGGGGTCAGTGTAGAGAGAATGCAGGAAGCCAGTTGGTGACAAAACAAGAGCTCCTGTGCCATTTCCACCTTATCTTCCACCCCCAAAACTAACAGTCAGCCTTCAGGTGGGAACTAACTCCCAGGTGACCTTCCGAGCTGTAACTTGCATGGGAAGGGATTGCCCATCTTTTCCTTCTGGAGCAGCAGGTGCCTTTTTGAACCACTGGAGAGGCTCAGTCTCTGGGTTAGTAGGGCAGCTCCCTACAGAGTAGCCCACCAGAGCCAAGGCCACCAAGAGTGCCTCTTACTCTTGTATCTTTGTGCTGCACCTCCCAACAGGAGGGGATGTTATTGTCTCTTTTTCTTGAGTCTACCTGGTTCTCTTGATTGGCTTCACTTGGCTGAATTGGGTTTTGGGCCGTCAATGGGGCATTTGTTTTTAGCTCCAACTCGTGGTGAACCCAGGCTCCACAGAAGGAAGCGTCTCCTCATCTTGCACCATCCTCACCGTTGTTGGTGTGCTGGTCTCATGTGGCCACTGTGATTTGTTTGCTTGCCTTCCAACCGAGGGGGCTCATCTTCTGACACTGTATTGGACAGTGTCCTCTTGTGACCTAGGATTTTCACTGACTGGTTTTTGAAAGCAGAGCTCCAGGTCTGTCTAAGTCTGAAAGCCCTGCTGAATTCTGTTCCCAGTCAGTAGATGGCTCTGATGGCTTTAGAAATAACTGGTGGCATAACTTTCAGAATCATGGCAGTATGCAGGCCCCTGCGATATAGCGGACTGACTGAATGGAGGAGAGGTGGTGGTGCTTCCGTTTTTTCACCTGTAAAGTCATGTGGCTTGTGAAGAAGGTGGATTACCTTGCTGAAAAGAGTGGCTCTAGGAGCTCTGGTGCCTTAGTGGGTAAGTTGTTAATGCTGCCAACCCAGAGGCAGGTGGTTTGAATCCACCAGATGCTCCACAGGAGAAAGACGGGCAGTCTCCTCCTCTCATGTGATGTACAGCTTCTGAAGATCCACTTGTGGGTCAGATGTGAGTTGATTTTGACTTAATGGTACATAAAGGCAATGACAAAGAAGGGAGAAACAGGCACGGCCAACTGAACTCCATCCCACATCCATGGCCAACATCCACTCCAGCTGAGGCGGCAGTGTGCATGAGGTCATCGTGGCTCTCTCGGCCAGTCACTGTGCTCACATAACCACCAGACCTCTCTAAATTGAATAACTGTAGATTTTGGTGATGGTTTTGAGCCCCCATATTCTGGGGTGGTAGTTATACAGCAACTGAAATTCCAGGATCCATCATTTTCTTGTGGTTCAGTTTAGATTTGACAAATACAAAATAAATCCACTAAGTTTTTGTTTTATTTCCTTCAGAATATTGGTGATTTTAAGAAATCTAGTCTTAACCTTAAAAATAAGTTCTTCCCCAAATTAAGTATTTTATTGTTGTCTGAAAAGCTTAGCTAACAAGAACCTTTGTAGAAGAACTGTGATATGTAAGTCATCTAAAGTTTCCTTTGCATTTGTTAATCTGCATAATCAGTGTTCTATCTTGAAATTTGGTGAAAGCTCAGCAGTTGAATGGCCAAGCTTAGCTCAACACCTTTATTGTGGCCAACCCAGACATACATGCCGTTAACCAAGGGCAGCTAATGCATGGCTCTTATATATTCTGTGTATTGTTGTGTGCTGTCCAGGAAGAATTGACCCATAGCTGACCCTTCAGTGAGTTTTCAGAGGCAGTAAATCGCACACTAGGAGATTGTCCGTTTTTATGCTGCAGGACATCTAGTAGATTTGAACCGTGTACCTTCGGGTTGGCAGTGCAGCTTCTTACCATTAAGCCACTAGAGGTCCCTATATATTCTGTTTGAATATATGAAATAAAAAATAGGATTAGTTGCACATAAGGATGTTAGAAGAAGAATTGGTGAATTTGAGTTTTAGTGTTGAAGAATAGTGCTGAATATCCCATGAACTGCCAAAAGGACAAACATGTTTTTGAAAAAAGTGCAACCAAAGTGCTCCTTGGTGGCAACAATGGTGAAGCTTTGTCTCTAATACTTTGGACATATTGTTTGGAGATATTGTTCCTTGGAAAGGGACATCATGCCTAGAAAGGTGGAGGGTCAGTAAAAGAAAGATTCTTATCTAGATAGATTGACGCAGTAACTGCAGCAGTGAGCTCAAGTGTGTCAGAGGTGAAGAGGATGGTACAGGATAGGACAGAGTTCAGGTCTGTTGTTCATAGGCTCACTGTGAGTCCTATTTGACTCAATGGCATCTAGCAACAGCAAGAAATTAAGTAGGGATTTATGGTGGCAAACTCTGGTGGCTTGGTGGTAAGAAATTCACTAATGATGCAAAGGTATACAATTCAAATCCCCCAAATGCTCTGCAGGAGAAAAATAGGCAGTCTCCTCAGTGTAATTGTTTTTATTGTTATATGCCGTCAGGTTGCTTGTGACTCATAGTGACCCTATGTACAGCAGCTCTGAACCCTGCTCTATCCTGAGCCAGTCTCACTGTCTTCCAACACAACTACCCCCATTACCCCAGTCACTAAGTCAATCCATCTCATCACGGATCTTTCTTTTTATGTAATTAACTGCCTCTGAAAACCCACTGGAGGGCCAGCTGTGGGTCAGCTCCTACTTGATGGCACACAACAACAACAGACAGACAGAAGAAGGGAGTCATACTGCTAACTCAGGTAGCACCTCTCTGGAAGGAAAATCCATCAGCCAGTTTGTGGGAGAAAAGTCGGCATTCCTTCCGATGTGGTGTAGAGTCTCAGAAACTAACTGGAGGGTCAGCCGTGAGTTAGCCAGACTGGAAGGTATTGAGATTGAGGATTGATTTTGGTTTTCAGTGAACTTCTATCTAAACATACATAAAAGAACTCTGGTTACATAGTCCTCAGCATGCTATGATGCTGACCAAAAGACCAAACATCTTCAGTGGTTTGAATTCACCAACAGCTCTGGGGTAGAACCAGGATTGTTCTCTTCTTGTTAAGATTTACAGTGATTACAGTGATGGTGAATGAGAAACTATACAATCTACATTAATCACTCAGTAAGTTTGAATGTTAGGTGGTTGTTACTTTTGCTGTTTGGACTTTGATGGTCTCAGGTTAGAGTACCAGGGTGGGGGGAACACATGCTCTCCATAGCATTAGTCTAAGTGCAAGATAGATAAATTAGCCATAAAACCTGCAGGTGTGGAGGAGAGCTGGTTGGAGAGAACTCTTATTTATCTTATTTTAGTATGCTAAAATACGTGCTAGGTATTTTTTTTGTGAGCCCCGGGAACTAGATTTATTATTCTTTGGGAAATGAAGCTCTAGCTTAGTGACTTGTCCAAAGTCACTCACCCTGTTGTTGGCAGGTCTTTGCTTGAAGAGATCTGTGCTGTTTTGACACTTAAGTCTTTGTAGCAGGTTAAAGTTCAGCAGCCTGCTTATTGCTGAGACGCTGGGAAACACCTAGAACAGAGTTTTGAAGGATGACCTGGATTTTGGTTTAGGGAGAGCAGATGTTCTAGGCTGAGGATGCCCTAGGGGTAAAAGCATGGGTTCTGTGGAACTTGAGTCATTTGGCTAGAAGGTGCTTGTGGAAGGAGAGGAAGATGGAAGTCATGTTGGAGTATCATGTTAGCCAGTATATGTACTGTGCATACAGTGGATATCAGCAAACTCTGGCTTCAGAGTTTACGATATATTAGGAAGGGAGTACTTTCAGCAGATTATACTTGGCAGAATGTTATCGTGGGGATATAGTGTGGGGGAGAAATCATTTGAGAAGCTGGACTATATAGCAAGAAGAATGTGGTATCAGGATTGGAAGACGACTCATCAACAACTTGCTTTATGCATATGACAACCTTGCTTGCCAGCAAAGGAGTTGAAGCACTTGATAGAGAAGATTAAAAGCTACAGCCTTCAATATGGATTATATCGCAGTATCAGGAAAACAAAAATCCTCACCATTGGACCAGTAGACATCACAATAGATGGAGAAAGGTTGTCAATGATTTCTTTTTACTTGGCTCCACAATCAACAACCATGACAACTGCAATCAAGAAATTAAAAGATGTGTTGCATCTCTTGAAGTCAGGGACCTCTCCAAAGTTCTAAAGAACAGAAATGGCAGTTTAAAGACTAAGGTGTGCCTGATCCAAGCGTTGATCTTTAAGTACTTTGATGCTTGTGAAAGTTGAACAGTGAGTAAAGATGACAGTAGAATCATTGATGATTTGATTTGTGATGTTGAAGAAGAGTACTGAATATCCTATAAACTGCCAAAAGACCAAACAAGTCTGTCTTGGAGGAAGAGCAACCTTGATGCTCTTTAGAGGCAAGGACAGTGAACGTGGTCTCACAGTCTTTGAGCACATTGTCAGGAGCGACCCATCCTTGCAAATCATTCTTGGGAGGACAGTGGGTCAGAGAAAGAGAGGAACACCCTCTATACGATGGATTGACATGGTCACTTTAACAAAGGGCTCAAGCATGTCAGAGATGGGGAGAATGGCACAGGATCTGTTCATAGATTTGCTATGAGTCATAGGTGACTTGATGGCAGCTCACAAGAGCAAGTAAGGGGAACAAAACTAGTTTGAAAACTAGTTTGAAACTAGCTGAATGTTGGAGTTAGGCCATTGTTTCTTGGGAAGAGCCCTTGGGAATGTTGGGAGTTTGAGGAGCTAAAAGATGTCAGTGAGTTTGGAAATTGAGGGACTGGAGGAGCATTGTAGGAAAGAGACAGACAGGAGAAGAAGGGCTTTGTGGGTCTTGTGAAGATTTTGGATTGCAGAAGTGGGCAGTTTTGATATTTTAACGCTTCATTCCCTACTGAAGATAGAGGGTTGTGCTGCTAACAGGTAAGTCAGCAGTTTAAATCCACCAGTAGCTCTGAAGGAGAATAATGGACGGTCTTCTCCCATGAAGATGCACAGCTTCAGAAACCTGATGAAGAGTCTTCTTAATGCAGTGGAATCAGCTTAATGACACTGGGCTTGGCTTGCAGGTAACATGCATGACTTTTTGAGTTAATGAATCTTCAGCATCGACTTTGACTTGAATCCTCCAAGCTGACTTTCTCTCACTCACTTGTCTCTATCTTTGGCTCCTGTTCCCTGTGGAATGACAGCTGCTTATGCTGGTGTTGCGCTCCTTGCAGTGGTCAGTAGAGTGGTCACTTGTGCCCTTGATAGTTGTTGTATAAACATGCATGGAACTTGTGAAAGTTCCTGGTGGAACCCACTGCCTGAGCACTCGATATGTGTAATTGGCTCTCTTCTGGGGCATTGTATCTGCAGAGCTCGTGGTGATGGTGTCCTGTATGCATTGCCCTCTGGGCTGAGAGGACAGGACTTCTCTCCCTATAGCCTCCACCTTCTCTCTTTACTGAGTGTGCTTGTTGTTGTTATGTATTTTCAAGTCACTTGCGACTCATAGTGACCCTGTGTACAATGACTCTGAACCCTGCTCTGTCTTGAGGCAATCTCATTGTCTCTGACAGACCTACCACCATTAACCCAGTCACTGAGTCAATGCATCTCATACTGGGTCTTCCTCTTCTGTGCTGTTCCTCTACTCTTTCAAGCATGATGTCTCTCTACAAGGACCGTTCCCTCTTTGCAACATGCCCCAAATATGTCAGATGAAGCTTCAAATCCTTGTGTCTAAGGAGAAAATTGGTTTCACCCTCTCCAAGACTGAGCTATTCTCTTGGTATGTTCAAGACTCTTCTCCAGCACCACAGCTCAAAGGCATCAGTTCTTCTGTTCTCCTTAGTCATTGTCCAGCTCTCTGATGCATAGCAAGCAACGGTGAAGACCATAGCTGGATCAGGTGCACCTTAGTTTCTAGACTGATATCATTGCTCTTCAGTACTCTGAAGAGGTCCCTGACAGCCTGCTATCTTACTGCAATTCGTCTTTTGATTTCCTGGCTGCTGGTACCAAGAGTACTGATTGTATAGCCAAGCAAGCTGAAGCTGTTATCAGTCTCAGTCTCTTCACTTTCTATTATGCTGCCAGTATGCACCTAGTGGTGACAGTCTTTGTTTTTTTGATGTTGAGCTTCAATCCATATTGATGGCTGCCTTCCCTGACTTTGTTCAGCAAATGTCTTAGGTTCTTCTCGGTTTTGGCAAACAAAGTTGTGTCGTCTGCGAAATACAGGTTGTTGATGAGTCTTCTTCGAATCCTGATGCCACATTCTTCCTCATAGAGCCCAGTATCCTGGATGATTTTTTCCACATACAAATTGAAATAATATGGAGATAGGATGCATTCCTGGCGTACACCTTTCCTGATTTTGAACCATGCAGTGTTTCCTTGCTCTGTTCTGTGCCACTCACCCGCAAATCCCTGGGAGGAAGAAACAGCCATCTCTTCCCTCAGGTACTGTTCCCGCCCATGTTCTGCCCTCTGCAAGTCCTGGGATATACCTGAGCTGTCACTGGCTAAGGTGCACAAGCAGAAGTTTATGAACAGGTGTGGCTGGCATTCTGCCCACAGAACAGTCCTCCGGTGGTGGTGTTGGTCCCACTGACAGGAGAAAAGCCCAGATTTCTGTGCTTGTGATGTTTGCAGTCAGGACGTGGCCTCTGACTACAGATTAGCTGCTGTGGGCTTGTGCCACTTGGCCTGTTGCTCCCTCAACCTCTGCCTCTTCTTCTGCGCACACCACTCCTTTTGAATTTCCAGAGCAGAAACCTGCAGTTTAAAGCTCATTATGAAAGATTAAGCATCCATCTAGACCTGGCCTTTTTTGTAAATCCCTGTCTGGGATGAGGAAATTCTGACAAGGCCCTTGCAAGTTCTTTTCTCTGTTTGAAAGAGGTGCCCAGGGAGGCTGGCTCAAAAGTCACAGTGGGGATACCCAGCCTTTTCTGAATGCTTTGTTAGACTTCATGCAAAGCTGACAAGGCCTCTAATTTTTTATCACGGGAGGAAGGTGCTTTTACTCATCATTGTACTGATGGATGGACAAATGGAGTCAGAGGGGCTGAGAAGCTTGTCCAGTGCCACTGGATGTTATGTGACAAGAGTTCTGATTTTTTGCTGTGGACTTGACCATAAAACAATGCCCAGTAGGTTTTCTTTCTGCTACCATGCTAGCATTCAACCTGTTGGGCACAATTTTGACAAGGGTGGGTGGGGGAGAGTTCTGATTTGAACTGAGCAGTTTCTGACTCCAGCACTCTGGTTCCTAAATCCTGCCTTTCCTGTGTGTTCAGACATAGCTTTTTACTTTTCTCTTAAACCACTTACATACTGTATACTCAAGTGAAAAGGAGGCCTGATGGTGAACTCTTAAGGGCTTGACTGCTAATGGAAAGACTGAAAGATGCAAAGCTTCATCTTACTAGTGGCTCCTTGGGATAAAAGCCTGACATTCTACTTCCATAAAGAAAACCCCCTGGGGCAGGCGGGGCAGTTGTACTTACTCTGCCTTTGTGTGTTGGCATTGATGCAACTGTACCTAGTAGCAGTTACCATTTTCCTTGAACACAAAAACAGAATTTCCCTAATTTGATGACCTTACCAGTACTAAGGCTACTTGCTTTTTATTTAGAACTTTTTTGCGGGGGAATGTGGGTGGAGGTTGCCCGCATAGGTGCTTTTTGTGCACAGATTGCTGTCCTTGTACTGCTTCTTTAAAAAAAATTGTATGATATCTAGGAATTAATCACCTTGGTTGCCTTCTTTGCTGCTTTGTTTTCCACCTGAGTGTTTTGCAACTGGCTTAGTGCTTCCAGGAAGATAACATTTTACAGTCACAATTCAAAGTCCTTGTCTAGTTTTGAAGGAGAACCTCTCGAATCCCCTGCTCAGAAAGCTGTGGTTTGAGATCTTGTTACGTGCCTCCCTGCAGGAAAGCCCTTTGACTTCATTAGTATAGAATATTTCTTTTTCTTTTGTCCGTCGTTGGTGATAGTCTACTGTTTGTGTTGTGCTTATGACTCGGGAAAGGGGCTTCCACCACTTTTCCTCGCAAGCAGAGGTCTGCCTTCGCCTGAACACTAATGTCACTCCCTGTTGATTTATCTTTTCCTGTCTCTTGATCTTCCTGTTAGTATTGATTAAGGGAAAAGACCTTCATTGCTTCTCTCCTTTCTAGCAGTGCTTAATTCAACTCATTCCAGTAAAGGCACTAGTTTGACTAATCTCAAAAACATAGGCCAATAGCTGTCCATGAAAAGTGGCTTTTATTTGCTTATTCTACATGTTAACTTAGACCAGATGCCAACTGTAAAGCTTTAGCAAAGCACAGTTGATTTAGATCCTTCTGGAAGCGGGCAGACCTTGGTGCTGTGCAGTGTCAGCCTTTCTGGGAGGACAGTTCAGCCTTTCTGGTTACATAAATGATGAGGTGTATGCAGTCCAGGCTTTCTGAAAATGTGTTCTTAGAGGACTGATACCCTAAGCTATCAGATGGTAAAACACCAAAGGGCAAACACAGCACCTTGATAAGTGGTAGATGTAATATGCAGGTGGGAGGGGCACACACTTGGAAACACTGTGGGGATGTAATTCAATCTGGAGTTTCGGGTAATGCAATAAACTATATACAAGGGTGAAACTTGAGTGGTTTACATACACCAGAATGCTCTTCAGTTGAATTATTATCTTACAGTGGTGGTCTGTGTCACCTATTGTAAATACCAAAAAGCCAACTGTCTTTTTCTCCAGATGAGAGAGAAAATTCACAAATCTTTATCACATATTAATCATTTGTATGCCCTCCTTCTCAATACCCACCACCTTTGACTGTCAGAGCTTCTGTGTGGGGTGTATAAGTGGGAAATTCTGCCCGTCGCAGATAATTAAGCATGCAGATTCTGTGTTGTATAAGAAATAAAACTGCTCTTAGGCTATGCCAGATGCGATATAACTGTGGTGACACGCCTATCAAGTTTCTTTAGCTCCTGGGAAATGTATTGAAAGAGAACTTAACTCTGGTCTTAATGCTGTTCCTCAGACACAGCTTAGGGAGTGGCTTTCTTGTTTGTGGATAGTTTAGTTAGTGGAGGCTGTAAAGAGGCCTGGGAGGTCCAAACTGGTTAACACTTGGCTATTAACTGAAAGATTGGAGGTTCATGCCCACTCAGAGGTGTATCAGAAGCAGCATTTTGTGGTCTATTTAAAAAAAAAAAAACTCAACCATTAAAAACTGTTGAACAAAATGTCCAACCACAATGGAATGGATTGAGAAATTCTGGTATCTTCACACAATAGAATAATAGCCAACACGCAGGAGCAATGATTTTGTAAATTATTACCTAACTTGGGAGAGACTGGAGAACATTATGCTAAGTGAACTAACTCAGTCCCATAAGGACAAATACCTAATAAGACCATTATTGTAGAATGAGTATGAGGATCCAAGGGGGCGAGGGGTGAGAAAGGATAGGATCACAGTTTGATGGGTGAAGAGAGAGGTGGGTAAAGGAAATGGGAAAGATCTGGTGTGAAAACAGTGTATACGAGCTTTGTAAGTAAACCAGTATAAAATAAAAATTTTATTTAAATTAAAAAAAGAAACCCATAAAACCCCCACTGTGGAGCACAGTTTGTACCCAGATACACAAAGGGTCACTGCTAGTGAACACACTCAGTGGTGAGTGGTTTGATTGGATTTTTTTTTCTTCTCTTTTTTTAAGTAAAAGAAGTCCTTTATAAACTTCCTTCCTGAGTTTCCTCAGATCCTGTACAGTGTCCTGATTCTGGGGGAGCAGTACGAACATCAGGCCTTTGCTCTGTGTGGCCTGTGAGGCGTTCTCAAACCACTGGCCTCTGCCAGGTGCCTGATTACAGCAGTCATGGAGGAGATGATGTCATTCCTGATGACCAGATGAGGAAATGGAGCTCTGAGAGGCCCAGTCACTTGTATGATGCCGCACACTTCCTAAGGGATTAAGTGGGAATTTGAGGCCAAGTCTCAGATTGAAATGCTCATGCTGACTATACTTCTTTAAGTATTGTACTGTGTCTTTCCAGGACTGGAGAGACCATGTTATCACCAGTAATAATTCTAGATAAAGATCAGAGGGCTGTAACTCAGTGCTTGGTGTTAGGGTGGTGGTGTGATTGTTAACAGTAGAAATGCTGGTAACTTCCCCAGTGGACCGGCTGGGAGGTGCGAGACCATGTTGGGGGCTGAAAGCCTCCTGGGGGTCTGCCCCTCTCAGCCTGCCCACTGCCTCTGTCCACATTTCCCTTTCTGTTCCTGCAACAGGAAATGGTCAGAGGATGCCTGCTGTTCTTTTCTGTCACCTCTATGTAGATCAGACCAGGATAATAACGCTTGCTTCACTCCCCCAGGAAAGAGCCTTTGGTAGTCCTTTGAGCTTGGTTTAAGGGACTCTTTCTCTGCTTTAATTGGGCTGTTTTTATCCATTTACATACATATCATGTTATTCCCCATAAATCATATATACATGCTCTTGGATGTCACTTCTAAAATTCTTTCCACATAATTTCTCCTAGGATAAGTTGGTTTGAAAGTTAAGCATTGTATAATATTTATTTTTTTATGAATTCATTTTTTGAGTGAAGTTTTACATTGCTTTTTTCGTACAATCATTCACATTTTCTTTTAGAATATCAGTCGCCATTGATCGAGGTAATGAACTACAATGTCTGTACAGCACTTTGTTGTGTGTTGCCTCTTCACCTGACTTAAATCTTAGGACCTTTAGGTGGTGAGACTAAGCATGAGCAATAATCATTTAACTTTCCTACAGTGATAGATTTTAAATGGAAAAAGAATGTTTGGAGATCTGTATCCATAAAATATAGTATTGTTTTAAAAAGCTAAATACTTAAAGGATGATATATAAGAAATATTAAGGATAATTTTCAAAGAAGGAAAACGATCACAATACTAATGTTTTCTGTTACTTTTACATAATAACTTCTATCTATTGTTAATATTTTATATAGAATTCATTTTTAATATAGTTTATATGCTTCTTTTTACAGTATTAGTCACTTTTTATCTTTAGAGAATTTGATTAATGCTAGGGAAAAAAGTTAAAGCCAAACAAGTTTTCTCTTGATCAGATTATTTAACCTGTTAATAAGTTATTTAACACAAAACTTGCTTTATGAGAATTTGCATTAGGTATTACATATGATTTTAAAATTTTTTTATGATTATTAATTTCAGTAAAAATTTACAGAGACTTTGGATTTCCATTTATTCATTGTTGCACTTTTCAACCCTCTCAACCTTCCCCCCAGTACACTACCCTCTTGGAAAAAGAAAAGAAAAATTCTTTCATTGTTTTACAATCCCTCCCCCCAGGCTCACTCCACTATGCAGCTTTCACTCTAGACTCCTGTCATTACAGAAATACCTAATCACATAACCCTTTTAAACAGTTTTCTCCCTCACTTGATTCAATGCAGTATACATTATTGAATGCATCTTTTTCAGTCTCCCCCCAACCCTGATGTCAGTCTTATTTTACAACAGTGGCACCATGCAGTATTTGTCCTTTTGTCACCCAGTTTGAATAATATAGCTTGAGTTCCTTGTTTTTCAATGCAGCGTAGTATTCCATTGTGTGAATATACCACAACTCTTCTCTATCTGTTCCTTTGCTAATGGGCACTTAGGTTGTTTTCAACTCCTTGCTATTGTGAACAAAGCCGCGATAAACAAGGGTGTGCATATATCTGCTTGGATGTCAGTTATAGTCTCTTTGGGGTATATTTTCAGTAGTGGAATTGCTGGGTCAAATGGTATTTCTATTTGCAACTTTTTGAGAAAGCTCCATACTGCCTTCTACAGTGGTTGCACCATTTTACATTTTCACCACCAGTGAATAAGGGTTCCAGTTTCTCCACAACCTCGCCAGCATCTGTTGCTTGCATTCCATATGATTTCGAATGCGTCTGTTCTTAGAGGACATAAGGGAGTAAGCAGGGAAATGCAGGATCATACCCCGTTTGAGATCTTTTAGAAGATTTCTATAAAACCAGTGAACTAGGAGCATGGATTAAATACGTTTTGTTTTTTTTTTAAAAAAACTTTTTATTGTATTTTAAGTGAAAATTTACAGGAAAAAAAATCTATTTTCTGTTCAACCATTTATGCACATTGTTGTTGTTGTTGTTACATGCCTTCAAGTTGCCCACGACTCATTGCAACCCTTTGTACATTAGCTCTGAAACCTGCCCTATCCTGTGCCAATCTCATCATCTCCAGCAGACTTAATCCCATGGTTTTTGTCACTGAGTCAGTCCATCTTATACAAGTTCTTCCTCTCCTGCGCTGTTCCTCCGCCCTTGTAAGCATGATGTCCCTTTCCAAGGACTTTTCCCATTGTGGCATGCCATGTATGGTAACAGTAATCTTTCCCTGTTTTCCATTTTCACTTATTGTCTCTTTCCTATCTCTCCTACTTTCTGAGCATCATCCCTGGGCACATGCAGCCCTTTGATCTTACCTGGTTGGTTTGGTCTAAGGAGTATATATCTTTCTGGTGGTGTAGTGGTAAGAACCTGTGCTACCAACCAGATGACAAAAGTTAAATCCACTAGCTGCTCTGTGGGAGAAGGATAAGCAGTCTCCGCTCCTGCAATTTACAGCCTCTGAAAACCAGCTGGAGGGTCAGCTATGAGTTGATTGATTCCAAGTCAACTGAACCCAGAAGTACAACATATCTGATTAATGTTATTATTTACCTTATAAAATTTATAGCTTACCCCTTATTGGATTTCTGAGGCTGTAAATCACACAGGAGGAGAATACCTGTTTTCTTTCCGCTTTGGAGTCATTAGTGGATTTGAACTGCCAGAGAATCACCTTTGGGTTAGCAGTTCTGCTTGTTCCTCACTCTGCCACCAGGGCTTCCTCCTGTAAAGCTGTCGGTTACATGGCTGGTAGTTGAGTCACAGGAGATTTCAGTTCTGTGCTTGGAGGGTGACTGAGTTTGTAACTTTAAGCATTCAGTGAATCTCTGCCAGACCAGTAAACCTGGACTTTTTTAAACGATGTTACTTTTATTCCACATTTTCCTCCCTTTCTGGG
The DNA here is from genome assembly GCF_000299155.1 of Elephantulus edwardii. NCBI lineage: Eukaryota > Metazoa > Chordata > Mammalia > Macroscelidea > Macroscelididae > Elephantulus > Elephantulus edwardii. Next base: position 2,464,207 of record NW_006399890.1, on the reverse strand, counting down.
AAGGATCTTGTATTGTGATCCCTTTCAGAACAGTCAGATGTCACAGCTAGGTACCATCTAGCTCTTTGGATCTCTGTCTTGGAGCCTGGGGTTCATGTGGCCTTTAAGGTGCTTTTGGAGAAAAGCCTTTGCTTTTTTTGTGTTTGAAACGAGGAGATACCCATAGTTGTACCTTAGATGGCTGCTTACCAGCTTTGAAGAGCCCTACTTATCTTAGGTACTTTTCAGGACATTCAGTTCTCTGTATTGTCCAGCCAGTAATCCCCATAGATGTATTTCCTTGCCTTTATTTGCACTTAGCCTGTTAGATGTTTATAAGGCTGTCCTTTCTCTTCTTTTTGTCATCTTCTGCTCTTCTGCATGTTTCTATCTGCCTGGAGTCTGGCTTTCTCCATTTGGCTCATTCTAGACAGCTTCTCTGTTGGCATTTAGCCCAGATGCCATCTCCAAAATGAAGTCCTTCCTGATTTCTCTTATTTCCTCCAACAAATAAATCTGTCAAATTTGAAGATGTTCCTTAGAATCAAGGATGGCGAAAATAGGTTTCAGCGGAGTTAAGAGGAGCCAATCCTTGGGAAAAGACACCATGCTGGGAAGAGTAGAGAGTCACAGAAAGAGGAAGACCCTCAATGAGATGAATTCACAGAATGACTCAAACCGTGTCAGAAATGATGAGGATGGCGTAGGATAGGGACAAAGTTCAAATCTATTGTTCATAGTATTTCTGTGAGCCATAGCTGACTTGCTGGCACCTAAAAAAAAACAACTTAAATGCTTAACGAAGATGTTAGGAATTTAAATGCACTATCATAGGGAGCTCTGGTGGCAAGAAGCTGTACTATTCCTGAAGGCATACAGCTTGAGGCCACCAGCTGCTCCTCAGGAGAAGGATGATGGACAGTTCCCTCCCCTGCGATTAACTGTGTCTGAGAGGGTCAGTTTTGGGTCAGTTCCAACTCTGCAGTACACACAAAACAACAACAGTCCCACGGAGAAGAGACTTGGTGGTCTGTTTTCTGTAAATGCTGTTACGTGCTGTACCTGAGACAGAAGGAAACCATTCGGGTCCTACTCCATACTGACAGTCTCTACTGTGCTTCAAGCCCTTTGTTGCACAGCCTTGGAAATTCTGTGGGGCAGTCCCACTCTCCGCCTCCAGGGTCACTCTGAGTTGGAATTGACTAGAGAGCATTCAGCAAAATAGTGCAGATGACTTCTTTCTCTTTGATCTCTGCTCCACTTTTCAAGAATGCGTGATTGACTTTTATAAAGGCATTTGTATTATTCATATGCCTCTCATGAACCTCCTGAAAGTATACTCCTGTCTGTGTCTTACACGGCCGGTTCTAAAGTTCTTTAAGAGGTAAACATGATAGGTGTGCTTTGGCTGTTGACTCTGGTCCTGAAAGGGTGGTGAATTTTCCCTTTACATTCTAAACCCTAAGAAAGTGGGTGGTGGCTGAGATGTGCCTGAAGCTGACAGTAATCGCAGCAGCTTTCAGTGATCCTTCTTGCTATGCATTATTAAAAATCTCCGTGGGAAAAAAAATCAACAAACCCAGACGCAGTTTGACAGTGATAAATCTTTATTTTCACTCAAAATTAGTTGCTCTGGCTTATCTTTTCACTCTGAAGTCACAGATAAATATTCATTCCATTATTTTCTCTTGATTCTTATCCTGCCCAGCATTTGTGTTTGTGCGTGCTTTGATTCTTGGACAACTTTTATGCAAAAAATTGCGTGCATGTGTGTTATATGATGCTTGTTGTTAAACCAGTTTTGATGTATTCTTTTTTTCATGTCCCTGCACACATAACTTGATGTTTATTGACTTCCCCCCTCCTCTGTCATACTATGTTCAGTAGGGTATTCTGAAAGCTGAGTTTATTCCCCCCCCCCTTTTTAAAAAACCATTATCACGAGATCCTTTCATTAAATTGTGTTCCTTGTTGCAGGGGGCTGTGTATAGCAGAGAGAACTCTTGTTGATAGGTTCCATCTGGTTGGCCTGACCCACTGTGACCTTACGGACAGCAGCGTGGAACCCTGATCCTCACCATCGTCACAGTCTCTGCTGTGCTGGGGCCCATCGCTGCTGTCGCTGTGCCAGTCCATGTTGTTGAAGGTCTTCCTCGTTTCCATCCTTCATTTTTTCTTCACAGATCGCTTTTCTTTTCTGTTCCTCCCTTCTGTCACATGTGATATGCAGCAGTATCCTCCAATGAATATACTTCTTATTTCTTCACTCTCCCCTCCACTTCTTAGTAGAACCATAGGAGATAATGAAATGTCTGAAATTCAGGTTATTTATGGGGTTTAGAACAAAGAAAAAGAGAAATGTGGTGATATTAAAGTTATGTCCGCAGTAGAGAGGCAAAATATGATCCGAGGTTAAGGTCCTAATTCTTAGTGGTGTCGATGTAAGCCCAGAGCAGCATTTTGTGTGGAAGAGACAGACACACAGAGATACAAGTCAGCTTGAATTACCTAGCGAACGGAGGGAAGTGGTTGACTCTTCAGCATGTGAGCACACGTCTTTGGAGCAAGAAGCAGCCAAAATCTTTGTGAATTACAGGTCGGTAAAAGTGACTCAATAAATTTGCTGATTCTGTTTTGATTGGATTATGCTAACTAAAAGACTGTGTCTTATGGTGAACATCTCACTGTTTTTGCCCTGTGTATTAGGAGCACCTGCTTTGAATTAAAAAACGATCTGGAAGTTGCAAATATTTTAGCAAATGATAAATAATGCCTAGGACTGGTTGCTTGGACATTTTGGTAGAATGTTAGTGGTTGATGAATTGATACATTACTGCAGGTCTCTTTAAAGTGCAATTTCTTCAAGAGTTGACAGTTTTCATTTTCTTTTATAAAGATGTTAGCTACACATGGTGGCTGTTATTCAAGAGAAATGAGCCTTGATTTTTTTTTTAATAGACTGTATTTTAAACTGGAAGCAGGAGTGGCATCCACTTCTAAACAAAATGCCTCCGGAAACTCTATGAACTCTGATAAATGTCAATAGTTGTAGAGGGACTTCAGTCCTTTTGTTCATAGAGTCGCTATGAGGTGTACTTGATGTGAAGTCAGTCAACAACAACAGCATCAATATTTTAAAAGATGAAACTCTTGTCTCTTTAGAATCAGAAGCAACTGGGTTAAAAATTTTAAAAAAGACTGACAATGGGTTATATATTTTGCATACTAAGCAAAGATACCTGAGTAATAACCTAAGCTTTATCTGGCAAAAACCACATTAAGCCTGTAACTGGTTAACTCATGACTAACCTGTGTGTGTCAGAGTAGAACTGTACTCCGTAGAATTTTCCAGAACTGATTATTTTTTCTTCTGAGGTGTCTCTAGGTGAGTTTGAAACACTACTATTTCACTTATAACTGAGTCCTAAGCCACTTGTGCCCTTCAAGGACTCTTTGTAAAGTAATTAAACCCAGTTTCACTGCTGTTGAGTCAGAGTCAACTCAGAGCTGATGCTCCATGGAGTTTCAAAGGCTGCAAAGCGCACAGGGAGGAGATATGCCCATCTTTCTTGCAGAGAGCTACCAGTGGATTTGAATCACCAGATAGATATCACCTGTGGGTAACTTCCACAGGTACCTTTTTTAAAAAAAAAATTATACTAGTTTATTTATAAAATTCAAATACATTGTTTCCCGGAATACATTTTTCCAATTTCTTTCACCTCCGCCACCCATCAAATACTATTACTCTGTGATACCCCTTCCCCTGCACATCCTCATCCCTCCCCCACCCCCTGGATCCTCACACTCATTCTACAATAATGGTTTTATACGGTATTTGTCCTTGTGGGACTGAGTTAGTTCACTCAGCATAATGCTCTCCAGTCCCTCCCAGGTTAGGTAATAATTTACAAAATAGTTGTTCCTGCCCCTTTTGTACAGTAACACGCCTAGTTAATCAGAATGCTTCAGGAGTAGCATGCTGTTTGAAGTTTTAAGTTAACTGGTGAATAAACCGCTATCTCTTTAGAGAGTTCTTAGAAAACTTTACAGTTTGTCTTTTCTGCTTTTCCAGATATAATATATATGTTGCAGTTTAGTCTGTATTTGATGCATTATGCTTGCCTCATTGCTCCATCTCAACCTCAGCACTTTAATAGCAATTTAAAAGAGTTAGAGAACTGGGACTCAGGGGAATCCCTTGAAAAATCCTTTTCAAACATTTTCTTTTTCTAAATAAATCTTGTTTAGAGGATAGCTTAATTAACTTTCTGCCAGGGGTGAGTGCAGGGAGGACATTTCTTTCGGTGGAGGATTCTGCTGGTTCCTTAGGCTGTGCGGTTTTCACTGTCCCCCAGGGGTGCTGTGGAGGTCGAGGCACACAGTGTCTTGGGGTCCCTGCCCAGAAGCTCTAGTTTCTGATAATGTGACAGACAAATAATTGTGTTTGCTTGATGCCTCTGTGGAGCACATGATTTAGGAACCTCACTCTCAACGGCCAGATTTCATTTCTTACCTTTTAGTATACATTCTATAATACATGTCTGCTTATTGCCAGCACAGCAGGCTTTTTACCCAGTTTCCCCTTGGCTGTGGTGACCCCAGTGAACTATCACCTTCAGAATGCTGCTGCTCTGAATGTCAGAGGTTTCATTCTGCTGCTGAAATTGGGCACTGTAGTGTCAATGGTTTATTGTTCAAAATGACTTACCTGACCATTTACCTTGACTTTGCCAGTTGGATGGGCAGGACCATTCAAATAGGATGTGTTAGTCTGTCCACAGGGGATTGGCTGGTCTCGCCATTAGCTTGAGTGGATTCAGCGGTAGATTTGAGAATCTTTCCACCAGCAAGGAAGAAGCAGAGAATGCATCACATGACCTTTGGGGCTAAATATTCCTGCTCCACACAGATCGGGTCTCAAAAGGAGCAGCAGCTGCAGCAGAAAACCAGAGACCAGACCTGAAGTGAGAAGTGAGAAAGAGCTGACTTTGGGAATGCTGCCCCAGGGAACCAGCCTGGGGGACTTCACCTAGGTTTACTGGAGGACTTGAGGGGAGACACCAAAATTGGTAGGATTAAGGGAGTTTTTTAATACTAGCCTAAAGTCACAAGGCTGAAGGGCCTGTCAGCATGCCTCAGAAGCTGGTCTCACTGAGAGATTATATCCTGTCGCTAGTCTGAATTGTACCCTGTTGTTATGTGCCATCAAGTTGAGTATGACTCATAGTGACTCTATGCACAACAGATCTGAACACTGACCTATCCTGGGCCATCCTTACAGCCTCTGTCATACTTGAGCCCATTGCTGCATTTACTGTGTCAGTCAAGGTACCCAAGGTACCTTTTAACTTCCCTGATATACCCTATAATTTTAAATATGGTTATATGTAGTCTGTGTAGCTATTGCAATGGATTTGGGGCCAGTAAAGGTAGTAGGATTGGTGCTGGAATTAGTGGAAATAGGCAGGAGAGCATGGGAGATATGTCAGACTTCTTGAAAATTGGTTTTGTGTTGTGTATGCTATTGATGGGGACAGTTTCCCCTTGTGACATTAGTAGAGGTAAGACTCAGCAGTTCACATGCAGGCTTTGCTCTTCTTACAGGCACAAGGGTGTAAGCATGGTAGAGAATGTGAGGACCGCACAGCATTGATCAGGATTTCATTCTCTTGCTTCTGAGGTTGCTCTTTCGAAGCTGACAATAGCGACAAAAATAGAAATAGGATTTTATACATGGATATGGAAGCCACAGATTGGGAAAAAGTTTTTGGTAATGACATGTCAGACAAGGGACTTATATCTAGAATTTATAAAATACTCGAGCACCACAACAAGATCAAGGAGAATAATCCAATTGAAAAATGGGCACAGGATATGAACAGACACTTCACCAAGGAAGACATTCAGATGGCCAACAAGCAC
>NW_006399890.1:2401105-2457383 GCF_000299155.1 Elephantulus edwardii | reverse complement strand
AAAAAAAAAGCTGACTTTTTTAGTTATTGTATTAGCCTCCCCTAGGGGAATGATCTCCGGCAACCTTAACTGTGGACACATAGTCTTGCAAATTATCCATAGCTGTGATACCATTATAAGAGAGAGAGCACCTTCCACACTGTGAAGTAGGGCGGTGATGGTGGTGGAGAAACTGAAGAATCTGTGCCACTGCTGTGAAGTAACTGTGGCAAGATGTAACCAGAGGAATGTTAGAAATGAAGACACAGTTAAAGATTTTGTTTGCTGGATGATTGAATGAAAAACTGACTTGTAACTGCTCTGAGATAAAGTTTGCTGCACTAATTAAGAAAACCAGAGGCTTCTTGAATTTGTGCTGCTGAACTGAATTTAAACTTTCACTTGTTGACTGGGAAATGTTTGCATTAATTGAGGAATTGTACCTTGTTAATTGGGCTTGAGACTGTTGGATTAAACCTAGACTTACATTGGGTGATAGCCTTTGCCTCCCCTATTCCCTAACCTACCTAGCTCCCTAATAAGCCCTGCAGCTGAGTAAAGTGTGTAAGTTAATTTGCCATGAAAATTAAACCCAGTGATTGGTAGAAATAGGTATAAGAGCATGTGGGGTTCCATGTCTGACCATGTAACTGTATGATAGTATGGATATTATTAAGGGGGATAGTTTCACTTTATGAAGTGGATAGAAGTCAGAATCAGCCTTCCCTGAGTTGCCACTGCCCCTTATATTTTCCCTCTTTAAGGTTACTTAACAATATAGTTAATGTATGAAAATGACTCTTCAAGGGCAAGACTGTGCACAAGCTCAAATTCAAGGCTGAAGGTTGGGATTTGTTGTTACTGTGTACCGTTGAATCAGAACCAACTCATAGCTGACATTCCAATGGGTTTTCAGAGGCAGTAAAATAAATCTCATGCGAGGAGATTGTCCATCTTTCTCCTATGGAGCAGCTGGTAGGTTGAAACCGTGTCCTTTTGGGCTGATAGTATAAGTAAGACCTTCCCGCTAGCCACCAGACTGCCTCCTGTTAGAGTTGTTATTATTGTTGTGTACCATTGAGTGGGGACCCACCCATAGCTGACCCTCAGGTGGATTTTTCAGAGGCAGTTAATTGCATGGGAGGAGATTGCCCATTTTTCTCCCGTGGAGCAGCTGGTGGCCTCGAACTGCGCGGCTTCTTGCCACTTACCATGTAGGTAGAAGTTGCTGTTGTGCTTTCACTCGGACTCTCACTGCTGTTAGGTTAGAACCAACTCCTGGCTGATCTTCCAGTGGTTTTTTTGAGACAGACTCACACAGAAAGAGATTGCACATCTTTCTCCTGTGGAGCCACTGGTAGATTCGGATCACTTGAGACACATGATTATCTATGTTAGCCCAACAGTTTATGGGCTGTGTCACTACAGTGGTTTACAGAGTTAAAAATATATTCTTTGCATAAAAGTTCAGAAAGTTCTAGGAGGAATAATACTTGGGTCCTTTCTTATAGAATTGTGACTTCATTCGAGAGACTGCAGTGTGAAGTCAGGACGTAAACAGCTCAGCTCTTGCTCCAGTTCCTTGTCTAACGTTGTCCTAGCTTAGTGGTGAGAGGCTCCGGGAAGCCGGATTCCCTGCGATGTGTGCTTTTGTCAGACACCTGCTGGAGTCCGTAGGTTGGTGAGCTCATTCACAGGTACCCCAAGTTGCGAACTGCTGGACCCAGAGGCCTGCCTCTCAAGCCCTGTCTCTCACTGGCCCCTCTCCCACTAAACAAACATTCACTACTGAAACTTGGGTTTCTTGTGTGCTCACAGGAGCACGGCAATCCTCAGAAAATTGCTTCTCCAACAACTTGATGTTTTTGTTTAGTTGTTTTTCATGAGAAGGTGAAAATGACTTGAGTAGTGTTTGAAAATTGTCCATGTCTTTAGCAAGAAGTGCTGATTGAATCTCCTAAGAGTTAGTGCATGTTTGCGTAGGTTGTGACACAAAGCACCTTACATCTGGAGTCTTTCCCTGCTGTGGAGTTAAGAGAAGGCAGCTTTCAGGCTTGAAACATTTTTCTCTCTTCAGAACCTCCTGCAACTCTTTAATCAAATTACAGTGCAAGTGGTTCTGTAGTTCCTTTTGTCTCTAGTCCTACCTTATTATTTCCTGTAATGCCTAGATAGGAAAAGACTGAAATGTCAGCTGCTTAGCAGGAATATGATAGAATAAGATTATTTTGCCAAATTTGAATTTCTGAGTTGTGACTTTAGAAATACTTGTAAAATGATCTGTCTGACACATGTACATAAAAGTCAGATCTTATTGTTAAAAATGTGTGAATCATGATAGGATATTCTACTTTTAAAGGTTGTGTCACCAAGCTAATCTCAGTATTCCTTCTGTTCCTCACTGGAATTGCTTTGCAGCCTAACTAAATATTTCAAGTGAATGCACTGTTTTCAGTGTATTGTCAATCTGGTAATGTCTATTGTTCATTCATAGCTTGGGTTTGAAGTCTCAATGGCTTGATTATATGTAGTTAGTTCATGTTGAAACAGTTCTTTTGCCCGTGTTGTTCTGTTTGGTTTTCTCAGGTGCCTTTTCTCAGCCTGGCTTTTACTTGTTTCCTGCTGACACAGTTGATGAACATGTGGGGAGATGGTGGGAACAGATGGGGGCTATATGGGATTCCAGCCTCTCCAGCCACAGGGAGCTGGAGGGATTTTCAGAAACTAGGTGGTACAGTTCAGGGACAGCTGGGTGAAGGCGGGCTCACTGGCTAAGCCACAGGACCCTTAGGTACCTAACTGCCGGCTTCCTTCTCAGGCCCTCCAAGAGGTCCTGGCTCTGGTGGGCAGGGAAGGGGAGGAAAGAAAGGAGAAGCAGAGGGGATGGGGAAGGTAGAATTGTAGGAAAGAGAGACAGAGAAGAGAGATTGAGTCCTCCGAACGGGGTGTGGATTTTAAAACTTTGGCTTGTCTTTGTTGGTTTCAAACTAATTTTACATGAATTAGAAAAGGAAATGAAAACTAATTGTCATATCTCTATTTTCTCGGCACTTGCTTATTTTTCATTTCCAAGCAGAATGCTCTGTAGTCTCTTGTTTTTGATGATGATGATGATGCAGTGGAGTCGTTCTGACGCTTGGTGAGCCCATGGATGCCGAGCAGAGCCACCTCCTTGGGTTTTCTTGGCTGCAGTCCTTGTTTGCTGTGTGGTGCTGAATGAGTTCGAATGGCCAGTCCTTTGATTAGCAGCAGAACACTAACCATTGCTTCACCAGGGCTCCTTCAGTCCTGAACTGATTCCTTTATTTATCTTTCCTATTCATTCCTCGCCTTTGGAAACATTTTGCGTTTTATTTAATTTGAACAACAGCAACAACAAAAAAATCTTCGATTTAATTTTGAGCCAAGTACCTGAGCAAGGCTTTTCTTGATTTTAAAATGTGTAATAAAATGTTGAGATTTCAGCTTGGCATTACTATTGTTGCAAAGTTATTTTTGAAAAGTGTAAATTGTAAAACTTTGACCCTGTTAACTAGTGAGAGATCGCTGGTGGAGTGTGTAGTCCACAGGGAGTTGCATTGCCAACCCAAAGACCAAGCATCTCTGGTGGTTCTGATCTCTAGGGGCTCTGTGGGAGAAACAGGGACATTCTCTTCTTATGTGATTTACAGTTTCAGAAACCCAAGGGAGGGTCTGTGAGTTGATAGCAGTGAGTGAGTGACCAGTGACCCCAGCTAGCACAGATGAGAAACAGAAAACACGTGGGACTCGGAGAAATCCTGGCAAGAATCAGATCACACCACATCCATTTGGCAGGCCCTCGGCTTGATAAAAGCAGAACTTCTTTGAGGAGGGTGGTGTACACTTTTTTTTATTAAAAGGGAGTGGAGGGGTGTAATGATTTGAAGATTGTCATTGGGAAGGCATTCCAACTCTGATTAAGTTGCGGTTTAAATTGGCTTTCATCAGCCAACGATGATTAATTACTTGAAAATGGACCTTTCCTCCTCCTGCCTGATGTTTTCCCTCCACTAGCACATGTCTGAATGAAATGAAAATGTGACCCTGATGAATACAGCTAAATCTATGGTATAGTTCAAGATAGGTGCCTTGATGAAGTGTACTTATATTTGAAAAGTCTGTCATTATACAGAACTGATGCCTCTTCCTCCCCTTGAATAAGTTGATAACAATCCCTTCCCCCTAACTAAAATAATTTAAAGCCATAGTTACAGCATTAAGTGAAAGTCACTTGGGTGTATATATTCTTGATGGGAATTCATTAATAATCAAAAGTTCTTTAAGGAACAGTAACATGGCAATAAGGTAATCCAAAATTAATTTTGCTTTTATAGGGATATCTAAAATTTAAAAGACATTAAATTTAAGCAAGGCTTTGAGAATGACCTCTGTATTGAGAAGCTACTTTTGAAAGATTGTAAGTCAAGACTACTTATGGTTCATTGGGTCACTGTCACTTTCATATGGCTTTTTTTACCACAGTCTTAATTCTCACCAGCTGAGTGAATTTATTCATATTCATAGTGTTTTGAGCTTGTACATTGTGTTTTATACAAGCTTTCATTTACATTGTATCTAACAATCATGTATGTTGAGTTTTTCCCCCTACAATCATTTTACTAATAACTGCTTACATGAAAGCATGTAAATCAGCTACTTTATGGCTCCTGCCTTAACATACCCATTTTAGATAGCCAATTTCTGATTTGCCCATTCCTATCAAACCAGTGCTCTGAGGGAATGAGCATGTCTCTTTTACTGAAGAATCTTCTGTTCAGATTGGAAACTTTGAGCATCTGTATCCACAAGCAGAGTCCAGTCCAAGAGCAAGCCACCAGGTTGCAGCATTCATTGTGGACCATCTTTTCTTCTGATTGTGTTCCAGAACTCATTTCCAGCCTCCGTGGCTAGGTTCACAAGGGCATCAGCTCCTAGCTCAGGAGTCCACACTTTGCCCTGTGTTCCAGACCAGCAGGTCCTTTCACTCATCCTTAGCCCGCACATGGGGCTCTTGTCAACCTCTCCATATATATTAAAAGCAGAAATTAAGGATTAATTAATTAAGGATTAAATTCTTACTTCCTAGTTTAATCTTCATGCTAAGATCTTTAGTTTGCAATTTTGGCTCAGTTTGCTTTCCTTTTGGGGAAAATGCACCATTGTGATTCAGAAGACAGTGGAGTCAATAATACAGCTTTTAAAAGAAAGTACAGTTTTCCTCTTAATGAAATACACATGCTTATGAAAGAATATTTGGAGATTGTCATGGAGTGTGCTGATCCATTCCAGCCCTGGCTATAATAAATCAAGAGAAAGTATTTTGGTGCATTTCATTCTCTTCTTTTATGTGCGTGCGTTTAACTTTTGTTTTCTAGTTTATCACTGTACAGTCACTTTCCCATGCACATTTACATTCTGAAAGGGGCTGGGTAAGGAAAGTGCTTCTGATCACTTTGAGAGGTAACACCTTTTTGGTGGTTTGAATCCATCAATTACTCTGTGGGAAGAAGGTGAGCAATCTCTTCTTGTGCGATTTACAGCCTCTGAAAGCCCACTTTAGGGTCAACTAGGAATTGGTGTCAACTTTACGGCAATGAGTTTGAGTTAACACTATGATATCTTCTCAAATTGTTGAGCATCTTCAGTAAAATCATCATTTTACATATCATTCTTGCACAGATGCTATACTCATTTCCATATCCTCCTCATTTCAGCATATATATTGCCAACATGCATACCAAAAAAGGCCATAATTTTAAATATATTCCTTGCACAGTGTCTGGCTCAAAGAAAGATCTTCAGAATTGCTTCAGATGATTGAATTGCCAAATGTTCGGTCAGGAGGATATTTCATTATTCATTTTCTGTTTTTCTTTTTCTTAGGTTAATTATCTTTTTCTTGGTTGTTTTGGTGTATTGCCCATGACAGCTAGTTTTCAGACAACGTTTTATGTAGAAAATACCTTTAGAATTTAGGATTATTATTTAAAAGACATTCCCAGAAAATGAATTACCAGGAGAAGGAGCTTCGACGTTGTTAGGGCTCTTCATCCCTTCCAATAAATTGCTATCCGAAATGGTTGTACCAATTTACATTTTACCCACAAAGTATAAACATGCCTTTTAAGAAATACTGCTGCTACTGCACTATCATTCCAGCAGGATTACTTTCTCAGAAATCTCTTACATGTTGGGTGTTTTAGGTTTGTTGTTTTGTTGGTTTTTTTTTTTTTAAATAGCATTGCATTTATACTGGGATCTGTATAATTTCCTTTACATTTATTTACATTCAGCAAATAGTTATTGAGAACTTCTTTATATTAAGTCGAGTTCTTGGTATTGAGATTACATGATGACCAAAACAAAATCTCTCCTTCTGTTTCATTAAGTACTGCACCCATACGCATAATAAAGTCAAGTAGAGGGACATGTAGTAACAAGAAAAATCAAGTAAGGCTTAAGGGGACAGAAAGTGAGGGCATTTGGAAAGGCCTTTCTGTAAGGACATTTAGGGACTGAGACCTGGAAGAAGTGGGTGTTGGGGCAGAGCAGGCCTGGCAGACAGAAGAGCACGTGTGCTTGACACTTCAGTGGTGACGAGGGAGGTGGTGTGGCTGGAGTCTGGTGAACAGGGAGGAGAATGGTTGAAGATTAAGTGAGGGAAGTGGGATGTGAGGGGGGCAGTGGGGTCATCATATCTGATCTTTAGCCTGTGGGTGTGGATTCTACCCTCAGTTTTGAGTGAGAAGTCGTCTGGACAGTTTTGAACAAAGGAGACATTATCTGACTTATATTGTGAAAATGACAACTTTGGTAGTACAGAGAGAGGATTTTAGGGATCACATGGACTTGGGGCTGGTCTGCTGCATGATCCTGTCATCCTTGATGCTGGCCTGTCCTGGGCAGTAGTGGCAGAAATGATGAGAAGTGTTCTGAATGTGTGTAATCTTGAGAGGAAGCATTGACAGGATATGGTTGTGTATTGAATGTGTGGTGTATGTGAGAGAAGAATCATTGGTGACTCGGTGACTGGGGTCAGTACAGTTGTTGAAGGAGAGAGGTACCACTTAATGGCAGAAGGGTGAGTGTAGAAAGAGTAACATTCTTGGGGGGATAAGGCCTGTCCGGAACCTGTGTGAAGTTTGAGTTGCCTTTCAGAGGTTTAAATGAGGAGTTTTTGGGTATGCTAGTCTTTGACTCAGCAGAGAGGCTGAACTGGTGTTGGCCGAGTGTAGATGGGATTGAAAAGCTAAGAGAGTACGAGTCGGTGTGGATAGAGAATAGAGTTGATCTGTGGGTGGAGCCATGGACCACCTCAGTGTTCAGAGGCTGGGAAGAGAAGGAAGCCATAAAGACCTAGGAAAAAAGTCCTCAGTGAAGTGGCAATAGTACCAGCAGGTGGTTCTGGAAACCAAACCAAGAAAGTAATTCAGGGGAAAGGAAGAGATGTGCTCTCTCAAATGCTGCTGGTAAGTCTGAAAGGTTTAGATGGAGAAACGATCACTGTGTTAAGAAAGAGATCATTGGAGTTCTTTTCAGGAGGAGTTAAATGTGAGGTGAAAGGCTATTGGAGTCGATTATGAGAGAGAATAGCAGCAAGAGACAATGAGCTTAGACAGCTTTTGGCAGGATTGTTATTGTATGTGAATGGAAAAGTGGGATTTGGGCAAGAAAGGAAAGTGGGGTCAAGGGAGGGCCTTTCATTTCTTTATAAGGAAGAGAGGTGACCTTTGAATAAGAGAATGAAATATAAGAGAGGAAGAAATTTGATAATGTACAGAGTGGAGCCAGTGGGATCTAATTCACAGGTTGACTTGATAGTATGGAAGCATTTACAAACACAGGAAAGGAGATGGAGAGAATGGGAACAGATTCATTGAGTGTGACAGGTGGGCTGCCTGGAGCATAGAGAGACTCCTGAGGATTGGACTGGAACCTAAAAGGCTGGTGGCTTAGGGGTGAACTGTCAGGCTTTGGTGACAGTTACTTAATATTGAACTATTTCCTAGTAAGTTTGGAACTTGAAATGTAGTTTGGATCACTGTAAAACAGTGATAATTCATAATGAAATGTTTGATATTTCTGACATAATTCTGTCACTGCTTTGTGTAAAAAACGAAACAAAGTAAAGCTCAGTTGCCTCACATCTGTTCCATTGGGCCCCTCCATTGGCTTTCTAAGGATGTAAATGGTAATAGCAGAAGACTGCCCATCTTTCTCTTGCGTAGTTGATGAATTCGAATAGCAGGACTCAGCCTTTGGATTAACAAGACAACTAGTTCAGACTGTTATACCGTCAGAGCTCCCTCCTGTTCATATAGATCAGAGAGAACAAAATGTAGGAATAGATGTTACTAGAACAAAAATAATGCCATCAGTATAGCTAGCTTTAGGAAAGGCATTTGGGGGAGGGACTTTCATATAAATAGCAAAAGTGCCAATTTCTCTTTCAGATGTTAAGACTTTTCTGAGATTTACCTTGCAGGTAGGTTGTACAAGTTAATCTTTTTCATGCTCCCCACCTATGTGTGAATTTGAAGTAATTCCCTATAAGGAAAATGCATTGCAGTATTGTACAAAGGTGTCAGACGTAAACATCAGATCACTGCTGCCAAGTCATTTCCAACTAATAGCATCTCTCCATTGGCCTGCTAGGCTGTCAGTCTTTGAAGAAGACAGTCTCTTTCAGAAACCTGCATCTGGTCCTGTCACATGCCAGTTTAAAACTGTCCAGTGACTTCCAGTGTCCTGCTGACATGACATATGCTTGCTGTGTAATCTCATGTTCTTTTATTCCCTACCCCTTAATCTTTATCATAGACTCTTGTGTCCTCTGTATATAAATGTGTTTGGTTTTTAAATATCTCTATCCTTGTTTTCTGTCTCTTCTTCCTGTGCGATTTACTGCCTCTGAAAACCAGCTGAAGGACCAACTGCGAGTCAGGTCCAACTCGATGGCATAAAACATAGTATAAGAATATCTAAGCATCATATTATGAGCTCTGTCCATATTTAACAACTGTAGGGTATCAGAGGACAGAATTCCCAGATTAATTTTTTCCCTTTTCAAATTGATGTGCTTTTTTCAATGAATAAGATAAGATTATAGTATACTTTAAAAAAAATAAAGATGGATATTTTTAATGAAAAAAAGGAATATACAATCATATATTAAGCAAATCCAGACTATTGTACTCTTTTTAAAACTTTTAAACTAACCACAGCCAGGTTTAGATTTCTTTTGTGAATCAGGTTTTTTTCTTTTGTTCTTTACTTTTTGTTTTGAAATAATTTTAGTCTTAAATAAAAGTTGTAGAAATACTAGAGTTCATAGATGCTTTTTTTTTGCATAGTGTAACTGATTTACTTAATCTAGAATACTTATCAAGAACAGGAGATTAACACTGATTCAAAAAAGGTCTAAAACTACAGACCTTATTTTGCTTTCTCTAGGCATTGTTCTATGATTGTTGATTTCCTCCCCCCTTTTTTTCTATTCCAGTATCAGCACGGGGCTCCAGTTATCTCTTTAACCACTCAGTTTTTGAAGGTTCTCCAGTTTTTTATGATCATGATTCTTTAGATGAGCAAACCAGTTACCACCTAACAGATTCTGAGTCATGATGACTCCATGTATTTCTTTCCTTTTTATTTGTAAAAATTTTTTTTGTTATGCTAGTTTATTTACAGAATTCTAATACATACATTGTTTTTCAGACCAGATTCTTCCAATTTACCTCAAACACCCCTCCACCCCCAGTTAGTCATGGGGTTTTACAATTTGAATTGATTTTTTTTTAAAAAAAAGATACTAGTTTATTTACAGAATTTGAATACATTATTTTTGAGAACAGATTCTTTGAATTTCCCTCACTCCACCACCCATTAAATTGTACAACCCCATGTTTAATCCCCCCTTCCCCTGAACATCCTCAACCCTCTTCTACCCTCCCCCACCCCTCCTGGATCCTTATACTCATTCTACAATAATGGTTTTGTACAATATTTGTCCTTGTGGGACTGAGTTAGTTCACTCAGCATAATGCTCTCCAGTCCCTCCCAAGTTAGGTAATAATTTACAAAAATCATTGCTCCTGCGTGATGCATAGTATTCCATTGTGTGAATGTACCATAATTTCTCAATCCATTTATTTGTGGTTGGACATTTGGACTGTTTCCATGTCCTTGTGATGGTGAATAATGCTGCTTTCCACCTTCTTGTAGCTTACTGGGGAAGTCCAAAAGTTGTCTGCCATGCCATTGGGAAAGACAGACGAATTCAGTGGAGCTGCAGGCTGGAGCTGGAGTTTCTTCTTCAGGGAAGCTTCAGCTCTTCCCTTTAATCCTTTTCAACTGATAAAGTTTACCTAGATGACCTAAACTACTCTGCCTTAAGGGAGAATGTGTAAGATCCTGGAAGCTCTGATTGCCTAGTGGGTAGGGAGTTGCTCTGCTAACCCAGCGGTGGCACCTCTGGCGGTTCAAATCCACCAGCTGCTCCACTGGAGAAAGCAGGGCAGCCTCCCCCAGTGCGATTTAAAGCCTCTGAAAATTTGCTGGAGAGTCAACTTTGAGTTGGTTCCAACTTGATGATATTTGAGAGAAACTTAAAGTCAACTGACTATATGGACTTTTATCATATCTATAAATACCTTCACAGCAATACCTATGCTAGTATTTGATTGAATTAGGACTGCAGGCTAGCCATAACACTTAGAAATGACCACCACTTTTTGTGCATATACTGAAAGTGGTTACTGGATTGTTAACCTTTATCTCTGTGGGGAACAGTCAAGCTGTCACATCACAGATTGTTTATAAGTACTCTTTGTTTTTTATGTAAAGTTTATAGTCATGATGGTAAATGTAGAATAGCATACTTCTGAGAATGCTTATAGCCCTTTTTATCTTCTTGTTTGTAGTTTGTTCTCACTGCATCACTATCATCTTCCCTTAAATCTCACTTGGTGTGGTTCCTAGCTCAAGGACAACCTGTTAAATGAATAACATAACTAAAGTCCTCCATCCTTTGTTAGAAGCTTCCCAGTTAGCTGGTGTTTACATTCAGAAAAAAAAAGTGAAGTAGAAGGCTCACTTTTGGAGGGAGTAGATAGAGACCCAAAGAGAAGATAAATCCTGGAATTTTTAAAAAATATTCCCCTATTTGGGGTACAAGATAGGCATCCTTCCTTTTATGGGATGCTTGCTTTTCCACTCTTCCTTTCCTCTACTTCTACAAAAAAATACTTGGTTGCTTTTTATCCCTTTGAGAGATTGATGACTCCCATGGTTTCATGCTTCAAAATAGGCTAGTTGAGCACATTACCAGACAGTGGAAGTTTGTGGCATTGCTGTTTGGGATTTAGCATTAGATTTAGTCTCTGCCATTAAAGGAGATACTTCAATCTATCTGTACGTTTATCTATTTAACTATCTACCTGAACATGCATGCACACATGATAGAACACTATTTTTCTAATTTGAGGAATATATGGTTCTCTCTCCATGGAAAGACAGTTCTCTGGAATTCTCAATACTGATTTATAGTATTCCTGTTAGTGTTACATAGGTACAAGTATAGTGCTAAGAATACACATATTTGTATATCTTTTAAAACTATAGACTAAAACTAATTTACAGTGAAATAGAAAGTTGCAAAATCACCGAGCTCCCACTTTATTAGTTTCATATGATAGATGATGCTGTTTTGCTCAAATGAAAGCACTGTTTGAGATTACAGAAGTTATATTGACTCATGCTGGCCAAGGCTGTTGGCATTCAGCACTCACTGGCCTTGAGATGACTCAGTCTTCCCACGAGTAGTTCTGATTTAGAACTCCTGAAATCTGTGTTCTTTGCTGAGCACAGTGTGATTCCATTTAGTCTTCTGTCTGTTAGTCCAAACGCAGACCTGTCTCTGTGTTTGGCTTTTTTTTTTTTTGCTAAGGTAGTAGTTACCCAGTTGTTTTCCCCATCATTATTTTAAAATGCCCCATGATGTTAAAATGCATTACAAATTAGGACTCTGAATAAGGACACATACTGTAGGCTCCCAGATAAATGTCTGTGGATTCTCACTGAGAAAACATCAACTCAGTAAACAGATGTGAGTTGTACAGTTGGCCATGTGATACGCTCATTCATTGCTGTGCTAGAGGTATGTACTAGGTGTCGTGGATGTTGGAAGAGGATAATTTGATTCTGTTGGTATAAGTTGAAAATGACTCATAGTGGTCCTATGAACAATAGATCTGAACCCTGTCCTGCAACTCCCTTATGGTGACACACTTGAGCTCGTTGCTGTGGATACTTTATCAGTTTATCTTGTTGAATGTCTTCCTCTCTTTTGCTGACCCTCCCCGTCTTTCCAAGCAATAGCCTCTCCTGACAGCATGCCCAAAGTATGTGAGACAAAGTTTCACAATCCTTACCTCAAGGGAGCACTGTCTCTTAAGACATATCTGTTAGATCTTTTTGAGTCCGTGGGATGTTTAGCACTCTTCATACCGCAGCTCAAAGGCAGTGATTTTTCTTCTGTCGTCCTTATTCATCATTCAGCCATCTGCACACCTAAGTCTTTAAACTGATATCATTGCTCCTTCAGACTTGGGAGAGGACTAGTCTCTGACGGCAGATTTTCCCAGTGATACATGTCTCCAGATCTCCTGCCTGCCGGTACCCAGGGTGTTGATTGTGGATCCAGGCAAGGTGAAATTGTTGACAGTTTCAGTCTTTTCTCCTTTTGTCATGACGTTGCTTGTTGTCACAGTGGTGAGAATTTTTGTATTCTTGATGTTGAGATAGTCCTTGTTCTGCAGCGAGCACCTCAAGTCCTCCTCACTTGCAGCAAGCAAGGTTGTGACACTACATAATGCAGGTTGTTGAGTCTTCCTTCAGTCCTGATGTGACAAACTTCTTCATAAACTCCAGCTTCTCAAATGATTTGCTTAGCATACAGACTGAATAGGTTAGGAGAAAGGATACAGCACACCTTCTCTGAGTTTAAATCATGCATTATTTCTGTGTTCAGACAGCAACTTCTTGGTCTAGATATATGTTAGCATATAATATAGTTTGAAGGGGCAATTTTGATGGTGAAGGCAGCATTGTAATGGAATATTTCTTCTGTGCAATTTTTATTTCTTAACTCTAAGAGATAATTTTTGTATTAAAACATTGAAAATAATATGCTTAAGGTCTCTATGCAGATGAGCGTATAGTGTTTTTTCTTTAATAGGTTTTTTTGAGATATAATTTATATACTATACACTTTACTCATTTCAGTGTATATAATTCCTTCGTTGAGCAAATTTATCTAATTGTACAGCCACCACCACAACTCAATTTTGAAATACTTTAATCACCCCAAAATAGTTTCTCATGCCACTTTTTAATGAATTCCTTCTTCTCCCAGCTTTCAGGCCACTGTGGGCCTGCTTTGTGTCCCTACTATTTTTCCTTTTATGGTAACAACGTATAAATAAAGCTATCCAGCATATAATCTTTAGTGTCTGTCTGGCTTCTTTCACTTAGCACAGTGTTTCTGAGATTCATCCATGTTGTTTCATGTATTAGTACTTTAAACCTTTTTATGGTCCTTGATCCAGTATCTGTAAATAACATGTTTGATCTACTTTTTAAGTTTGTAAACATTTAGGTTTTTTTATTTTTAGAAATTAAGTTTTTGTCTCTTACTAATAATGCTATTATGAACATTTTTTGCAGGACTTTGGATGTATGCTTTTTTTCTTTTATAGATACTGAGTAGTGCATTTACTGGGTTTTGTGGTAAGGGTATGCTTAACCTATTGAGATCTTGCCAAACTATTTTTGAAAGCTGTACCGTTTTACTGAGGCTGTAAGCTGCTAGCCAGTAGGCCGCTCGTTTGACTCCACCAGGTTTACAGCTTCAGAACCTGCTGGAGGGTTGCTGTGAGAACGAACTCAATGGCAGGAGGTTTTGGGATTTCGTAGTCTTATGGGCAAGCAGTCATAGTGTGGTCATTTCTAGATTTGGTGGGCAGAGCATGCGTGGAAGGGCGCAGGGAAAGAGGCCTGAGAGACGCTGCTGTGAGGAAGGGGTTTTCTCTCACTCCCCTTTGATAATGTGCCCCTACACCAGCACTAAACAGAATAACTTTCTGAGGAGTTCACTTTCTTCTGTTTAATATTAACACTGGTTCTCTGAGTTTGTGTTAACTATTACTTGTCAGGGTTTAGAATCTGGAAAAATTCCACTTTAGTGGTCCTGGACTGAGTTTAAACCACGCTCCTTGACTGACTGTTTTGTGATGGTATTCTTGCATGCATGTGTGGGAGGGCAAGTCGATGATAACGAAGTGTGTGCTTTGTGTGTGTGCTGGAAAGGAATATGAGAGTGTGGCTATAGTATGAACTGTTCAGTGTTCTGACCACAGCAATATTAGTGTGAAAAGTTGTATCGTCATTTGATTTAGTACAAGATTGAATGTTTTGGGTGTAAATACCCGAGGAGGAGCGCTTAGATTTGGTTTCTAATCGTGTTAGATGGGAAAGTGCAGAATGCTTTGAACTTTCTGGTTACAACATAAAGTTCAGCACCAAAGTCATGATCTCTCTTCCCCGTATATGTCCCCTTTTCTCAGGATGTCTACTTTGGGTAATTAGCACTACAGATCACACAAACCAGAACCTGGACGCCACCCTCTATCCTGGTGGCGTCACTGCCCCCTCCCCCTTTACTTCTAGTCTAACTTCTGCTTTCTGTCCTTGCCATTGACCATGGTCTACTGTCGCCTTGATATGGGGGGCTGGGGTTGTTGTTATTGTTAGATGTCACCAAGTCATTCTGTCCTCATGAGCTCCATCATGCTCACACCCATCTTTGTCCTGTTCTGAGTCATCCTCAAGTTCTCTGTCATGTTCAAGTTCATCTTTGCGACCACTGTGTTAGTCTGTCTCGATGAGAGCCTTCCTCTCTTTCTCTAACAACCTGCTTGGCCCAGCACGATGTCTTTTTCTAAGCACTGATCCATCCTAATAATGTGCCCACATTGTGTGAGGTCAAGTTTCACCATCCTTGCCTCCAAGGGACACCTAGTTATACTCTACGTCCTCTAAGACAGACTGGGCTTGTTCTTTTGGCAGTCCATGGCATATGCAAACTCTTCAGGGGATTTAGGATGTATTACTTACTAAATGGTAATAATTAGAATTTGTGAGCGAGAGCTCTCACTGATGACATGTAAGAGCTAGACACAATTCCTTCTTTTTCCAGCTCAGTCAGCCGAGACCATGTCTCTGCATGTGGCTCTTCCCTCCTTTCAGAGCACTGGATCACTCTGATCCTCATGGCATCTTGGAGCAGATGGATGCTGTGCAGAATGTGGACCGCTGGTGAGCAGTCCCCGGAGAATAGCAGTCTGAGCGCACTTCATGGTGCTTGGATTCTACTGCGTGGGAAGTAACAGCAGCAACAGTAATATCTCTTCAGCACTGAACACATTCCTGAGAAGGACACAGGACTGGGGGAGGGCAAGAGTGGCTGGCTGGGCTGTGGTACTTGGAGCTCATCCCACAAGGAGTAAAACCCTAAAACCAAACTTACTGTACCATTGAGCTGATACCTAGTTATAGTTATCCTGTGGAATACAGTACAACGGCCTTATAAGGTGGCTGCGGCCTGATCCACAGGGCGTGAGCTCTGAGAGTAAATAAAGAGTTGGAGAAGGAATGGATAAGTGGATCGGGATTGCTGCCAACCCACAGGCAGGCAGTTGAAATTCACCATCCCGCACCAAGGGAGAAACGTAGGCTTTCTGCTGTGTGATTTATAGCCTCTGAAAACTCACAGGAGGGTCAGCCCTGAGTTGGTTTTTATTCCACGGCATACAATAACAATAACAACAACAACCCATATGGAATTACCCTGCTGACCTACAGGCTATACCGCTCTGGTGCTTAGAGTTTACCCGTGGCTCCACAGGAGCAGGATGGCCCCTCTAGGGCAGGCTACATCTTAGAGACCCCGTGGAGGGTCAGCAAGTCAGTGCGTCCCTTCTGATTCGATGCCGGTGAGTTTACAGGGTTTCTGAGGCTCTACATATTCATGAATGGAGGCTGCCTCCTCTTTCACCTTTAGAAAGGCTGTTGGATTTGAACTGCTAACCTTTCAGTTAGTGACTCCATGCTTAATTTAGAGGGGTCTTTGCCTTAAGAGGGCTCTTTGTACTTTCAACTGTGAAAGTCTTGCCATTCTAACCACAAATTAAATTTTAAGTGATACCATGTCTTTCCTTAGGGTTGGCCTCACATTGGGTAGGCTTTCAGGCATATTAATTCTTACACACCCATTTACTGGGCAGATTTATTTTCTGTGCTGTGTGACTTGGGGAACCTGTCAGACTCATGCCTGAGTCACATGCTGAGTCCCCTGTGCTTTATTTTCACCTGTCCCCACAGATATTTTAGTGAGAAAGCTCTGTCTGTAACAGGAGCATGTCATGTAGAAATTTAAACTAGGATTTGAGGAAGTAGCTGTAGCCATGACAATGAAAGGCATGTAAGCAGTCAAGTCAAACACTCTGTTAGAATATGTATAATGGCAGCCTTTCCTGCCTTGCTGACCCTCCTCTGGTTGGTTTATTTCCCCCCTTTCCTTGGCACTTAACAGTTTCCTAACATAGTATTTTGATGTTATGTACTGTCGAGTCAGAACTGACTCATAGGTGACCCTCAGGTGGGTTTTCAGAGGCAGTTAATTTCACAAGAGACTGGTCATCTTTCTCTCATGTAGTAGCTGATGGATTTGAACCATGTACTTTGGAGTTGCCTGTACAGTTCCTTACCACTAGACTGCCAGAGCCCCCTCACATAGTTTATTTTTACGTGCATTGTTTATTGTTGGCCTGCCTTCCCTAGAACATAAATTTTGTAACAGATTTTCATCTGTCTTGCTTATACATAGTACCCACATGCCTGGCTGGTTTGCAGCCTTTCCTAAATACTTGTTTGAATAAGTCCTAGAGGAAATGAGAGCAAAAAGTTAGTAGGAACAGCAGTTCTAGTTTAAAGAGGATGGCATTGCCACCTTCCTATCCCTGCAGCTCATTTCCCAGCTTCCCCCTCCTCACCTCCTCATGCCTCATTTTCTCGTTCCCTCACCTCTTCTCACTTCACAGCCCCATTGCCTTACATCTTTACTGCCTTCTTTTAATCCTTCCTCTTTAACAGTGCCATTGGAGTGGTCTGTTTATAAAGGGCCATTGATGTGGTTCTGTTACAGTTCATAGGGACCTCTGATAGCCTAGTTTGTGTAGAGTTTTGCAACTAGTGCAGATGGTAGCATCTCTCTGACAGTTCAGACCCACCAGTGGCTCTGTGGGAAAAAGATGGGCAGTTTCCTCCTGCTGGACTTGAAATTTTAGAAAACCCACTGAAGGATGAGTTGTTTCCAACTCAGTGACAATGAGTTCGAGGTATTTTTAGTTGCAATAATGTAAAAGTGTGCATGAATGAGAGTGTGTGTATGATGTGTATAGTTTCCCCATTGACAATATTTAAGCTTTCCTTGCTATAGGAGGGTCTCATAAGTGTAGCCCTGCCTGTGTCACCCCATTCATTCACTTTGCAACCTCATGGGTGGCTCTTGAGCTCCAGGCCCTTGCAGACCCTGGCTTGATTGCTGGGAGACCCACTTCTCCTTATCCTTGGAACTTGGAACTAGTCAAATTCACCCTTAGTTTTAGTGTTGATTCCCAGGCTATCTCATGTCTTCCTCCAACCTCTACTTCCTCCTGTATTCTCATAGCACTTTCTCTACACACTTTCTGTATTCTCATAGTGCTTTTTACAGCTTGTCCCCAAGTGCAGCAATAGGTTGCTTCTCTGTTACTCTGCTAGACTGTGTACTTTTTGGTAAAGAGATTCTTCCAAAATTTTTGTAACCCTGGAATCTGGTACAGTGCTGGGCACCAAGTGTGCACTGAACAAGGGTTTGCAGATGAGGAGAGTCAGGACTGCAGGTTGGCGAGAACCGTAGGCACTTAAGAGAAACGAGATGTAGTCTACGTTCATCAGGAGGGAGTGTGCTGGGCCACTCAGGTCTTTCAGGGAAATTGAGACCTTAAACCACTCACAGAGTCACAGCTTCAAAAGAGATGGCCCTCTTTCATTTTTCAGAATCCTTTGTGCTCAGAAGTTTATTTGACCCTAGCCCTTTATCCTGAGCTCTGGGAAAAGCTGTGCTGTAATCCTGAAGGCACTCAGTTTGAATCCGTCAGCTGCTCCATAGCAGAAGGATGGATGATCTTTGGTGTGATTAACTCTGAAAACCCACCAGAGGGTCAGCTCTATGAATCGGTTCCAGCTCAGTGGTAGGCAACAACAGCAACAACAGTGATACTTACAGCTTAAATACTTCGGGCTTATGGGTTTGCTTCAATCTTAAAGTATATGGATCCTTCACATATTGTGAAGGCAAAGGAAACATTTAAATCAGAATTGTAACAAAATTGTGACAAGAATTTAAATTTAGATGTCAGCATGTGTGAAGCTTCTAGAAAACTTTAAACCACAGATCTGCCTGTTACTGGAAGAAGACTTTGAAAACCGTGCACTTTTCTTTTTGGTCTCATTTTCTTTTTATGCACAGTTCTGCTTTATGTGTTCTGGTTAGATATTCTATATGCTGTAATTACTTCGACGTTTTTTATTTCTACAACCTTCCAAGTGTAATTACAGGCAGGATTATGCTTAATAATATGTAAATGCCTCTCTCAAGGAGCATGAGAGTCCATGTGGAAAATGCTGTGATGGGATAAATGTAAGACCATCATCAAGAAGAAAGCCATTTGCCTTCAGAATTTTGGTTTCCTTGCAACATTTTAAACCTTTTCTTTTTATTGGAGCTATCTGATTATTGTGAATGTGTTTTGAATCTTCTGAATGCTCTGTGAGAAAATGATGGGCAGTCTCCTCCCATGTGCTTTACTGCCTCTGAAAACCCACTGGAGGATCAGCTATGGGTCAATTCCAATTAACAGAAAATAACAACAATAGTAATTGTGAAAGGAGCTCTGGTAGCCTGGGGGGTAAGGAGTTGTGCTGCCAACCCAAAGTCAGGTGGTTCAAATCTGTCAGTTGCTTTGTGGGAGAAAGATGGGCAGTCTTTTACTGTGTGATTTATATCCTCTGAATCCATCTGGAAGATCAGCTATAGGTCAGTGCCGATTCAATGGCCAATAACAACAGTAGTTGTGAAGAATCTTTCATCATTCTCCTAGAGTAAGTTTTACTCACCCTGACCTTCAATTCAGTGACGCCGCTGAAGTTGGTATTATTCAATATGATTACTTACGGTATTATGTTCCGCCTCCACACACCTCCTCATGTTTAACCATGCCGAATACTTAGTTAATATCAACTTTAAGAATAAAAAGAATGTGATATAGTTGTATTATTTCACAGATTTTATGGATATGGATAACAGACTTATTTTGTAAAATATTTTTACACTGAATTACAACATTATTAGTTGTTGTTATGTGCCTTCAGGTTGCCTGTGACTCATAGTGACCCTGTGTACAATATCTCTTGAGCCCTGTCCTATCCTGAGCTAATCTAATCTTATCTCCGACACCTATTCCTATTACCCTAGTCACTGAGTCAATCCATCTCATCCAAGGTCTTCTTTTCCTGTGCTTCCCCTCTACACTTCTAAGCGCTGGTCCCTCCTGGTGACATGCCCAAAATATGTCAGATGGAGCATCAAAATCCGTGCCTCCAAAGAACAGCTTGGTTTCACCCTCTCCAGTTGGTGGTCCATGTTGTGTTCAAGACTCTTCTCCAGCACCACAACTCAAAGGCATCAATTCTTCTTCTGTCATCCTTAGTCATTGTCCGACTCTTTGATGCAAAGCAAATAATTGTGAAGATCATGGCCTGGATTAGGCACACTGTAGTCTTTAGACTGACGTTGTTGCTTCTCAGTACTCTGGAAAGGTCCCTGACAGCAGATTTGCCTAATGCAATTTGTCTTTTGATTTCCTGACTGTTGGCGCCACAAGTGTTGATTGTGGAGCCAAGCAAACGGTAACTGTTAACAACCTCAATCTCTTCTCCATCCATCATGGTGCTGGCAGTTGGTTCAGTGGTGAGAATCTTTGTCTTCTTGATGTTGCACTTCATTCTGTATTGAAGACTATAGTCCTTAACCTTCTACAGCATCTGCCTCCATTTCAGCAAGCAAGGTTGTGTCATCTGCATAATGTAGATTGTTGATTAGTCTTCCTCCAATCCAGATGCCACATTCCTCCTCATACAGCTCAGATGATCTGTTCTGCATATAGATTGAAAAAGGTATAGACCTAGGATGGATCCCTGATGCTCTCCCTTCTGATTTTGAACCATGCAGTGTTTCTCTGCTCTGTTCTGAGGACTGCTTCCTGGTCCAAGTATAGATTTCTCATAAGCACAGTCAAGTGTTCTGGGATTCCCATTCTCCTCAAGGTTAACCACAGTTTGTTTTGATCCACACAGTCAAATGTCTTTACATTGTCAATGAAACACAGATAGATATCCCTCTGGTACTCTTTGCTTTCTGCCAAGATCCATCTGACATTAGCAATAATGTCCCTAGTGCCACGACCTCTTCTAAACCCAGCTTGTATTTCTGGTAGTTTTCCATCAATGTACTGTTCCAGTCATTTCTGGATAATCTTCAGCAGGATTTTGCCCACATGTGATATGAGTGATATGGTATGAAAATGTCCACCCTCTTTCAGGTCACCTTTTTTTGGAATGGGAATTAACTCTGTATATAGTAAACCCTATGTACAATAGAGCACACATAGAGTAGAATAACTCATATGGCAACTGAGGCTGAGCCCTCAAATTTGGAAACACAAAGGAGGAGGAACAGTTATAAGAAGAAACTAATGATTGGAATGTGAGAAACATGAATGTAGGAAAACTGGGCATCATTAAGAAAGAAATGGAACAAATAAATATTGACATATTAGGTATTGTCAAAATGAGATTGATTGGCATGGGACATTTTGAATCAGATGATCATATGATCTGCTATGCTGGAGATGAAAAGGTGAGAAAAAATGGGGCCACGTTCATAGTTAAAAAAGCCACTTCTTAGATCCATCTTGAAATACAATGTTGTGAGTGACAGGATAATATCCATACACATACAAGGAAAGCCAGTTAATACCACTATTATTCAAATTTATGCAGCAACAACCAGAGCCAAAAAGGAGGAAATAGATGATTTCTACTAACTTTTGCAGTTAAAAATCTATTGAACATGCAAGCAAGATGCAGTAATAATAATGGGTGAGTGAAATATAAAAATTGAGACAGGAAGAATGATCAGTACTTGGAAAATATGAACTTGGTAACAGAAATGAGGCTGGGGATAGAATGATAGAATTCTGCACAATCAATGATTTATTCATAGCAAATACCTTTTATAAGAAATATGAATGCAGGCTATACACATGGATTTCACCTGATGGTATGCATAGGAATTAGATCGATTACATCTGTGGAAGGAATTGTTGGAGAAGTTCAGTATTAGCACTGAAAACTAGAGCAAGTGCTGATTGCAGAAAGACTGTCATATACTTAGAAGAAGCTGTTCATTGGAGAGAGTGGAGATTCATACTTGGAAAGGTGAAGAATCACCAAGAGAGGAAGACTCATAAGAGATGGGTTGATAAACAGTGTCTGCAGCAATGGGTTCAAATGTGTAAGGGATGATAAGAGTGGCACCGGGCAGGGCAGGTTGTCCAAAGGTTCACTATGAGTTGTACTTGTCTTGATGGCACTTAAAAACAACAACATAGTGATCGTTCTGAACCCTGCCCTATTCTGAACCAACCTCACTGTAGTCAGTACACCTGACCCTATTGCCACAGTCACTGTGTCAATCTATCTTATCCAAGGTCTTTCCCTCTTGCACTAACCCTTTCACGTGTGGTGTCCTTCTTCAGGGACTGGCCACTCCTGACAGCATGTCCAAAGTATGTGAAATAGTTTCAAAATCTTTGCCTGGAAGGAGCAACCTGATGTCACCTCCTCCAGGACAGACCTGCTTTTTCTCCTGGCAATTCAATAGTATGTTTGATAGTCTTTTGCTTTTATAAGCCTGACAAAATCAGCCACTATAAAAAAAACCCAGCAGCAATGAACATTTGCTTGTATCCTGTGCATATAGATACAACCATGTGATTTGAAGCATCATTGTAATTGGGTAAAAATGATAGCTCAGACCAGAACACATTAGAAGATTTTACCAAATACATGAACGTAGATTTTACCTTGTTAATGTATAGTGAGTGAGACATGTCAGCGAGGCTTATGAAAAATATTGTGGTGTTACAGAACTAGCTTCAGAGATGTTTTTATGAAAATAACACATTTCTACTGAAACACACTGCATGGAAACTTTATAAACCATCATTTTGGTGTCACCCTTCTGACATTGGCACCCAGTGTGGTTCTAACCCCGCCTACCTTTAGTGACCTCCTGCTTTGGTGTCTCCTTGCCTCAGCTCAGTTTCTGTTTAGATTAACTGTATATTTTATACTTTCTATCTTTGCTTCAGGAGCTCAGTTATCTTCCAGGGGATAATGAATACAGATGTTTTGTGATGTAATGTCCCTCTTCCCATGTGCAAGACACATATTTTGCATACTTCCTTGTTTTTTGTGGGTGAAGGACTGGGTGAGGCCTAAAAGTTCTACCTCGTTACCCTTCTCTGCCACTCTCACTGTGTTGTGCATGGGATTAATGGCTTCTGCAGAAATCTATGAGGTGGACATTACCAGCATTGACACTTCATTGGTTTAACCCAAACCCAATATTTTCTGGTTAATTCTGATGCAAAGCGACCTTCCATTGCATTTGTGAGACTATAAATCTTCCCAAGAGGAGACTGCCTACCTTTCTCTTCTGGGACAGCTGATGGATTCGAACTGCCAACCTTTTGGTTAGCAGCGTGAAACATAATGCTCTGTGCCACCAGGGTTATTAATGAAATTAAAATTACTTAATAGCGTGGTCCTCAGTCATTTAATTGTATTTGCCACTTGCCTTTGCAAGGCAAGTGTAATGATAAATGTAAAATATTTTGATCTTCTCAAAAGCAAAATGATTTAAGGAGGAAATAGTATGGGGATTAAGTTCCTGGCAAAAAGCAGTGCATAACTGTCAAGTGTGTCTGGCGGTTGACATTAAGAACCTGTGTTAACTGCCAAGTGGCTAAGTTAAAGGAAGTCATTTCCTCAAGCATAGACGAAATAAGGCACACATTAAAACAATTTAAAAATGAAGATGTATTTTAATGGATTCCATGTATTTTGATTGATCCCATTAATCTCATAATTGATCTTTTTTTATCTGTTACATTTAGACTTCATTATTTAACATTTTAAAGACATTCACTCTTGAGAGAAGTCATTTTTTCAGGTCATATCTGACATCATGCTGAGTAGCAGAGTATTTATTAATGAACGTAGACTACATAGTTAAGAATATTTAAAGGTCTGTGTACATTGGTTCTTTTGGTATTTGTAGTGCTTGAAGACTCTTGCACAGCTTTGTAGTTTTAAGGTTCTAAGCCTTTGAAGGGCTATCAGATAGAAAGAGGACACATATTGTTGACATTAGTTTCTCTATTTCTTTCATTCCCACTTAAGTCAAAACTGATTCCTACCTGACCTGCCAGTAGCTTTCCAGAGGCTGTGAATTGCACGAGAGGATACTGCCTCTCTCAGAACTCTCGTGGCCTAGTGGGTCAGGAGTTGTGCTACCAACTCAAGGGCAGGGAAGGTTGAATCTACCAGCTACTCCCCTCAAGAAATAGGATAGTCTCCTCCTGTGCGATTTACAGCTTCTGAAAACCTGCTTATAGGGTTAGATATGGGTTGATTCTGACTCTAAGGCAATGAAACAGGATTTTTTTTTCAACATGTGTACCCACTTTTTATCCGATAGCTCGTCAAATTTGGACTTAATTTTGTTGTTAGATGCCATCGAGTTGGCTGTGACTCATACTGACCCTGTGAATAACAGGTCTGAACCTGACCCTGTCCTGCACCGTCCTCACAGTCTGTCATGCTCAGGTGTCAGTCTGTCTTGTTGAGGGTCTTCCTCTCTTTCACTGACCGTCTACATTCCCCGGTGTGACATCTCTCTCTCTCAGGATTGGTTCCTCTTGAGAATAATAGACCCAAGGTAAGTGAGACAGGTGTCGTCATCCTTGCCTCTAAGGAGCACTCAGGCTGCACTTTCCTGAGACATATTTGTTTGTTCTTCTGGCCGACTCTTTTCCAGGACCACATTTCAAAGCCATTCATTCTTCTCCTGTCATCTTTACTCATTGTCTGTCAGATATGTCGAAAGCAATTGAAAATACCATGTTGACTGACATCCTTGCATTTTAGAATTTTGGAGAGGCTCAGAGGCTTAGAATCTTAAAAAGGCCAACCTGTAAAAAAGTCTTCAGTATGATAAATATTGCAGAACTTGTAAACATACATTTAAATATTCTTGTCTATGTGAGGTATCCAGTGTTCATTAAAAACCAAATAACCCAATATACTCAACAGGGTGTGAGATATAACCTGAATTCTTCTCTCAAGAGTGAATATCTAAAGGGTTTTGTTTGTGGGTTGGTTTTTTGGTTTTTGGTGTTTTTTTTACCTCTATAGTGGTTCAAAATTGGGAAGGGTGTATGTCAGGGATGTGTCCTGTCTCCATACCTTTTCAACCTGTATGCAGAGCAGATTATCCGAGAGGCGGGGCTCTATGAGGAGAGGCGTGGCGTTAGGATTGGTGGATGATCTATCAACAATCTGCGTTATGCAGATGACACAACCTTGCTCGCTGAAACTGAGGAGGACCTCATGCACTTACTGCAGAGGGTCAAGGACTGCAGCCTTCAATATGGACTGAGTCTCAATGTTAAGAAGACAAAAATTCTCACCACTGGACCAATCGGTAGCATCAGGATGGATGGCGAAGAGATTGAGATTGTTCACAGCTTCAGTTTGCTCGGCTCCACGGTCAACACTCTTGGCACCAGTAGCCAGGAAAAAAAAAAGTATTGCGATGGGAAAATCTGTGGTTAGGGACCTCTCCAAAATACTCAAGAGCAACAGTGTCTCTCTGGAGACTAAGGTGTGCCTGATACAGGCCATGGTTTTTGCAATCACTTGTTATGCATCAGAGAGTTGGACAGTGACTAGGGAGGATAGAAGGAGAATTGACGCCTTTGAGCTGTGGTGCTGGAGAAGAGTATTGAATGTACCATGGACTGCCAAGAAAACAAACAGATTCATCGTAGAGAGGATTAAACCAGGCTGCTCCTTGGAGGCAAGGATTCTGGGGCTTCGTCTGACATACTTTGGACATGTTGTAAGGAGAGACAGGTCTTTGGAGAGGGACATCATGCTGGGTAGAGTGGAGGGACAGCGCAGGAGGGGAAGACCCTCTATGAGGTGGATTGATTCAGTGACTGGGGTAATCGGGATGGGTGTGTCAGAAACTGATATTTGCACAGGATAGAGCACGGTTTAGGGCTGTTGTACATAGGGTCGCTATGAGTCGCAAATGACTCGACGGCACATGACAACAACAACAACAACAACAACAACAACAACAACATAGTTTACATTTATTATAGCAAAAATAAGGACCTGTTCATCTGTGCATTCTAATTCTCTAGAACCCTTGAGACATGAATTATCTAGTGGAACCCGAAGCTGGTCATGCTTATTGTGGCAGTGGTTGACTTGAAACAAACGTGACAAGTACCAAATATAATGTGTTGGTTGCCAACGAGTTTCTGATGCATTGTGACTCATGAGAACAGAGTAGGACTGCTACAGAGGATTCTAAGACTGTGACTTACTGCAAGTAGCTTGCTGCTTCTGCCTTCACAGGGCACCCCGTGTGGGTTTGAACTACCAGCTTTTCCTCTGTGAGCTGCCTTCCCCTGACGCTCTGTTTCTCAATCTCACTTAGAGGAGAGTGAGTTCTTATCACTGATAAGATGATGTGACCCAACTTCCTTTCATGCTTTGAAACCAAGAAAACATGAAATGTTACGGTGAAGGCTGAAATCTCAAGAGAGTAAATGATTTTGCGTTCACAGTGTAGCAGTTTAGGGACTGAGGAATTCAAAGAACCCCTGTCAGTTTCGTAGGGACAATGTAGAAACACATCAAAAAACGAGACTGAAGTTAAATCATGGCTTCCTCGTCTGTTTTCTCATAGCACTGTCTGCCCATGCACCCTCATAATACCCTGTAAGTGTCTGTGAAGCAACTGTTAAAACTCACAAGAGAAAACTGTAGCTTCATGTCACAGAATCTTCGCCTGTAGAGTTCTTTCTGCTCTACGCATATCTCCCATGTTGTTGGTAGGTGCCATGAATTGAATATGACCCACAGTAACTCTGAGCAGCCGATCTAAACCTTGTCCTAACATGTGCCATCCTCACCCTTCTTAACACACAAGAGCCCATTGCAGTAGTCACTGTGTCAATCTGCCTGATTGAGGGCCTTCTCCTTCATTGACTTTACCTTTCTGAATATCATTTCCGTCTGCAGTGAATAGCAACATGGCAGAAGTATGTGAGCAAAGCCTCACCATCTTTCCCTCCAAAGGACACTCTGGCTGCACTTTCTCCAGGACATATTTATTTGTTCTTTTGACAGTCCATGGATTGTTGAGTTCTTTTCTCCAACACCGTTAGCTGAAAGGTATCGATTATTTGGTCATCCTTATTTATTGTCCAGCTCTCAGATGCAAAGTAAGTGATGGGGAAAACCATGAACCGAATCAGACACACCTTAGTCCTCAAACTGACATCATTACTCCCCAGTAATTTGGAAAAGTCCCTAAATACAAACTTTTCCAATGTAATAGGTCCCCTGATTCCCTGACTGTTGTTACCAAGGGTGTTAATTGTTGATCCAAGTAAGATGAAATTGTTGACAGTTTTAGTCTTTTCTTCTTCTGTCATAGTGTTGCCTACAGTCCAGTGGTAAGAATATTTGTTTTCTTGACATTGAGATGCAATTCACATTGCAGGCTGTACTCTTTTCATCTTCTGCAAGAAGTACTTCAGGTCCTCTTCACTTTCAGCAAGCAAGGTTATGTTATCTACATAATGCAGGTTTTGATGAGTCTGTCTCTGCTACTGATGCCTCATTCCTCTTCATAGAGTATACAGAAAATGAAAATAAGTCCACAAGAACCAAAATAAGATCTTGAATCTATTCCATCTGAATTTCAAAATCATCTTAAATTTGAAGCATTGAACACCAATGATTGAAGACCAGATGAGCTGTGGTTTGATATTAAGGATGCCATCTGTAAAGAAAACAAAACATGATTACAAAGACAGAGGAGAAAGACACCCCCCACCCCCCGAAATGGATGTCAGAAGAGACTCTAAAAATTTCACTAGAGTGTTGAGAAGTCAAAACAAAGGGAAAACATGCTGAAATAAGATTACTGAACAGAAGATTTCAAAGGACAGGTAAAGAAGACAAAACAGTATTAAAATGGGATGTTCAGAGAGCTGGAATTGGAGAATAAAAATGGAAGAACTCACTCTGCATTTCTCAAGCTGAGAGAACTGGAAAAGCAAATTTAAGCCTCAAGTCACAATATTGAAATCAATGTATTGAATGACCCAGAAAGCATCAAAAGAAGATGAAGGGAATACAAAGAGTTGCTATACTGAAAGAAACTGACTGACACTGAAAAAACAACAACAGGAGCCAGTGGTAATGAAGGAGGAAGTGGAAGCTGCCTTGAAGGCACTGGCACAAAAATAAGGCCCCAGGAACTGATGGGCTATCAGTGGACTTGTTTCAGTTGTTGGATCAATTAACATGAGCAGCCCTGAATGTACTCACCAGTCTATGCCAGTCTATTTGTAGGACAGCTCTCTGGCCAAAGGATTGTTCTTATTCCTGAGAATGGTGATCAAATAGCATGTGGAAACTATCAAACAATAGCATTGTTATCATATGGAAGCAAAATACTGCTGAATATCATTAAAAAATGACTAGAACTGTACATAGATAGGAAACTGCCAGAAGTTTAAGCAGGATTTAGAAGCGGCTGTGGCACCAGGGATATATCATTGTGCTGAAGTCAGATGGATCCTGGCTGAAAGTAAAGAATACAGAAAGAAAGTCTTTTTATGCTTTATTGACTATGCAAAAGCATTTGGCTGTGTGGATCAAAACAAGTTATGGCTAACATTGAGAAGAGTGGAAATCACAGGGCACTTAATTGTGTTCATGCAAAACATAAACCTAAACGAAGAGGCTGTTGTGTAAACAGAGCAAGAGAGCCCTATGGTTTAAAGTTAAGAAGGGACTGCATCAGGGTTATCAAGTTTGGTCTCCATACCTATTCAATTTCTTGTTAGCTTTTAAGTCAACTGATAGCAATCCTGTAAGCAGCCAACCTGAACCCCACCCTCGCCTGTGCCAACCTTGTCATCTCTGACACAGGAGAGCCCATCGCTGAAGTCATCGTGTCAAACATCTTGTTGAGGGTCCTCCTTCCCTTCGCTGACCCTCCATCTTTCTAAGCATAATGTCCCTCTGTAGGAAAAAGCTTCACCCAGATTCATGTCAAAATTATGAAAGACAAAGCTTCACCATCTTTGCCTACAAGGAACATTCTGGTTGCACCTTCTTAAAGACATACGTGTTTGTTCTTTTGGTAGTCCATGGGTTGTCGGTACTCTACTCTAGCTCCATAGGCATAAATTCTTTTTCTGCCAGCCTTATTCGTTGTCCAGCTCTCTCAAACAGAGCAGGTGATTGAGAAGACCAGGTTTTACTTTAGTCTTTAAACTGACATCATTGCGCTGGAGCAAAACTTCTTATCTCAGCAGGTCTCTGGAAACACTGTTTCCTTATAATAAACAAGAAATGAGTATGGGCTATCAGCACTAACTCTTGCTACATCCACCCGTTGTGTAACTGGACCCAGTGTGAGCATTTATCGACAAAGGACAAATTAGTTATTTGAGAACATATTTCTGATCCACTTTGTCAGAACAATCCTGTACATCCTTGTGATTCAGCAAACCCTTGGCAGGAGGCCCTTTGCCATAGTACAAACACAGGGCCGTGCTCTTGCACACGTCTTGATAAACACCAATGGGGACTCCATTTTTCAGAAGACATGCAAAAGGGAACACGAAGAAATAGACCACTGCAGGGAATTCACTCGCATTGCTTGGTGGTATAGCTTTTATTTATAGAGTTATATCCCCAGTTTTACAAATAATGCTCATCTCATCTCCTTGCTGTGGAGTCAGAACTAACTGATAGCTGATTCCCAGGGGATTTCAGAGGCTTTAATTTAGATGGGAAGATTGCCAGAGAGAGGCAACCTTGGGGTTAGCTGTGCAACTCTCTACAGACTCTACCACCAGATATGCTGGGCATACGTGCAGATGCAATTCACTCTACACTTAGTGTAATAATGATAATGTGAGTGATAGTTAATTTAATAATAACATGATAAATGGGAAAAAATACTGGCAATCTTAACATTTACCTTACATTGTTCATTGGGTCGCTATGAGTGTAATTGACTCGAAGGCACATAACAAAAACGACCTAACACAAAAGTTTAAATTTATATATCAAGTGAGTGTCATTTTATATTGTCTGTGGTACACAACATAGTGCTTGATGTCACTCAGTATATATAAATGAGAGATTAGGCACATTAAGAAGGTGCCAGCTTCAGCTTTTATTTATTGTGAGAAATGTCTGTTTTGCATCATGTATTTATAGATTTGTCTTCTAGGAAAACAACAAAAGCAACACAGGGTATTTATCAGAACATTGCATTTATATTTTATCAGAATATTTCCGTATCTCTGTGTAAGGAAATGGAACAATTCCTTGAGGAAATAAATGAATATTTAGATAATTAAAAATACATAAATGTACTTTCTTTTTCATTTCCCTTCAGACTTATCTTTATTTCAAGGCATTGGTAGAGGTTGTTTAAAAAGAAGTTACATCTTTGTATGGACAGTGTGCACATGAGAGTGCATGCACAAACCCCACTTTCATATCCCTCAGAGAGCACCACAGGTTGTCATTATCTATCGTCCTCTTATGCATTAATGTAGGGAGCTTTGGTGACCTAGTGGTTAGGACCTCTACTGCCAACTCAAAGGCACGCAGTTCGATTAGCTGCTCCAGAGGAGGAAAAGGGACAATCTTTTCCTGTATGATTTCAGCCTCTTAAAACCCCCTGGGGGATCAGGTAAGTGTTGACTCCAACTCAGCAGTATACAACCACAACATGTATTAAATGTGGCCACGGTCTCATCTCTACCCCCCCCCACCCCCATTGTAAGTCATTTCTCAGGGAAGAAATAACCAGAGAAAATGGTTTCAACTTTTAAAGAAAAGCATTCTCACATACGTTTGCTTCTCGTTGTCAAGAGAGGTTATGAGCACACCTAGCTTCTGGAGCTACTGGGAGTTGGGGAGGTCCTTTAGATGGGCTGGTTAGTTACCTCTGTCCTTAATGGCTTTGAGATTTTGGGCAAGTTGTTTAAATTCTTCGTGATTGTTTTCTTACCTTTAAAAGGGCTATGATGACTTCTGTGATAGCATTATCCAGCTCTCAGATGCATAGCAAGAGATCGAAAAGACCATGCATGACCTGAATCAGACACACTTTAGTTTTCAAACTGATATCATTACTCCTTATTAATTTGGAATGGTAACAACCTGTGATGACATAGGGAGCTCTGATGGCTTAGTAGTAACGGATTATGCTGCCAATGCAGAGATATGTGATTCGAATCCACCAGTTGCTCTGCAGGAAAAAGATGGGCAGATTCCTCTCCTGTGATTTACTGCCTCTGGGCAGATTCCTCTCCTGTGATTTACTGCCTCTGAAAACCTGCTTGAGGATCAGCAATAGGTCCATTTTGGTTTGATGGTATGGTACACACAACAGTCACCTGTGGTGATATAGTCCATAGTGAGTTCACCTGAGAAGACATCGATCTCTGACCACAGATCTGTCTTTGGCTCTGCAGGAGAAAGATAATCTGTCTCCTTCCATTAAGATTTATTAGTAATAGTTCTTGTCTTAACAAAAAAAACTAACATTATGCTTAATGGTAAAACAGTAGAAGCATTCCCATGATAATTATGAATAATGTGTGTGTGTGTGTGTGTGTGAGAGAGAGAGAGAGCGAGCGCTTAAGCGCAAACTTGATGGTTGTGAGAAAGAACTGATTCAGTGGCATTGAGGATTGTTTGTTTTTGAAATTTTTTCCACATAGGATTTGATGAGGACTTTGTTGAATTAATTTACCTAAAGCCTTTCATGTCAGTACCTGGCACAAAGGAAACATTATATAAATGCTAGCAATTATGATTATTCTTTGAGTAAAAGGAAGATGGGAAAATGAGTATTGGGGGACAGTGGATAATAACTTTTCATTGGAAAGAAACTAGTTTGGAACTGGCTTGATGCAGAGACTTTCAAAGGAAGACATCCTGCTTTATTCCTGAGGTGTCTGGGTGACCACACAGGCAGAGTCTTTGGACCCTGGCTAGAAACAGATTATATGCTGTACTGCAGTAGTCATAATAATAAAGAGACGGAAGCAGCCAAGTACCCAGCAACAAATGAATGGATAGAAAAAAAACAGTACGTTCACACAATGGAATACTATACAGAACTGAAAACAAAGAAGCCATAAAACATTACATAGCGTGCCTGACCCTGGAGAACATTAACGCTGAGTGAAGTATCTGTCACAAAAGGACGAATACTGCATAACACTGCTGTTATAAAACAAGACTGACATGGGAAGTTGAGGGAAACTAGGAAGAGTGGATAGATAATGAGTACTGTATTGGAACAGATGAAGGAAAGAACTATTTAAAAGGAATATATGACTGGACATTATTTGTATGACAGTAGTCCAAAATAAGAGGTGCATTACAAAGTGGACTGGGGAAGGGGGAGTGAGAGGAAATTGTGCAACAATGAATTAATTTTTTTTTTAAATGAAGTGTTGTAAGGAGAGACAGGTCCTTGGAGAGGGACAGCATGCTTGGTAGGGTGGAGGGACGGCGCAGGAGGGGAAGACCCTCTATGAGGTGAATTGATTCAGTGACTGGGGTAATCAGGATGGGTGTGTCAGAGGCAATGCAGTTGGCACAGAATAGAGCAGGGTTTAGGGCTGTTGTACATACGGTCGCTATGAGTTGCAAACGACTTGACGGCACATAACAACAGCAACAACAAAGTGAACTGTGAGGAAGGGGAAGAGAATGGGAGGTAGGAAAATGTGTAACAGTGAATGAATGAAAATCTAACTTTCCTGCAAACTTTTGTTAAAATCAGTTAAAAATCTAAAGACTTACTACAATGAGCAGAATCTGCTATCAAGGATGTCTTTAAAATTCTAAAGAGCAGTGATGCCAATTTAAAGACTAATGTGCACCTAACCAGAGTCATGGCATTTTTCATTGCTTTGCATCCATGTGAAAGTTGGACAGTTAATAAAGAAGATCAAAGAAGAATTTGTGCCTTTCAGTTGTCAAAGAGCATTGAATATTCCATGAACTGTTAAATTAGCAAGGAAATCTGTCTTGGGAGAGTGTAACTAGGGTGCTCCTTAGAGGCAAGGAGGATGAAGCTTTGTCTCACAAATTTAATAGTGATAGAAAAATTGCATTGATTAAGGATAGGGCAGAACAGCCCATTATTGTGGTTGATGTCTGTAAGCTTCACATTTATAACATGTTGAATTATTCAGACAAAAGTTGTATGATAGAAATAATAGCAACATGGCAGGGGGGAAGAGAAGATGCTTCTAATGAATAATCAAAAATCAAACGGATTTAGTTCCTTGGTTTGGAGGGTTAGGGCTATGGTTTCCAGATGTTATTTGGTGCTGCCAAGTTGAATATGACTCATGTAACCCTGTGAACAACAAATCTGAGCCCTGCCCTATCCTGTGCCATTCTTACTATCTCTGGCATGGTTGAGCCCATTGCTGTAGTTACTGTATCTACCCATCTCACTGAGATTCTTCCTTCCTTTTGCTGATCCTCCCAACTTCCCAAGCATGTTATCTCTTTTCTAAGGAATAGCCCCTCAAACAACATGTCCAAAGTATGTGAGACAAAGTTTAGCCATCCTTGCCTTGAAGGAGCACTCTGGCTGCATCTTCTCCAGGACTTATCTGTTTGTTCTTTTACCATGTATGAGCTACTCAGTAGTCTTCTCCAGCATCCAAACTCTAAAGCATCACTACTTCTCTGTTATCCTAATTCACTGTCCAGCTCTCAGATGTATCACTTGAATCAAGTGTACTTGAGTCTTCAGACTAACATCATTGCTCCTCAGTACTTTGGAGAGGTTCTTGAGAGTAGACTTTCCCAATACAATACACACCTTTTGATTTCTTGCTTGCTGGTGCCAACGGTGTTGATTGAGGATCCAAGCTGGATGAAATCATTGGCAATCATGATGTTGCATGTAGACCTGGTGGTGAGGAGTTTTGTCTCCTTGACGTTGAGACAAAAATTTGTATTGAAGATACATCTAGTTAATTGGTCTAATAAAATTTTTTCGTAACGTCAGAAAATATTGCAGGTGGGCATCCAAGGCATGGCTGTTGGTTTCTGTTTGCCTGGCGCAACATAGAAAGGAGAGGAGTGAAAAATCAGAGGAGCATGTACAATGTGTGACAGTTTTGCCCCCATGAAAGGAGACCAGAATTGGATGCTTCTTGGCTACCATTTGTTTCTGAATATTGACGCCAAAAAGAACCAACAAGACATCATCAAAAAGGCATCGTAGAGTTTCCAAATTCTTATGTAATCAAGACTTTTTTTTGAGAAGCAAGGACTGGATAAATTTATCAAGCTATTGTTCTGAGATAATCTTTAGAGACTCAGACCAAAAATAAACACTAAAACATTTTTAAAACCAAACCGTAGTTTAGCTAGGTTAGTAAAAAAAAAAAAGTCCCCTTTGAGCATTATGCTCTTTGAAAAATGATCTTTGTAGGAGTAGAATGACAACAGAACTCCAAAGATTAGCTAGAACTTTAAGGGACCATGGATTTATGTTAATGAAGGAGGAACAACCCTGAAGAATTAAAGAATGATTGCACGTGTAAAATATGATCACTTTATTTGTATATGTCGAAACAGTTGAAATGGTTGGTGCTTGTTTCTACAAACTCAGTAACAAAATAAATTCTAAAAAATGATTATGTTTTGTGAAGGACTTGTGGTGGTACAGTGCATTCTGTATGTACTGCTAACGTAAAGGTGGGGAGTCCGAATCCACAAGCTGCTCTTGTGAACTGTGAGACTGAGTGATCATGTTAAAGTTTACCGCCTGGAAACCTGATCAAGGCTTTCTGAGTTAGAATTGACAGACTGGCAGTGGGTTTGGTTTGGGTATCACTTGTAAGTACTGTGCTTTCCAGAATTGCCTGTATGAAACCAAATGGTTCACAGATACTTGGGAATCAAGATGAGAATGTAGGTGAAAGAGCAGAGAATCTCAATTAATGGAAACAAAAGAACCAGAACTATTCATGGATTCATGTAACCAACTGACAGGACAGAGTTCAGATCTATTGCTCTTAGGTGACTGGTGTTGTGCTTAACTCAGTGGTCCCCAACAACAGCCACCACCTTCACTCAACAAGTTGTGTTAGAAAAATGCAATAAAATATTACTGTAAAAACCAACCAACCAACCACAAAACATTCTATTTGAGAGGATGCTGTGCATGGATTTTATATACTTTGATTTTTAGAACATTGTATTTTTTCATTGTTAATAGGAATTCATGTTAAATATATTTTCTTAATTGTACAAACTACTTAATCCATAATTACTGAACACTTAGATTGCCTTCTTTGCTGTTATAAAAATGACACAGTTAACCTCTTTTTGCATAAAAATTGAGTTCCATTTCAAAATTAATGTCCTTAGGAAAAATATCTTGAATTACTAGGTCAAAGAGCATGAGTGCTTTTTTAAAGTTGATACAAGTAGCTAAATTATTTTGCAGAGAAATTTCACCAATTAACATTCACACTAGTGGTAATTTATAGTACTATGCTATTTGAGCAGCATCTGGTAATTTTATTGGCAAATAATAGAATGTTGTTTTAATTTGCATTTATTTGATTACTGGTGAGATGAGACATTTTTTATGTGTCCATTAACCATTGTTATTTTTTCTGTTAATTGTTTGTTTATATTCTTTGCCCATTTTGTTATTATGTGTGTGTAGTGGTATGTTCTGTTTTTCCCTTTATTTATTATTGTGGTTTTAAAAACATTTTTTGGATGTAGTTTTTTACTTTTCGATACACTTGCATTTCAGATTTTGTGTATTTAAATGGCCAAGTGTTCTTTTGTGTGATCTTTTTTCCTCTGTTGTTCTTATGCTCAGAACACTACTCTGGATTCCTGGATAAGAAAAAGAATCAATTTTGTTTTCTTTTTCAGTCTTATGACTCCTTTTTGCATTTATCTTTCTGGTGCTTTCAAATTTATCTTGTAATGTAGCAATATATAATAAAGCTTCCAGCATTTTTTTCTCTCAGATTAGCTAGAGAAGTTCTCCAGCATAGTTGATGCAATAATCCAATTATTTCCCCAATGGCTGGTGGTACTTTACTCATTTTACATTACTTCTCAGATATTCAGAGCTCTATTTCTGGAGACTTTCTTTTCTTGCATTGGTTTATGGGGTTTATTCCCAAGAATTATACTGTTTTAATTATTGTAGCAATTACACTTACTGCAGAGGGTCAAGGACTGCAGCCTTCAGTATGAACTGAGGCTCAATGTCAAGAAGACAAAGATTCTCACCACTGGACCAATTGGTAGCATCAGGATGGATGGCGAAGAGATTGAGATTGTTCACAGCTTCCGTTTGCTTGGCTCCACAGTCATCACTCTTGGCACCAGCAGCCAGGAAATAAAAAAATGTATTGCGATGGGAAAGTCTCCTGTTAGGGACCTCTCTAAAGTACTCAAGAGCAACGGTGTCTCTTTGGAGACGAAGGTGCGCCTGATACAGGCCATGGTCTTTGCAATCACTTGTTATGCATCAGAGAGCTGGACAATGACTAGGGAGGACAGAAGGAGAATTGATGCCTTTGAGCTGTGGTGCTGGAGAAGAGTATTGAATGTACCATGGACTGCCAAGAAAACAGATTCATCCTAGAGAGGGTTAAACCAGATTACTCCTTGGAGGCAAAGATTCTGGGGCTTCGTCTGACATACCTTGGACATGTTGCAAGGAGAGACAGGTCTTTGGAGAGGGTCATCATGCTGGGTAGAGTAGAGGGACAGCGCAGGAGGGGAAGACCCTCTATGAGGTGGATTGATTCAGTGACTGGGGTAATTGGGATGGGTGTGTCAGAGGCAATGCGATTGGCACAGGATGGAGCAGGGTTTAGGGCTGTTGTACATAGGGTCTATATGAGTCTCAAACGACTCAGCGGCACATAACAATAACAGCAACAGCAATTACACTACTTTTCTGTCTCCCTTTCTGACAATCAGTATTCCTTATATATATATATATTTCAGACTGATTTACTTTGAAACTGCTACAACAGTGCTTAGTAAAAATGGTAGTTATGGGCATCTTTGATTTGTAAAACTATTTTTATAGACTTACTTTGAAATAACTATGTAAAAGACTCCTCTTTTGAATTTTGACTCCTACAAACATTACTAGAGAATAGATTCTGAATGTTATCAAATTCCTTTTCAGTATCAGTAATAAGTCTAAATTTGGAAGTTGTTTATAGAATGAATTTTTGTAGTTGAGTCACTTTGCTTATAACTTGCATTGCAAATTCTGAAATGTATGCCTGGAGAAACTGCTGTGGCTCTCATCAAAATAAGTGGGCTTTTTGGTATCAGATGTTCCCTTCCTTCAAATGGCTCTAAAATTGAGAATTTTTTTTTTAATTCCCACATGGGGAGAATCATCATCATCTTTAAGCAGAGAGATTAAGTTGAGATGTATTCCAGTCCCTGGCCTTAGTCAGAGGAACTCTTTTAGAAGCGTATGAGATAAACATTCCCACTACCATCCAATTGATTCTGGCTCAGTGCACCCCACCATGAGGCTCCCAGAGTTTACAGATCTTAATGGGAGCTTCACCTTTCTCTCATGGGATGGCTGATGAGTTTGGACCATTGGTCTTTTGGTTAGCAGCTCAGCGTTTAAAAACATAGCATGTCTTAAACTGTCAAATTCTAGAAATCTGAGGTCTGAAGTGAAGTAGAATTCAGGATCCCAGTAGTGATAGTATCAGTATTCAGGAACTGGGGTTACCCAGGGGATAGGAAGTTGCACTGCCATCCCAAAGGCTTATAGTGGTTTGAACTCATCAGCGGCGCCATGGGAGAAAGATGATCAGTCTCCTTCTATGCCATTTATAGCTTCTGAAAACCCTTACTTAAGGACCAGTGATGAGTCAGTTCTACCTTGACAGCAATGAGTAAGTATTAATATTATTTCTACTACTCACTGGTGCCTAGTGGCAAGAAGTTGCACCACAATCCCAAAGGCACATGGTTCGAGACTACCATCTGCTCCACGTAGAAGGATGTCTCTTCC
Source organism: Elephantulus edwardii (assembly GCF_000299155.1). Classification (NCBI taxonomy): domain Eukaryota; kingdom Metazoa; phylum Chordata; class Mammalia; order Macroscelidea; family Macroscelididae; genus Elephantulus; species Elephantulus edwardii. The sequence goes on along the minus strand of NW_006399890.1, from coordinate 2,419,693 downwards.
TGAGTGATTAACTGCCTCTGAAAACCTGCTGGAGGGTCAACTATGGGTCATTTCTATAGTACAACAACAACAACAACTCACTTATTAACTTCTGAAAACCCACTGGAGAGTCAGCTATGGGTTGATTCTGACTCAGTGGTACACAACACAACAACAACAGCAACAACTCACTAATGAACAGTCTTTTTATCTGATATTTTCTGTTTACAATGATAATGAAAAGTCTTTTATTTTGTACTTCAGCTACACACGCCTGGCAGTAATGTACACCACATCTGAGAGAGACTAAAATTGGCTGTGATGTTTAGGATTATGGGTTATAGTGGTTCGGCCGTGATTCTCAGGGGTTTGGGAGTTGTGTAATAATACTGTCATGCTCTGCTTTGTAATCCAGTGTCATCCTCCATTTTTTAGTAACCCAAATTTCCCCATCACAGCTTGGTCTTTGGAACCCACCCATGTTGATAAATGAAGAGTGGGATATACTAACTTGACTGTATTATGTGGGAGTTGCCTTTCCATCTGTTTTATATCATTATTTTCCACTTAAAGTGTTTTATGATTATGGAACCTTCTTTATTGCTGCTGGCCAATATGGTAGCCAACAGAAGCATGTGAGGTTAGAGAGAAACTCAACTGTTTAGGTCTGCACTGTCCAGTATGGGAAACACTAGACCAGTTGCCAGTGAATCAGTTCTGACTCATGGTGACCTTGCGTTTATGTGTCAGCTTAGCACTGTTCTCCATATACACAGTTCTATTTTGAGCATGTCACTAGGAGAAACTATTGCTTAAAGAAGGGCATCATGCTTGGAAAGGTGGAGAGGATTGGAGAAGACCTCAACGAGGTGGACCCTCAGCCAGGTGGACTGCCACAGTGACTACCACAGTAGGCTCTTAGTGTGTCAGGAAGTGTGCGGATGGATGGCACAGGATAGGACAGGGTTCAGAGCTGCTGTTCATTGAGTCGCCCTGGGTTGTACTCTATTTGATGGCACCTAACAACCGATATTCAGGTTCTGTGCATACCGACATTGATGACTATTGACTAACACTTAGAATCCTTGAGAAACAGTGCTTAGGATCCCTGAGAATGTACTTTTATACCGTGCGCTCATCAGTAATGTACTTTTGGTTCCCCCCCTTTTTGCAGTTGGCAGGATAATGATCTAAATGAAAATTAACTTCTGAGTTGTCTGCTTTTGTTCCAGGGAAAGATTGGTTGGTAGAGAAATCATTTATTGCAAAGAGACTCACAATCACTTTTGTGTAATTTAGAGAGTGCCTCCATCGCTCAGAATGCACTGGATTTTGTATCATTTTTATTTCTCATTTCTTAGATCAGTGATTATGTGTAAGTGTTCAGGAAATAGAAAAAATATTTTCCGAAAAATTACATAAAAGAGAGTGAATCCATGAGACAGTATACATGATGTAATGCTGTAATAATGGCTTTATGCTTTGTAGTTCATTCTAGGGTATTTATATTTGATGTAGAGTCATTTCCTCCTTGCCTTTCCATCCCCCAACAATTCTGCCCTTGGTAATTTAATAGTTTGTATGACTTTGGTCAGTAGGAATCTATTTGAGGTAGTGAATTGGGATATTATATCTGTTTAACAAATTGCCTTAAGAATTTATTGTTGTGTACAATACAAACTTGTGATTGTGACATGACAGCATTTTATAAAAAGGAAATATGACTAGAAATCATTAATGATTAGTTTAATCTCTTTGCAACTCCTTGGCTGCTCAGCCCACTGGGGGGGAGGGGTGGGCGGGTGTGGTGGCAGCTGTGGCCCTCTCTGTGTTGCCTAGGCTCCTTTGAAAACCCTACAAACAATAGAGGAACATGGTTAGATATAGTATTGGAGGAAGATGCCCTATTGGAAGTCACTTGAAATTAGGAGAAACAGTTGTAGACATCCAATAAGAATTGGAACATGGGGTGTATCTAGTATGAATCTAGAAAAACTAGAAGTAAAATAAATATGAAATCGTATGATTAGAATAATTTAATGGTTAAAGAAAAGCTATTGCTGTCAAGTTGGAGCTTGACATAGCTGACCCTTCGTTGGATTCCCACACTGTGAAATGCACGGGACAAGATTTCCCCCTTCCTTCCTCAGAGCCACTGGTAAATTCACACCACCGGAGAGGCATGACCCTTCAGCCTAGCATCTCAATTTCTTAGGGACTTAACCACCGGAGATCGCAGAGACTTCAATGCTAGTTTTAATTTCTAGCTCTAATATTTATGTTATCAAATTATTGTTGCAACCCATGGGCAACTGGTTCAAATCCACCGTCTGCTCCGTGGGAGAAGGATGAGCAGTGTCCTTCCGTGTGATTTATCACCTCTGAAAACCTTCTGGAGGGTCAGCTAGGAGTTGGTTCTGAAACGATGACACATAACAATGTGAAGGTCTTTGTCTGAAATGTCTGTAGGTTGATACACACTAGTTGGTGGTCTAACTTCTAGTAAGATGCTCACTTTTTAGAGGGCATTTGCTATAAATAGAAGTTGTTTATAAATGCCCTTAAGTGAATCAGTGCTTTGCCAATTGGCATTTTGCTTAATTCTTTTATATCTGCATTTGAATTAAAAAGTTAATATATGCATTATTTCAGTGCTTTGAGGGAACACATTTTCTTTTTAAAGGGTTTTTTTTTCTTTTTTAAAAAAAACCCCAAACACCTGGAGCACACTTTTTAATGGACTTAAAGATTTATTGAAAAGAATAGTAAAAGAAGAGGTACAGTTTGGTATTGACACCTCTCCTTTCTTTATTAGCGACTTTCCTAATACAACATCTCTCCTTTAACACATATGCATGTATTAAAGTCCCCTTTCTTGTAGCTTCTTTTAAAAAGGAATCCATTGTTAATTACCTGTAATTTTTGGCTTCCCTTTCTGACTAAAAAGTATACTCTGTTAAAGTTCCAGTGGAGTAGAAGCTGAGAAAAATAATACATCTAGTTATGTGCTTGCTATATATAGCTACCAGTTTTCAGGTGCTGAAGGAATACTTAAAGTTAACTTGCCTTTGAAATACAGAGTATCAGTTAATTGTTACCATATGATGCTGTGTAACAAATCATCCCACATTTCAGTGGCTTAAAGCAGCAGTGTTTTCTCATGAATCTGTGGGTTGGGTTTGGTGGCCTGGCTTTGCTTTATGCTGCATTTAAGTGGTTTGGGTTTCTTCCAAGTGTTTCTCATCCTTCTTGGAGTAGCAGGTTAGCTGGGACATGGTCTCCTATAGCTGTTTTAGGGCTATGGGACAGTAATCCCAAATGTCAAGCACATTTCAAGCCCTGGCATTGGCCCAAGGTAGAAAGCAAAGAGCATCTGTGAAGTTAACCTGTGACGTGTACATGCTGGAAGAGGTGAAGGTGAAGATTTGGACCAGTAATTCAACCTGCATATTCAGTTTAATAGTAATATTGCATATTGATGTAGCTCTTTAAAGAAACCCCCTCAAACTGAGATACAAGTTGATTTGATTCATAGTGACCCTCCAACAAGTTTACTGCAGATGATCAAAGAGTACAGCTTTCTGTATAGATTACATCTCAGTATCTAAAAACCAGAAATTCTTACCACTGGACCAATAGGCATTCAACATGATAAATGGAGAAAAGAGTCAAGATTGATGATATAAATGTTTTCATTTTACTAGGATGCATAATCAATATCCATAGTAGCAACCCATGGTGTCAGTTTAAAGACTAAGGTGCACCTGATCTAAGCCTTGCTATTTTCAGTTGTTTTATATGCATCTGAACGTTGAACCATTTAAAGGAAGACCGATGAAGAATCTGTACCTTTGAATTCTGGTGTTGGTGAAGAGTATTGAATATCCCATGGACTGCTAAAAGACTAAACAGCTGTGCCTTGAAGAAAGTGCACCTACAGTGATGCTTAGAGGTGAGAATGGTGACTCTTCATTCACTTTGGACTTATTTTTAGGAGGAAGCAGTCTGTGGAGAGAGAAATCATATTGGAAAGAGAAAGAGAGAAAGAACCTCTATGAGATGGTTTGACAGTGACTAGCACAGTGGGCCCAAGCATACCAGAGATCATGAAGATGGTTCAAGATGGGGCACAGTTCAGATATCGCATTCAGAGGCAGGTATGTTGTCCATAGTCACAGTCGACTCTGAGGAGCTTTGGGTGGAGCCTACCTGCACAAGACATGTGGGAAATACATTGTGGACTATGCCACCAGAACACCTTCATATCTTGTAAGTCCTCCCAGATACTTGGATTGGTGTGTTTATAGTCCAGAGTGGCCAATGATAAAGCGGTAAAAAGGGAATATATGGAATTAAAACTGTTTCTTAAACTCGTTAATGGACATGGATGAAGAAGTGTAGAATGTAAGATGGTCTACATGCAGAGATAGCTAAGACACAAGGATAACTCTTTACCTCATTGTTCTGAATTATATAAAATCTTGTATTATATCAAACCCTTTTATTTTTGCTGCTGAATTGTATTTTTTTTTCTTCTTTGTATTATATTACTGCAGGGTAGTACTTAAAGTACAGTTTTCAGCCATTGGGGGAAATTCTTTGATATAAAGGAATAATATTATATTAATACATATTTAATCAGGAATATTTGGGACTGCTAGAACCAACGGCAAAATAAAAGAAAGTAGCCTTAAACGTTTTACATGTAATGTATGATACATCTTTCCCTAATCTTAGTAGTTTGCCTCCTTTTAAGCGCTCATTCAGTGAAAGAAAGAGAACAGTTCCACTGTTAGCCCTGCAGCAATACTCAAAAATCAAAGCGACAATACAGTAGTAACATAATGTATTTGTGTGATTCACTGACAGCTTCTATTTGAAATGAAAAAGAACAGCTTCAAAGAAACACTCAATATGAAACTAAACCTACTAACTCCACTGCCATCTGGTTGATGCCATCTCATGACGAACTTCCACTGGATTTCAGAGGGTGTAGATCTTAATAGGAGGACGTGATCTCATCTTTCTCTCATGGTGGTTTTGAACCCCTGCCCTTTTGATTGACAGCCTGACATGTAACCCACTGTGCCACCAGGTTTCTTTAAGGGCATATTGCATAAGATTGATTTTGTAAACAATTTGTTTTGGGGGTAGACTGGATTTGCTTTGCACGTTCTTTTGTGTACCCTGTTTGGGAACAAGCAGAGATGTTGATCGAAGTCAAATCCATTGCCATGTTGGCTTTTCATTGAGTTTCTGTGACTATAAAGTGCACAGGAAATCTCCCATCTTTCTCTCATGGAGCCACTGGTGGATTTGAACCATGAAAGAGGCTTGACCTTGTGTTAATTAGCAGCAGAACTCTATAGATTACACCATCAGAGCTTCATGAATTAGACAGGAATTTAATAAACCTAGGAAAGAACAGAATGATTTTTCAAGAGTCCATGTAGGTGTGGTGTTAATGAGTCTGGGTTCATCACTTAGGGCCTCTCTGAGCTACTTGCCTTGTTCTTAACCCCCTGACACCACACTGCACCAGAACCCAAACCACAGAATATCATGCCTTCCTCCTTTATGGAGAGGAAGGCTGAGATTGTTAGACATTAAGAGTCTGTGCAAAGTCTCATATGGAATTGAAGGCAGAACCAGACTGCAGCCTTCTTTTTGTCTTCACATCTTTCTTTTTGCTGCAGGAAGGCTAGATTGTGTGAATGTGTGAACACAGGAAGAACAATGCAAAGTCTACTCATAATGGTTGTAATATATGTTGCTGATTTCAAAGAACGCTTAAATTTTTAGCTATGAGACATTATTTATTATCAAAAAGCGAGAAAATTTGAAGATGAAAAACCAACGTGAATGTGTAGCTGCCACATCCCCCACAGGAGAAAAATGGGCAGTTTCCTCCCGATTTACAGCCTCAGAAAACCCACTAAGGGGTCTTGGTTCAGAGTCCACAGCAGTGAATTTGACTTTTGGCTACTGTTATGAGGAAGAGAGATTTATTAAAATGTGTTACTCTCAACGATATAGAGAGCTCTGTTGGCCTGGTGGATACAAAGTTATGCTACCAAGCCAAAGATGAGTGATTTTAATCTGCGGCCCTTGGGTCTGGTTTTAATTGCTTTTAGGCAAGCATTCTTCTAAGTGGTATAGCACTAGTCTGTCCATTTGGTGTACCGAGGTAACTCGTGGTTGCTGTGATGCTGAACACTGTGACAGTAATGTGTCAAATGTGATAATGGTTACCCAGGATGGACAGTGTTTGGTAGAGCTCCCTGATTAAAACAAGCTTGGAAGCAGGAGTGTCATTCAATTCCAAAATAGCTTGCCTCCAGAAACCCTATGAACTTGGAGAAACGATGAACATCATACTAGTGTGCAGGCTTTTCATTCATAGGGTCACTGTGAGTCATCTGTGACTTCATGACAATTAACAACAACTCACAATGAGATGGATTGACACAGTGACTGCAGCAGCAGGTTCAAATGTGTTAGAAATGGTGAGGATGACGCAGTATAGGACAGATTCAAGTCTGTTGTTTGTAGGGTTGCACTCAACTCGATGGCCACTAACAACAATAACAACAACAACCACCCGCTGTTTTGCTTTTGTATTAGTGTTTGCGTTGTGCATTTTGAGTTGTTAGTAGGAGTGTACTAATTTAGCTTGTCAAAAACTAATGATCATCAATTCACTTACTCTCTTCTGAGATGATAGAAAGATCTGCAACAAGAAGCAACAACTTATTGCTGTTAAGTCTGAAATGACTATCAGGAATGGCCATTCTCTAGAATAGGACAGCCTCGGTAAAGGTCAGCTAAAAGGAGGAAGACTCTCAGTGAAATGGATTGACCCAGCGGCTGCAACCCTGGGCTTAATTAAGCACAGCAGAGAGTGGTACAGAATCAGACAGCGTTTTGTTCTTTTGTCCCCTTGTACATAGGGTGGTTACTGTGTCTAGGAGCTGACTCTGTAGGACTTAACAACACCATCTTGCTGACAAATTGAACCTTTTCTTTTTATAGCGCCATCCTTTTTTCTCTGGAAACACTCTTTATGTTAATACAGTGATACCAGCCTCTTTTGGTTAGTATTTACAGGTGTATATTCTCCTCACCTTCTGTTTTAGCGTTTTTGCTTTGATAAATCTTTGGTAAACAGCATAAGGTTGTAATTTTAGATAGTCAGGAAATTTTTAGACCATTTATATTTAATGTAATTATTGTCATAGTTCTGTTAAAAAATCTGCCATTGTTATGTTTTCTTCTTGCTCCTCTTGTTTGTGATTTCCCTTTTTTGGTAATGTGTGTTTTCATTACTATTTCTCCCTGCTCTAGTTACATTGTTTAATTGGTTACTGTAGGTATTAACACAGACTTATTTAGCTTATCAAAGACTAACATTAATCAGTTCATTTACTCCTCTTCTGAGACGATAGAAAGATCTTCAACAAGAAGGAACAACTTATAGCAACAACTTATGTCAAGTCTGAACTGACTTCTAGCTGGCCTTCCAGCTGTAAATCACACCAGAGGAAATTGCCCATCTTTCTCCCTCAGAGCTGCTTGTGGATTTGAACTGTCTGCCTGTGGGTTGGCAGCACAACTTCCTATCCACTAAGTCACCAGAAAGATCCTGGAAAGATCTTTGTACACTTGTCATTAATTTTATTCCCTTCTTGTTTATGCACTATTATTGTCATATGTTTTAATTATATATTTAAAAATATTCCACTGATTCATTATTATTTTGAACAGTGAATATTTGGTTAGAGTTACCTTCATGTTTATCACTTTATTTTTCTTTGCTTGCAACTCAGATTTTTCTCATTCACCTTGGAAAACATATATATTTTTTAAATTTGTTGTTGCACATCGTATTCTCCCCCCCCACACACACAACAATGCACCCATTGTTCCACGTTGTCAGACATATAACCTAATTATATATTCCTTTTGGACAATTCTTCCCCTCCTCTGTTTTATTGCACTGTTCATTATCCACTCTTCCCATTCTTTCCCCAGCCTCTCTGCTCCATATCTATCCTGATATATAACAGCAGTGTTATGCAGTAATTATCCTTTTGTGACTGAGATATTTCACTCAGCATCATGTCATCCATACTGTCCCTGTTTTGTAATGTTTTACAGGATCATTGTTTTTAATACTGTTTCATATTCCATTGTATAAATGTACCATAGTTTTTCTATTTATTGATGGGCACATGGGTAGCTTCCCTCTCCTTGCTGTTGTCAGTAACACAGCAGTAAACATGGGTGTGCATACCTCTGTTTGAGTCATGACTCTGGTTTCTTTAGAGTATATTCCCAGTAGTGGAACCCCAGCTTTTTGAGAAAGCGCCAGACCACCTTCCATAGTGTCTGTGCCATTTACATTCACACCAGCAGTGAATAAGAGTTCCAAACTCTCCACAACCTCACCAGCATTTGGTGTGTGCAGTCCTGCTGAACTTTGTTATTGTTGGTGAGGAAAATATTCTTTAATGTGGGCTTGCTGTTAATGGAATTGAAAAAAAAAGTTCCATGGTTTCTTTGAAAGTTTTCCACTCATCTCTGTGCAGTTAATGGTGTTGTAACTAGTGCTAAAGGCTTTGAGAATTCGTGGTATGGAGTACTTAGGGGCCAGCTTCATAACTCAAGAGTCACACAGTCCAGTTCCAGGACTGACTCTCCCACTTCTTTGCCGTGGGGCCATAGATGGAGCCTTTCACCTCATGTTTCTCATCCCTTAAAGGGAGCTCTTGTGGTAAGAAGCCTAGTGGTAAGAAGCTGCACTGCAATCCCAAAGGCATGCTGTTCAAATCCATCAGCTTCAGTGGGAGGATGGGCAGTCTCCTCTCGTGTGGGATTTACTGCCTCTGAAAACCCACTGAGGGTCAGCTGTGGGTTGATTCCGACTTGATAGCATACAACAACAAAAAAGTGGAGATGATAATGGTACCCTCTTTGTAGAGTTTGAGGAAGCGAAGAAGTGGGAATTTAATACAGAACTCATTACAAAGAGAGCTCTTTACAGAGTTAGGAAATAAATAAACTAAGAAGACAAGATTATGTTGGTCACAGCTGCACATAGAAGTTGCTTCTATGTTTTTCTTTTTTATTGTGTCTTGGCTATGTTGTTGTTGTTGTTGTTGTTGCTGGGTTAGGTGCCATAAGGCAGGTACAACTCATAGCAACCCTGTGAATAACAGACCTGAACCCTGCCCTATCCGGTACCATCCTTATCATTTCTGCTATTAGAGCCCATTATTGAAGTCGTTCTGTCAATCCATTTCATTGAGGATTGTCTTCTCCTTAGCTAATGCTCCATCTTTCCAAGCAGGATGTCTCTTTCCAAGGAATCGTCTCTCCTAGCAACATATCCAAAGTATGAGAGATGAAGCTTCACTATCTTTGCCTCCAGAAATTACCCTGGCTGCACTCTCTGGGACAAATTTGTTTGTTCTTTTGGCAGTCCATGGGATAGTCAGTACTCTACCCTAGCTCCATAACTGTAAGGCATCAGTTCTTCTTCTGTCCTCCTGACTCATTGTTCTGCTCTCTGATACATAGTAGGTGATTGAGAAGAGCTTGAGCCTGAATCAGGAACACCTCAGTCTTCAAACTGACAGCATTGCTCTTCTGTTTTTTGGAGAGGTCCCTGACAGTGGGCTTGCCCAGTGCAGTGCATCTCCTGATTTCCTGACTGCTGATACCAAGAGTGTTGATTGTGGATCCAAGCAAGATGAAATTGTTGACGATTTCAATCTTCTGTATTTGTCATGATGTTGCCTATTGGCCGGGTGGTGAGGACTTTTGTGTTCTTGATGTTGACATGTAATCCATATTGAAAACTGTAGTCCTTCATCCTCTGCAGCAAACACCGTAAGTCTCTGATTTCAGCAAGCAAGTTTAAGCCAACTACATAATGCAGGTTGCTGATGATTCTTCCTCCAATTTTGAAGCCACACTTATTCATAAAGTCCAACTTCTCTGATGATCTGCCCAGCATATATGTTTAATAGATATAGGATACTACCCTGATGCACACCTTTCCATGTTTTAAACCTTGTAGTCTACCCTTGCTTTTTAGGTGCCCTTAAGCATAATTAAGTGTTCCGAAGTTTCTGGTTTTGTCAGTGTTAACCATAGTTTGTTATAACCCACACACTCAAATGCCTTGGTGTAGTTAATAAAACATAAACATTAGTCATGTGAAAACTATTTGTACCACCCAGGAACCTTTCTCATTCCTAACTCCTAGCTTTGCTTTAAATTTTAACTCACAAACCTTCTTGATTACCATTTCAAAGGGAAAGGAATCCTTTAATACCAGTCTTTTTTGTGAACATTCCTTCTCTTTTTTTCCTTCAGGTAAAACTAAGCCCTGGTAGTGAAGGAGGAGCCACTGCAGGGAGCTAAAGTCTAGTTTCTGCCTTCTAGGTAGTTGTGTATGTGTGGGCAAGTCACTCTTGGTAGCCTGCCTTTCCTTTCCCACCTGTGGACTAGAGATGATAGCAGTTCCTTCCAGGGGTGCGAGGATAAAATGTCGTAACATATGTGATGGAACCAGCAACACCTCTTAACACTGAGTTGATGCTCACAACCTCGTCACCGAGTTGGGGTTTCTGATGCTTTTTTTCCCCTTCTTAAAGAAGTTCCTTATTTGATGAAATATCTTGTACCAGTATTGAAATAGGATTCCTAGAAGAGATTGGAAATCAAAGAATTTAAAGTTGGATCTGTAACTTGGTATTGCTATCTTTATGTGTAAGAGAAATAGAGACCCATCTTTGTTAATGGTTTTACTAAGTTCACAGAAGGAGCAGAAGCTAGTATTCTTGTCTTTTGTTCTGCAGACAAATATAATTTCCACAATTGGTGCATTGTTTTATTGAGCCCCTCTTCTGCTTTAAGGTGTCATGCAGAGATGAAGGGAAGAAAAGTTTTATTAGAGATCATCTAGTTCAGATGATGTGAGTTGAATGGAAAGAGGCTCAGTCTCGCTCTTTCTCCCATTTTCCCTCCCTCCCTCCCTCCCTCTTTTCTTCTCTTTCTCCCTCCCCCACCTCTCTCACAGTGTTGGTAAAACCCACTGCCACCAAGTTGATTCCACCTCCTAGCATCCCTCCTTCAGGTCTCTGAGAGTGTATATCATTATGAGAAGAGATTGCCCAGCTTTATCCTGCTGAACAGAAAGTGGCTTTAAATTAGTGAACTTTTGGCTAGAGATTGGATGCGTTTCTCTATGACACTCACAAACCCTCTCAGAATCATTGCCATTGAGTTCTGACACATAGCCAACCCTCCATTGATATTCTAATGCTATAGATTGCCCACCTTTCTCCCACAGAGCACTGATAGTTTCGGACTGCCAGAGAATCATGCAGACTTGGGGTTGGTAGTGAGACTCTCTACAGATCACACTATGCTCCCTACTATGCCACAAGAGCTTGGTCTTTCTCTCTGTCCATATACATGTATATAGAGTTCCAATATGGTGACAATGAATTAGTGGAAGACAAAGTGCAAAGGTTAACAAACTCAGCTGTAAACTGCAAAAATGGAGGTTACTGCTTACCCAGAGGCTCTTTAGAAGAAAAGTCTATCAGTACATTTATGCAAAATCAACCTTCAGAAACCCTGTGGACCACAGTTCTACTCTGAAGGGAATGACATTGGCATGTGCTGGAACTGATTCCAAGGCAAATGAGTTGGTATTTGTAAAATAATCATCAGTTGAACTCTGGTGGCCTAGTGGCAAGGAGCTGTGCTGCAATCCCCAAGGCACATGGTTCGAGGCCACCAGCTGTCCCATTGGAGGATGGGCGATCCCCTCCCATGCAATTAACTGCCTCTGAAAACTTGCTAGAGGGTCAACTGTGGTTCAGTTCTGATTCTGTAGTACACAACAACAACAACAACAGCTACACAACAACATATCTATAGGTCTCTGTCTGTCAGTCCATCTGCCTGTCCATCTTCCCCATGCCATACATACATAATATATATTCCCCACCCCATACATAAGATATATATAAGATTGATATCTCTCTCCATCCATCCGTCCATCCATCCATCCATCCATCCATCCATCCATCCATCATCCATCCATTGAGAGAGAGAGAGAGAGAATGTGCTATGTTGCCAGCTGAAAAGCCAGGCCTCTCTTTTGGTTTGAATTTATTTATTAGCCACTCCACAGAAAGATGAGCAATCTTCTATGATTTATAGTCTCTGAAATGCACTGGAGGGTCAACTATGAGTTGATTCCAACTTGACAACAATGAACTACTTGATGTATATGAAAATATGTGTACTATGTATATAATGATAATTTTTATATACATACATACCCTTGGTAGATTTGAAATAGCTATTTGGAAGAAATTCTGATTTGTTCCTAATCAGAAATGGGGCCTTGAGAACCTTCATTTTCAGGCCATGTCCAGGAAGATTTTGTCAAAGGATGATGTTTGAAGACCTGCAGCAGGTTGTCTCCAGTGGGGATAGAGGGTGTCACAGTGCTGCACAAATGAGTTCTTAGCTTAGACATCACAATCGGCTGCGTAGTTTTTGAGACTCTGTGATATGCAGCATCTCTTAGACATGAAGTTTAAACACCATAGTGTCCCTGGGCAGGAGAAGTTCAGGCATGTATGATAAATGATAAAGGAGGTGGGTCAAAATGCTGTGAAACTGATGGCTTATGCAAATGTCCTCACATCCAGTTGGGATAGCACATTATGTGGCTGGTTAGTTTGGGATCGCTCACAGCAGGTGCCCCACTGCAGGGGTTCACCAGACTCTCTGAGCCCTACCTTCAACCCTCTGTCTCTCGTGTCACTGCCTTGTACATCTGCAGTGTGCAGTCTACTCGGGTTACAAGCTTGCTTGTGATTGATGGGTGTCAGTAATAGAGATGTTGCTTCTGAGGCGGAGAGGAGCCTTCCTTGTGTGATGAGAAGCGGGGCTGCCTCGGGAGCACAGTCACTGACTGTTGATGCTGCTGGTACTGAATGGAGCACGCCATTTAGCAGCTGAAATAGGTGTGTTCGCAGCACTTGGAAATTTTATTTCTACAAGCTTACTGGTGGAAAAGCTTGCCAAGTTGGTGAACACTCGGGCCTTCTTTTCCGGAACAATAGCTTTTTTGCCCAGCCAAGCAGAGTTTTATCTTTGTGTGTGGGCTGCAACCCACAAAAAGATCGTGTGCCCTTTAGTCAGTGGGGGTTTTTATTGCCTGCAAAGCGATTGGAGACACAGGAACACTTGCTTCCTCGGACTTCCCAGTTGAAGGGAGAAGGACTAGAGTTTTGGAGGGATTGAGCAATAGTTTTCAGGAGGGACAGTGTTTGGCTTGAATCATATTGAGAAACACTAAGACAATGAGGGAGGAGATAGCAGAGAAGATGTGTAGAACGTCTTATTCCAGAGAGATCTATTATTGTATAACCAGCAACCCCGAAACTTAATGACTTACAACAACCACTAGTTTATCTGTCTCATGATTTTGTGGGTCAGGAATTAGGTCAGCTCTCAGCTGGCATCTTCTGCCCCAGGTAGCATCAGCTGAGGCACTTGGTGATAACTAGCTGCTGGATGAGCTGTTCTCAGGGGTCCTCCTCAAAGTCTGGTGCCCTCGGGGGCACAGCTGAAGACTGAGCTCAGCTGGGACTGGTGACTTGAGTGCCCACATGTCACCTCTGGAGCATAAGTGGTTCAGGATAGTCAAGTCTCTTAACATGGCAACTCAGGAGCCTCAAGAGATCCAGGCAGATGTTGGATCTGCATGGTTTGGGGTTTACCGTTGTTTCTGATTCTCTCAGAACATTGCTTACTCCCTACCTGTTTTTAAGCAAGTTATCATGGCCAGCTCGTGGCCAGGGAGAAGTCATAAGGCTCTTGGAACCATCGTAATCTGTAATAGTTGGTATTCCTTGGTAGATAGACCATTAGGAGACCTTAAGGAGAGAATATTACTGAGGTGGTTGTATGTTGATAGGTGTCGTCTAGTCTTCTGTGACCCGTAGCAATTCTTGGAACAGCTGAACAAAACTCTGCGCTATCCTGTGCCATCCTTGCAGTCCATCATGTTCAAGCCTATTACAGCAGTCACTGTGTTAATCAATTTCATTGACGGTCTTCCTCTTTCTTAATGACTCTACTTTTCCAAGCATGGTGTCTCTTTCCAAGAACTGACACCTCCGGATAACATGTCCAGTGGGTGTCATGCTACTTTCACCATCCTTCCCCATTAAGGAGCACTGTTGTATACTTTCTCCAGCACAGATTTATTTGTTCTTTCAACAGTCCATGGGATATTCAATGTTCTTCTCCAGCACTACAGTTCACTGGTATCCATTCTTCTTGGGTCTTACTTGTTCATTGTCTGACTTTCCTGTGAGGCAATTGAAAAATATGGCCAGGTGTCTTTAAACAGATATTCTTGCTCCTGAGCACTTTAAAGAGGCCCTTGACGGCACATTTCCCTAGTGCAACACCATTTCATTTCTTGCCTGCTGCTAACATGAGTGTTGATTGTGGATCCAACTAAAGTGAAAAACTTTATTTTTTCTCTCCATCTATCACAGTATTGCTTATTGGTCTGTTGTATACTGAGAGTTGGAACCATAGTTGGACCTACAGCTGACTCTCTGGTGGGTTTTCAGAGGGTAGTGGCACAAGATAGAGCAGGGTTTAGGGCTATTGTACATAGGGTCGCTATGAGTAGCAAATGACTCAACGGCACATAACAACAACAGTTAATCACACAGGAGGAGATTGCCCATCCATCTCCTGCAGAGCAGCTGTGGCTTTGAACCACGTGCCTTTAGTATTGCAGTGCAGCTACTTGCCACTAGGCCAACCAAAGCTCCGTTTTGGTCTATTGATAAGAATTTTTGTTTTCTTTTTTTTTTCCCCTATAATTATATTTTATTAATTTTCATAAACATTTACAGAGATTGCACTATTCTCTCTACCCTCCTCCCAGTTTGTTCTTGTCCAAATGCCACAGTGCTTGTCAAAGCCAGTTCTGATTAATCTTCTTTGTCAGTGTGTCCTTTGCCATTCCCTATCACTCCTCCCTGAGAGAGACTTCACCCTGAGTCATAAGGAAAAGGGGATGGCGTATTCTCTTAGCTACTTCCTGCTGAAAAGGGACGCTGTGGGTTTCAGGGTGAAGATCTTCTCTCACTACTCTAAAGGGCCCCTTTGGCAGTAGGAAACACATAGACTATTATGGAGATTGATTTTGGAATTTAGATGCACTCTTATTGATTGTGCTTGACCGTACATGTTCATATCCTTGAAGATGTATCATGGGGGTGTTGCAACCTAGAAGACACAAATTTGACTAACAAGTTATAAGTACATGAGTCAAAAATTATGGAAAAGTAAAAGAAAAGATTCTTTCATTGTTTTACAAACCCTCCCCCAGGTCCCCTCCACCATGTAGCCCTCGCTCTAGTCTCCTGTGATGACAGAAATACCTAGTTATATATCTCTTTTAAACAGTTTTCTCCCTCCTCTGTTTCAGTGCAGTATACATTATTGAACCCATCTTACTCAGTCTCTCCCCAACCCCAAGGACAGTCCCATTCTACAACAGTGGCATAATGTAATATTTGTCCTTTTGTGACTGGGATATTTCACTCAGCATAATGTTCTCCAGAGTCAACCATTTTGAATAATATTGCATGAGTTCTTTGTTTTTTAATGCAGCATAGTATTCCATTGTGCGAATATACCACAGCTTCTCTAGCCATTCGTTTGTTGATGGGCACTTAGGTTGTTTCCAACTCCTTGCTATTGTGAACAAAGCTGCAGTAAACATGGGTGTGCATATATCTGCTTGGATGTCAGCTGTGGTCTCTTCAGGGTATATTCCCAGTAGTGGAATTGCTGGGTCAAATGGTATCTCTATTTGCAACTTTTTGAGAAAGCGCCATACTGCTTTCCACAGGGGTTGCACCATTTTACACTCCCACCAGCAGTGAATCAGGGTTCCAGTTTCTCCACAACCTCGCCAGCATTTGTTGCTTGCTGTTCTGTTAAATTTTGCTATTTTGACTGGGGTGAAATGATATCTCATAGTTGTTTTAATTTGCAACAAGCGGGGAGAGAATTTTAACAATGTGTGTGTAATGTCATTAGTTAAGAGCACCATGATTCCAAACCATGGAGAAGACCTGTGATCTCACCTACTGCCCCAACCTGGGGCCTCACCTGGGACCTCCACCCAAACCTGCAATCAAGAGACCAGAAAGATCATTCAAGATTCACTATACCTTTCCCAACATTTGCTGACTCTTTCACATATCATCTTCTAATCTTTTATCCTAGACCTAAAAAGATATTTATCAGTAACACAAATAACACAGAT
Organism: Elephantulus edwardii; assembly: GCF_000299155.1. NCBI lineage: Eukaryota > Metazoa > Chordata > Mammalia > Macroscelidea > Macroscelididae > Elephantulus > Elephantulus edwardii. The sequence continues at coordinate 2,403,321 of NW_006399890.1, read as the reverse complement.
AACAAAAAACCTTTCTTACAGGAAATGAAGGTGTGAAGCATTTACTAAAAAAGAACAAAGACTACTGATTTCAATACGGAATATAACTCAACATCAAGAAAACAAAAATCCGCAGCAAATGTTGGGAAAGGTATAGTGAATCTTGAATGATCTTGCTGGTCTCTTGATTGCAGGTTTGGGTGGAGGTCCCAGGTGAGGCCCCAGGCTGGGGCAGTAGGTGAGATCACAGGTCTTCTTCATGGTTTGGAATCATGGTGCTCTTAACTAATGACATTACACACACATTGTTAAAATTCTCTCCCCGCTTGTGTTTGGCAATTCCCTTTTTTTTCTCTAGGTCCTTCTGCTGATGGATCTCAAAGGGCTTATTTTGTTGAATGGTTCTGGTTCTAAAATCTGAGGTGAAACTGCCTGTATCCCCAGGCTCCCTCTGAAGCTCTAGAAGAGCATCCTCCTTTGTCTTTCCCACCTTCTCAGGGCTTCGAGTGGGCTTTAGTTCATGGCTGCATAACTTCAGTCTCTGCCTCGTCTTCATGTGGCCTTCACCTCTCTTCTCTGTGTATGTCTCCATTATAAGTCTTTTAAAAGGGCACACCACATTGGGTTTTGGGGCCACTGAGGTGATTCATCTCCTGGTTAAGATTGTCAGCCTTGGAAATCCAATGGAGGATTGCTTTGAGTTGGAATGTCCTCCGTGGCAGAGTGAGTATGTAGTTCAGGACGATCTCAAGTTGAACTCTGCAAAGACCATTTTTCCAAATAAGGTTGCATTCACAGTTTTCAGGACCTGTCTTTCGGGGCTCACACATCCCACTAACTACACTGCCTTTATGTCTGTGATAACTTTTCCATCTGGTTGGTCATCTTGGCTTTTACCTGGATATCCCTTACCCCTGCTTGCCCCCACCCATCCTCCTCTCCCACCCCTAACCATTTTGCCTTGTGCTGCCTTTGTGAAGTTTTATATAGTCAGTTTTACTAGACTTTTGTTCCCTTTAAGGTAGAAAGACATACTTCTTTTCATGAATTATTGTTGTTATTGATTGCCTTCAAGTCGGGCATGACTTATAGCGACCCTAGGAGTAAAAGGCCTGAAGCCCCTCTACAACTATCGACATTTATCAAAGTTCATAGAGTTTCTGGAGGCATGTTGTTTTGGAAGAGGATGCCACTCCTGCTTCCAATTTCATGAATTATTTTATGACTTAGTATGCTCTTAAAATCTGGTCCCTGCCTGCCTTTTAGCCTCGTCTCCGACAGCGTCTCTCCACTTGAACTTCATCTCCAGCAATATCTTCAGTCCCCTTTGCCTTTGTTGTTGTTGTTATGTGCCGTCGAGTTGCGTGCGACTCATAGTGACCCTATGTACAACAGCCCTAAACCCTGCTCTATCCTGTGCCAGTTGCACTGCCTCTGACACACCTATTCCAATTACCCCAGTCACTGAATCAATCCACCTCAGAGAGGGTCTTCCCCTTCTGCGCTGTCCCTCCACCCTCCCAAGTACGGTGTCCCTCTCCAAGGACCTGTCCCTCCTTACAGCATGTCCAAAGTATGTCAGACGAAGCCCCAGAATCCTTGCCTCCAAGGAGTAGCCTGGTTTAACCCTCTCCTGGATGAATCTGTTTGTTTTCCTAGCAGTCCATAGTACATTCACTACTGTTCTCCAGCACCACAGCTCAAAGGTGTCAATTCTCCTTCTATCCTCCCTAGTCATTGTCCAGCTCTCTGATGCATAACAAGTGATTGCAAATACCATGGCCTGTATCATGCGCAACTTAGTCTCCAGAGAGACACTGTTGCTCTTGAGTACTTTAGAGAGGTCCTTAACAGCAGACTTTCCCATCGCAATACATTTTTTGATTTCCTGGCTACTGGTGCCAAGAGTGTTGACCGTGGAGCCGAGCAAACTGAAGCTGTGAACAATTTCAATCTCTTCACCATCCATCCTGATGCTACCAATTGGTCTAGTGGTGAGAATCTTTGTCTTCTTGACACTGAGCCTCAGTCCATACTGAAGGCTGCAGTCCTTGATCCTCTGTAGCAAGTACATGAGGTCCTCCTCAGTTTCAGCAAGCAGGGTTGTGTCATCTGCATAACGCAGGTTGTTAATAGATCTTTCACCAATCCTGATGCCACACTTCTCCTCAAAGAGCCCAGCCTCTTGGATAATCTGCTCTGCATACAGGTTGAAAAGATATGGAGATAGGATGCAT
>NW_006399890.1:2389812-2400455 GCF_000299155.1 Elephantulus edwardii | reverse complement strand
TTTGATACAATGACTCAGTATATTCCTTCCATCTTCTTTTAATACTTCCTGGATCATTTAATATTCTGCCCAAAGCATCCTTGATTATAGCAACTGGATGTTTGAATTTGTTCTTCAGTTCCTTGAGCTTAAGAAAAGCTGAGTGAGTTCGGCCCTTTTGATTTTCCGACTCTAGCTCTTCGCACATTTCATTGTAATATTTTGCTTTATCATTCCATACTGTCTTTTGAAATCTTCTGTTCAGCTCTTTAGTATCTTGAATTCTTCCTTCTGCTTTGGCTTCTCTACACTCCAGTGCAATCTGCAGAGGCAATAACTGTGCACTCTTCATTTCTTTAGTCTTCTGATTCAGCCTTCAAAACAGTTCAATAGGGTCCTCACTACTAAGTCTTCTCAGACACTTCTTCCCTTCTAGACCTTTTTTTTAAATCCTATTTTCATATCTTCTTCTTGTTATTTGCCATTGATATCTACCAGTTCATGAGTGCCTTATATATAACAGCGATATTAACCCAAAGGCAGCATTGCCCTGCAGGTCTGACTCTACCAGCAGCTCTGAAGGGGGAGGATGGCCTATCTCCTTCTGTGCTGGTTAAAGCCTCTGAAATCCCAGTTGAGGGCCAGCTGGGAGTTGGTTCTGACCTGACAGCAGTGAGAGTATCACAGAATGAAATCCTGCCTGGACCTCTGCCATTTTCAGGATCATCATACATAGGTGTTTTACCCGCTGAACCACCAGCATGCCTCCATTTCATCGCACTCGCTTCTGTGCCTTGAGAGAGCTTTGCGAAGGAGGAAGGGTGATAGTATCGTTGTGGCCCTCTTACGTGGCATTATAAATATTCAGTGACTTACTATGTAGCGTAACCTAGTTAGAAACCTGTCTCATCTGCACAATAGATTTCCCACTGTTGCCTTAATTATTTCCAATAGACTTTTTCACCCGTAATCATCTGGATATGTTAGGTAAGTAGGAGTTTCTAATCAGATTGTCATGTTAACTTAGTTAACCTCAGTATCTAAGCATCTATACTCAATTGAAATAAAAGATATTTTTGCATATGTTAACATTTCTGGTCTCCCCTGGCCCTCTTTATATTCAGCTCAGCTCATTGCCATTGAGTCTGAACTGACTCGTAGCTGACCCTTCAGCAGGTTCTGAGAGGCTGTAAATCCCACTGGAAGAGGGTGACCTGACAATGGCATAGAGAAAGATACAGCACAAAGGTGAGGGAAAGTGAGGGGCATAGGAAACCTTACCACTTTTGTACTAATTATCTTGAGGCCACAACTCAACTCATTGCTCTGGGAGTAGAATGGACTCATAGTTGACCCTCCAGTGAGTTTTCTGAGGCTGTAAATCACATGGGAGGCGACTGTCCATCCTGTCCCATGGAACAGCTGGCAACACAAATCCTTACCCAGTAAACCTCTAGAGCTGCCTAGACCACAGTGGCAAAAAAGTTTCCCTCAAACATTTAGAGTCCTGGCTTTTCTGATGCACATATGTTTCTCAGTGTATTCATCTTGATTTAAGTGATACGGATATATATTAAAACTAAGCATATTTAAAATGTTGGCTTACTTCTGGATAATTTATAGGCATGTTCATAAAATAATGTTCATTGTCTTACTTTTGCCTGAGAAAAATAACAGAAATAAAACTTGAAATACCTTATTTCTTTATTCTAGAGACATTTTTATATCACTCACATTCCTTTGTAAGATGGAACTGGAAACAAATGAAAAACAGAAAGAATAACTTTGGGTGGTAACTGTCATATGGTAGCTCTCTAACTATAAAGCCAATGCATAAAACCCTTTGTTTCAACATGTTCTTCTCTGGAGTGGCCTTCACATTTCCTCTTTGCAGTGCCAGCCACCCTGCTGCTGCTTCTAGATGAGGCTGGACACGTGGTGAACGCCCAGAGACTACCTCCAAAGCCTGAGGCTTGGAGAAGCAAACTGTCAAGAGGACTGTCCCCTCACTCTGCTTCTCAGGCAGCCTTGAAACTGCCATGCTTAGCTTTATCAATTTTAAATGACTGCCTGCTGTTCTTAAAAAAGGAATAGTCATGCCAATACAGCAACATGAGAAAACAGAACAATAGCAGAAAGTTGCAAATATTTTGAAAAACCCTAATTGCATTCCTGCAATTCTTTTTAAACACTGGTATTAGTAAATACAGGAAATTTGCTTAAGGACATTTTATGTGTTCCAGGTGGCTTTTTATGTTACTTGACAGTTTATGGACTAAAACTAATCATTTTACTTTGGGGTCTTTTTTACAGCTTTCTTGTAGAGCTGTAGTGTATATTTAATTTTTGCAAGCTTTTTAAAATTTTTCCCCCCTTTTGCCAGCATGACAGCATTGGATTCAAATAGAAATGGGAGTGGATGCAGTGAGTTCAGAACTTTTAAGAAAGCATGCAACTAAATTTGGTCTTACAAATAAAGATCCTGCCGACAACATTAACATGATACAAGAGTGAGATATGAGGTTTAATTAGCATGCCATTTTCTAACTAGTTCATTTAAAAATATTTCTTGAGTGTTGCTCTGGGGTCCATTAGAACGATGCTTACCGAATTTAGCCAGCACTAATGCGGCCTCTGTGGAATACTCATTTGTTTATTTATACGCTGTCTTTTACCAAAAAGATTTGGAGAGTCAGACTCTATGGAAGAGGGAACCTGTAATTACTTGTACATCACTCTTAAATGAAGTTTCTGGAAGCAATTTGAATTTCATTATAGCCCAAGTCTGCTTTGCAGCCCTTTCTTTTTGCAGAGTGTTCACTGGGCAATTCTTTATGACCATTCCTGTCTTTTCTCCTTTTTTAATCCAAACTTTGCTTCTTACAAGTCTTGAAATTTGCAAATAAATGAACTCTGCCGTATCTCTTTACACACAGGTACAATGGTGCTTTGCCTAATGGAGACAGAGGAAGGAGGAAAAGCAGGTTCGCTCTTTATAAAAGGCCCAAGGCTAATGGAGTCAAACCCAGCACAGTCCACGTGATATCAACACCCCAAGCATCCAAGGTAGGCGGCACATGGCGTGTTTGGATGTTTTGTTGTTGTTGTTAAATGCCTTTGGAACCTGCTCTTAGCTGACCCTCTAGCAGATTTGCAGAGGCTGTAAATTGTACAGAAGGAGATTGCCAACATTTTCCTGCTGAGAAGCTGTGGATTTACATCCTTGACTGGTCTGCATTTACTCGTTCTTGGTTCAAGCTATTCAATGATTAAAAACCAAGTAGCTACACAGTTCCAATTCCTGGTGACTCTCCAGTGGGTTTTGCAGGCTAAACATCTTAATAGAAGGAGACAGTATCATCTTTTTCTCTCATAGGGACTGGTAATCATACTGCCAACCTTTTGATAACCAACTCAGCATTTAACCTTATATGCCCCCAGGGCTGTTTTTATAACAGTTTGGGATTGAATGTTCTCCATTACGGTGGCTTTGCTGTGCACTGTACAATGTTTAGGAGCACTCCTGGCCCGTAACCATGGTGGTCGTGTGTGTGCGTGTACACAAACTTACTCTCTCCCCCCACCCATGTCATGACAGCCAAAAATGTCTATAGGCATTGGTGAACATCTTTTGTTAGGGAGCAAAAACCCTTCCCCTGTTAGCCCTATTTTCATCTTGTAGCCCTGGTTTAGAATATAATACAACTGGCACAAATAGTGATGTAGAATAATTGTGGCTGAAAGAGAAACAGTTTCAAATTGATATAAACTCATCTTCGTTTAAGCCTTATTAATTTTTGTTCTTTTCCTTCTGTTAATTTAATGCATTGAATGTTTACACATAATGCACATATATGCACAAAATAGAATTTGTGATTAGTCACACTGGAAAAGAACAGGTTTATATGCTTTGCAGTCTTTCATATATTTTTTCCATATATTTAAAGTGAATATAATGCTCTGTTTTTTATGATTATTTTGTTTTCTAATAGTGTGAAAAAAAATCTTGATTTCCATTCTGATTGACAAACTTTATTTTTGAAATATATAATAGTCTTTAATATAAATATCATTCTAAATGTATAGTGTAGTTTCATTTTCTGTAAAGTAATTAAGTCTGCTTAGAGTATTTTATATGGACTGATAGTTGCACTTATTTATTTACCTTAATGAGTTTTGACCATCTGGAATTAATAAAGTCCCTGATTCCTGTTTATACTAAAAAACTTAGGTTTAAAGAGAAGTGGCTGCCTTCATGAGGAACTGTGATATTTACAGGCATACCTCATTTCATTGAGTTTTACAGATACTGCTCTTAAATAAAAAGATAGTTTGTGGTGACCCTGCATTGATAAAGCCTGTAGGTGTAATTCTTTTTAACAGCCTGTCCTCTTTGTGTCTGTATGTCACATTTTAGTAATTTTCTTTGTTTATAATGTTTTCTCCAAAATGCTGTTTTTCATGGTGCTGTTGCACACTTAGTAGTTTATATAGTAGGGTGTAACCATAACTTTTATATGCGTTGAGAAAATAAAAATTTTTGGTGTAACCAGCTTTATTGCAAAATACTTGCTTTATTGTAGTGGTCTGGAACTGAACCCAGTATCTCTAAGGTGTGCCTCAATACTCAAGCTTAGAAAAATAAATCACCTTTATTCATGTTATTATTGAAAAAAAATCCTGGTTTTTTTTTTTAAAAGAAATGTCCTGAAAAGAATTTTCTAGAATGTATGATCGTCTATGTTAATGAGGAAACAGTTTGGTAGGAAAATATCAAACACGACAGAAACATGAAAAGAAAGAAGAATGTTTATTGACCCAAGTTTCTGCCTAGAGGACAGGAAATAAGCTACAGTTTTCAGAGAGAAAGGGAAGAGCACTTTATAAGGAAAACAAAGGAGACTCAGCCTTACAAAGATTCAGAGGAAAGGAGGAGGTGAAATAAAAACACAATCTTGGAAGATCAAGGAAATTTTCTGAGAACATTTTATGGTCCAAAAACATTTGGTTCAGAACGATACCAAGACAAATGTTTTCAAACAAGTAATGAGTGCCCAAAATGTGGTTCTTCTATCTTTATCCATTTGTTGACTTTTCTCTTTCTTTCATCTTTCCTTTAACATATCCTTTTGAATCTCAGGTTTTATGCTGATACAATGGCTTCACAGATTTATAAAGACTTAACTCTCGTCATAGGAAACTTACTTTGGTTTAAGATACTGTGTTGTTTTCAAAACTCATTTAATGGCTGCAAATTACACACTAAGTGATTGCCTGTCTTTCTCCTGAGGAGGATTCGAACCACCAGAGAATTGCCACCTTTGGATTAGTAATGCATCTCCCTAAGTAAGGACTTAACCACTAGAGTACCTTGTTATGTCATCAAGTGAATTCTGACTCATAACTCTCCTCTGTAGCAGAATAGAACTGTTAAGTAGAATTTTCTAGACTGTAATCATTATGGAACCTGATAGCTTGGTCTTTTACCCATATTGCTGCTGGGTAGATTTGAACCACCAGCCTTTGAGTTAGCAGTTCAGTGATTAACTGTTACACCATCAGGATCCCTTCATGGGATGATAAATGCGAAAATTATCTACAGTTAGAGAATCAGTGGCTCTTTCTTAATTCTGTTCCATCTGCTCCAGTTTTATCCTTTCAAATTTTATCTTAATACATAGATTTGGCTTCACATTTTTACAGTTATGTATATTTTTGGCAGTTATCTGTCAAAATCTGTCTTAAAATGGCACCCGCAGTAATAACAGTAGGACAAATTGGAATTTTATTTTGACCCTTTTATCTCAATATCTCAGTTTCCTTACTTTTTAAGGAGCCATACTCAGATAAGATACCTTGGTTATAAGAAGATTCAGATAAGCTACTTTGGTTATAAGGGATAGATAACATAGAAAAATTGTTAAAAGATAGAGTAGAAGTAACTTTAAAAATGGAGGAAAGTCAAATAAATACACAGGTTGTATGAGAGAACAGAACTGTGGTGTCATCTGGAATTAACATTTCAAGGGTGTGAGACCTTTCTGGTCTCGAGCCACCTAAATTGCAGATGCATGGTCTTGCAAATCATAAACAACTGTAAGACTAGGATAAGAAAGAGAGTGCTTCCCACATTGAGCAGCAAGACTTGAGGAAAACTAGAGCAAAACCCTGATGAGAGCGAGACCCTGGTGGCGAGACCCAGGTGATGGTGGTGGAGAGAATGTGGCACTGCTGTGGATAAACTGTTGCAAAGTATAATCAGAGGAGCTCTGAGATAAAGTTCACAGTTAAAGGTTTTACTGTTCTTGCTGGAAGGCAAAGCTGCTAGCTCAACTGAAACCAGAGCCTGGACTAATTGAGAAATTATGCCTTGAGACTATTGAGCTATAAAACCTGGACTTGCATTGGGTTTTGCTCCCCCACTCTGCAACTTTTTCCCCTAATTAACCCCACTCTTGAACCACAACCATGATTAAAGTCTATGAGTTAACAATAAATATCGAACCTCTTGCTACTGGTGTGCTAATGGTAAGGCTTGATGGGGCTGGGCTATGGGCTCTATCTTCTTTCTGCTCTGGGGTGGTAAGGGGCTGTGCTTTTGTCACTTGCTAGGGCCCTTTTAGAGAGACACTCATGACACTGAACCCTGTGTACCGTTTTCTGCCTTCTAGACAAGTCCTTTGCTATTTAACCTTTTTGCAAAATTTCCCGGTGCCTGACCTTACCTAAATCCTGTGATATGTCTTGTGGGTTTGAAATGCTGACTTTATGTTAAGCATCCTAAAATGCTACACACTATCAAAAATCCTATTTTACTTGTGGAAGTTCTGTTACTCAGATATAAGGACCTAATCAATTTATTCAACAAATGTTTGCCTAGCACCTTCTATGGTCAGCAGCATATACTGGTGTTAGATTTACTATAGTGAATAACAAGTATCTCAGGAGGCTAATTGTCTAGTGATGAGGCAAACAATAAGCAAATAAAACTTAGACTGTGCTTTATTGAAATCCCCTTTTTAAAAATTCAGTTAAAAATCACCATGTTCCAGTGGCATGTTTCAGAATGGAAAGTATCTAGATCTTTGAGTTTGGAGAAAAATCAGAGCTGTTTCTTGTAATTGTTGCTTAGGACCAGGGCTACACATTAGCCTGTTTGATTAGAATCTGGCCTGCTGATGGATAAAAATAACAAAACTTCTTAGCAGTCAGTGAATAATAGAGTAACAATGAGAAGTGATAAAATGAAAAACATAAAGTTGAGTGCAGATTCATTCATTAGTCCAGGCTAAATTTTTATTTATTTTGAGTGAAAATTTACAGATCTCAGTGAATTTTCCATTCAGTCATTCATAGGCATTTTGTTTTATACCATTAATTTTAATTGAATAATGTAATTAATTAATTATAGTCTCTAATCAGAACCTTGTTGCATAGTGCCTTTCCTTTCACCCAGCTTACTAATTTCTGCTTCTCTCTTCCTCCCTTCTCATCTTTGTTAACCTTTCAAGATTGATTCTGTGTGTAAACCTTTCTTAGCTTTTTAGAGTCACTCACTCATAAACTTAATGCCACACTCATAGTTGACCCTCCATTGGGTTTCCAAGAATGTAAATCTCAATGGGAAGAGTTTGCTCATCTTTCTCCTGTTTTTGAACAGTTAGAGAGGTTCAGTCTCTGGCATGACAGCACATTTCTCTATTTTTATTAGTGATTTATACTATAATTATCCTTTTTTGACTGACTTTTGTTTGTCACTTGTCATAATTTGTTATGGAGTCATCTGTGTTGCTCAGTTCAAGCTAGCTTTTCTCAGATGTATGAGGGTCTGCATTTGAAGCAGTGTTTCTGTTTGTGTCCACCCAGCGGGTATCCTGATGGCCGTGTAAAAGACACAACTCTTCTAAATATTTGTTACAAGCTTGTTATAAAATTTGAACATTCTACTCTCCAGGAGACTCATCTGTGTATCATTGTCTTCATTTCGCTTAACTGCTGCTACTTTGAAACGGTTTCAAACAGTTTTTAGGAAACCACTTTTTACTTGGGTTTCCTTGTTAGTATATTTTAATTCTGTGGTGGTATGATATTTATAAGCTTTTGCATTTACTTAATGAAATGTATAGGTGATAAATTAAGAGGCATGAAATTTTGCTTTAGGATATCCTTTAAGATACCAGGCACATAAATATTCTGAGAGAAAAAATATTGGTAATGAACTAAAGTCTCTAAGTATTTTGATACGCAGCAAGATTACTAGCATAAAATAATCTTTGTTTCTGGAATGAAAAATAATTTAAGTATTTCTATGAAAATAAGAGTGCCTTCTCATTGCTACTAACAAAATTCCGTATATAAGATAGACAGTGGGGAGTGTGAAAGGATTTTAAAAACTCAGGATTATACACGTAACAAGAATTTGCCCTTATCATTGAGAGAAGTCGTGAAAGCACAGTTTCACTAGAAAAATAAAAGTAACAAAAGTAATTTTCTAAAACCAGGTTTAAAAAAATCTACTTTTTTAAAAGAATGGTAGCTTTTGAAAATATTTTCTGATAAGTGTTAGTGTGTAGACAAAATAAAACTACTTTTAAAGCACTAATATACTATATCATTATTTTAAGATCATTTTATATTAAAATTTATTGAAAATATTTTTATGTGTGTTACTACACTGTAGATGTATATCATTGCAGAACTCATATCCATGGAGATGAGACAACAACTTTTAAAAAAATTTATAAATCAAGGCAATGAAATGTCAATCATTATTGACAACTATTTCTCATAGAAGTGCTTTAACAATTTATTTGAAATTCACTATTGAAGATTTTAAAGATAGTTGATGGCTTTTGCTGATTTCACGAAGCTGGAATGAACAGCATCTGAAATACATTAAACTTTAGTGCCATACTCAAGAAAATGGTTTCAGAGTGAAATAGTTACATGAGAACATAATAGATTTTGTGCAGATGGTGTAAGTATAGTGATACAGAGGAAAAGGTTCATCTGAGTTCTAGAAAGTTTCTGGATATCTTCATTATTTAATTAGAAATTTCATTATTTCTGTATGATTCATTAGAAAGATGAAAACTGACTAAATTTATAAATTTATTGTCATATGAAACAAATACCAGGGAGATTATATAAGATTTTGGAACTGAAATGATGATGTCTTGGGCCTTAAAATAGGGACCTGGTGTTGCTTATTAAGGCAAAATAATCTAAACCAAATAAAGGCTGGAATATCCACTTTATAGAAAATGTGAGAGAGCATTTAAACAATTAAAATTTCTAGAAATTTGGGCTTAATACACGATACTCTAATCCAAGTGAGAATTTTCTATGGCTTCTCAAGAAGGAAAAATTTCAGTTATGAAAATGGAGAGATTTATTTGACAAACTGCAGGTAATAGAACATATAATGTTGAATATGTAAAACTATGATAGTGAATTAGAAGATATTAAAGAAACACAAATATTTGCAATTAAATAAAATATGAATTCCAAGAAATAAACTATAATTATCCAGCACATTGCATGAAAATACATTTATTTGACAAACTTAAGAATTATAATGGTTTAATTGGGAGCTTGGGTAGCCTAGTCTGTGTGGAGTCATGCTGTTAACCCAAGGACGGTTTGAACCCACTAGCAACTACAAAGAGAGAGAAGGACACACCTTCTTAAACTAATTGTTTCTTGGATTTTGAATAATCATTTAAAAAAATATCATAAACTAAAGAGGATTTTAAAAATTAAACCAGGTAGTCAAACATGGCCCTGCAAGAAATGAGTTTGATGGCTTAGATGATGATAGAAACAGTAGATATAAGAATCTCAGTATTATTAAAGCTGGCCAAATTTTATTTTAGTTGTTAGTTCAAAAGATGAAGTACCACAAACAATATTATTTTACAACAAAATCTGTGCGAGTATATCAAGACTCAGTTATCTACTGATACTGAATTAAACATGGCAAGTGACTGGGAACATTTGTTTTCCTTTGTCAAATCATAGCTCTGACATTGCTTTGCTTAGTCTGTGACAGATACATGAAGTAAAGGATCAGACCAGTAACTTCTCACTTTACCAAATGACTTGGGAATGATTGACACGAATTGATGAATGATTGAGTCTGTAACTTTCTTTATTGCATGGGTGCAGTTTCATAGTTTTTAGTTCATGTTACTTAGAAATAATAGAAAATGTTTTTTAGATTTTTTTAATATATATCTATTTCTTTGTGCGTTTATCATTTTCTCCTAGATACCTTCAGACACTTCTCTGTCTCCTGGGCCTCTTTGAGAAATCCTTTTTTAATTGCTAAAATCTTTTTTGCATGTTGTCAATAAGATCTGATACATTTGGCTTGTCATTTTAGACTACAGGCTTCTAGAAGACAAGGACTTTTACTTTGTATCCCTGTTGAAAACCACAGAAAAATCACTCAAACTCATTGCAATTGAGTTGGAACTGACTCCTTAGCACGGTTTTTGTGGAGGTGATTGCCTGTCTTTGTCCTGTGGAGCAGCTGCTGGATTTGAACCACGTGCCTTTGGGTTGACAGAAGCACTGCTTGTCCTCTAGACCATTACAGCTTGTCAGACATGCCTTGAAATGTGCAGGAATAGTGAGTTATTTTAATAGATCGGTGATAATTT
>NW_006399890.1:2380749-2389712 GCF_000299155.1 Elephantulus edwardii | reverse complement strand
GCTTTTCATTGGTTTTTTTTAACACATACTGTATTGCATTCCTTGGGCTTTGGAGTTGTTTTTTGTTGTTGTTGTTGTTGTTTGACTTCGGTTCAGTTTAAACTTCTTTCTTTTTTTGCCATTAGTCCCTGATCATATGCTATTTCCTGAAATGATTCAGTATAGAGCAATGATTTTGGTATAGTGATTCTATGTGTTCCTTCCATCTTTTGATACTTCTGCCTGGATCATTCAGTATTTTTCCCATATAGCCCCTTCGTATTGTTACTCAGGACTTGAATTTGTTCTTTAGTTCTTTCCATTTGAGAAATGCCAAGTATATTCTTACTTTTTGGTTTTCTAACTCCAGCTCCTTGCACATTTCATGATAATACTGTGTCTTCTTCTTGAACTGTCCTTTGAAATCATGTTTATCTCATTCACTTAAACATTTCTTTCCTTTGTTTGACCTTTGATGTTCTAGTGCAAGTTCCAGAGTTTCTTCTGACATCCCCTTTGATCTTTTGATTCTTCCCTGTGTTTGTAATGCCTTCTGCTTTCTTCATGGATGCTGTCCTTGATGTCATCCAACACTATGCTGGTCTTTTGTCATTAGTGTTCATTGCTTCATATCTAATCTGGAGATGGTTTTTAAATTCAGGTGGGATAAACTCAAAGGTCGTATTTTGGTTCTTGTTTTAATTTTCTTCAGCCTCAAGTCTGCCCTACAGTTGGCTCCATCCTTGTTTTGATTGCTGATGTTCAACTTTTTCATCTACTCTTTCTACAAATGTAGTCATTCTGATTCCTATGTAGTTGATCAGATGAGGGCTATGTGTTTAGTTACTGTTTATATTCTTTTAAAAAGATTTTTAAAAAATGAATAAATAATTGATTATACAAAATTCCATTATTTAGTCACCAGCCTCATTTCTGTCACCAAGTCCTTATTTTCTAACCAGTCCTTTGTTTCCAACTTTTGTATTCCATTTGTCACTTATTACTGCTGCATCTTGATTGCATGTTTAGTCAGTATCAGACTGCCAAAAGTCATAGAAATCCTCAGTTTCTTAATCTTTACGTAATGGGAAGATGATTTTGTTTGTTTTTTAAAAATGAAATTAAACTTAAACCACCAATTTTCAGAATTTCCTCCCACACTGTTTTTATTACCCTGTTGCATTTGTTTCTAATACTGCCTGGTTCCTAAGATGGGATACTGAACAGTGGTAAAGGAAGGAGACAATTAATAAGAATTTCAAGAGTTTTTTACTCCAGTGATAGTGATTTAGACATTTTGGCTCACAGACAGTCCTTTGGTAGGAGGGCCGTCACATGCATTAGAGGGTATTTAAAATCATACTTGAGCTTGACCTACTAAATGTCAGTGGCATATTCCTCAGTTTTGACAAGCAGAGAATGTCTCAAAGCATTGCCAGATATGCCCTGTCGAGGGAGAGGAGAATGACAAAATCATCTCTGGTTAAGAATTACTGAGTTGGACTCTTGAACTCAAGTTTATGTGGATATGGTCACGAGTACAGCATCTTTAGTCAGCTGGCTTTGGTTGACATCCCAACTCTTCTTTGTCTAAGTTACTGGGCTTCAGTATTCTCATCTTTCAAGTGAAGGAAGACAATATTACCTCATAGATTGGAATAAATAAGTTCATGTGTGTCTGATTTTTTATAAATGTTCAATTACGGTAACCATGATTATTATTACTATTTATGGTGACCTAGTGGTAAGGAACTACACTGCAATCCTAAAGGCCTGCTGTTCAAATCCACCAACTGCTCTGTGGGAGAAGGATGAGCAGTCTCTTCCCGTTTGATTAACTGTCTCTGAAAATCTGCTGGAGGGTCAGCTATAGGTCAGTTTCGACTCAAATGACTCACAACAACAACAACAGAATATTAAGTATCATGTTAAATTTGTCCTTTTTTTAAAAAAACTCATAACACAGAAAGGAAACCCAATCTCAACTTATTGCTGTCTAGTTGATTCTGACTCCTAGCTGACCCTTCATGGAGTTTGCGAGGCTAAAATTGCCTGAGAAGAGGTTGCCCATCTTTCTCCATGGAACCTCTGGTGGATTTCAACTCTTCAGAGAGGCGCAGCCTTTGAGATCGCAGCACAGTGTCCTATAACTGAGTCACCAGAGCTCCCTGGAAACCCAAGGAGATATGATAAATGGAAAATATTTTTCAGCAAATTAATGTTCTTTCTTAAAAGCTTACTTTGCCACATCCTCTGTCAGGCAGTGTAGCAAAGAAATTTGCTTTTAAACCTTCTGACAAGTTCTCTTTCCTTTAGTGATTCTGTGCAGTTTAGCAAAAACTGTTTCTTGAAATCAGTCTTTATAGAGATAGAAGGGCATACTTTACAAATTAACTTTTGATATAGGGCTTATCTGTCTTTGGCTTAGATTAGGACAAGCTAGAAACAGCTCTGGGTCTGTTCTTTGTGCCTCTTCTCCCAGCTCTGGAGGCACATGTTAGGCCATATGCTGGCCCCACCCCACCCCAGGTCAGGCTGCCCCAGAGAGGGTGGAGTGTCTGGGTGGGAGCAGGGACCAGGAGGAACCCTGATGTTCTCTGTTACTGTGGTCACGGCAGATTTGAAGCAACCTCTTTTTTTGGCCCATTATCTGATCTCATCAGGATAAATTCATTTGACCACAGTTTTGACTCTGTTTATAGATCACCCACCACTATTGAGTATTCTGAATCACAGTGGTTCCCAATTCACAGATTAAAGAAAGCAGACTTGGGAGGGAGGTGGTAGTGGGGACCAAAAGGTGGGGTGGTAGGAAGAGGAGCCACAGAGAGTATGAGGAATGAAAACAATTTGCTGAAAATCCCAGACTAGAAAAGGAAGAGGTAGAGATAGAGAACAGTGTGACACAGAGCTTACCAGACTTGAAGTCATTTAAGTCAGCAGAGTATCTCCTCTGACACAAGGACTGAATGTTCCTCACTAGATAATAGGTTAAAAAAAATTATTGTGCGTTATTCTGCAGTATGTTAATAATAAATACTCTCTTCAAATCACACTTTGGATTAAGAAACGTAAGAGGTAGAGTGGGTATTCCAGAAATATTTTTATATGTTGTTGTTGTTGTTATTTGCCGTCGAATTGCTTGCGACTCATGGTGACCCTATGTACAACAGCCCTAAACTCTGCCCTGTCCTGTGCCAGTCGCACTGTCTCTGATACTCCCATCCCAATTACCTCAGTCACTGAATCAATCCACCTCATAGAGGGCCTTCCCCTCCTGCACTGTCCCTACACCCTACCAAGCATGATGTCCCTCTCCAAGGACCGATCCCTCCTTACAACATGTCCAAAATATGTTGGAGGGAGCCTCAGAATCCTTGCCTCCAAGGAGCTGCCCAGTTTAACCCTTTCCAGGACAAATCTCTTTGTTTTCCTAGCAGTCCATGGAACCCTCAGTACATTTCTCCAGCACCACAGCTCAAAGACATCAGTTCTCCTTCTATCCTCCTTAGTCATTGTCCAACTCGCTGATGCATAACAAGTGAGTGCAAAAACCATGGCCTGTATCATCAGATGCACCTTAGTCTCCAGAGAGACACCATTGCTCTTCAGTACCCTGGAGAGGTCCCTAACAGCAGACTTTCCCATGGCAATACGTCCTTTTTTCTTTTATGAAATGTTAAAAATTCCTCTTTTGATAATGATAAAAGAGTATATCATTTGCTCCTGTTTGAGATGCTCATTTTTCCTAGAATGTCGCATTTGGAAGTCTGTATGTATTCACTTTTTTTCATCAATGAAAAATGAGGCCTAGAGCTACAGAAGTTCCTTCCTCAGCTGCCTTAGCCAGCTTGAGTCTACTACTCTTGTTTCTGTTTTATTTTGTTGTTGATACTGCTTTTCAAGTCTTTATTTGATTTGAGAAATAGATAAATATTTTACCACATTTTTAAATAAAAAGGTAGAAATTTTTTCTGAACTTTGTGAACTAATAGATGGTAAAAAGCTGAGTGTAAAATGTTTTTATTAATATAGATCACAAGCCATGGATGTACAGTTTCTTCACCTAACCAAATGAGACCTGCTGAACTGAGTTGGTTCTGACTCAGGGACCCCCCCCCCCATTGGATTTCCAGGGCAGATTGTTACAGGAAGAGATGGCCGATCTTCCTATGGAGTAACTAGTAGATTTGAACCGTTGATCTCTTGGTTAGTAGCCTGGTGCATTATACATTAAGCCACCAGGGCTCCTTCCCCACTATGTTGTTGTTGTTGTGTACTGTGGAGTTGGAACTGATCCATCGCTGACCCTCCAGCAGGTTTTCATAGACAGTTAATTGCACAGTGAGAGATTGCCCATCCTCCTCCAATGGATCAGCTAGTGGATTAGAACTCCTTGCTCTTGGGATCGAAGCACAGTTTCTTACCACTAGGCCACCAGAGTTCTTCCCCACTATGTTGTTGTTGCTATGTGCCATTGAGTCACTTGTGACTGATAGCAACCTTATATACAGTAGCTCTATTCTGAGCCAGCCTCACTGTCTCTGACACACCTACCCCCACAACCCGATTACTGTGTCAGTCCATCTCTCCTAAGGTCTCCTTCTCCTGTGCTGTCCCTCTAACCTTCTAGACATGATGTCCTTTTTCAAGGACTGGTCCTTCTTGACCACAAGCCGGATGTAAGACAGCTTCAAAATCCTTGCCTCCAAGGAGCAGCCTGGTTTTCCCCCTTCAGGAGAAGCATATTTGTTCCTTTGGTGGTCCATGGTATGTTAAGTACTCTTCTCCAGAACCACAAAGGCATCATTTCTTGCCGGTGTGACATAACCTTTCACCTCCCGTTCTCAGCATCTAATCCTAAACTTGCTTCTCTTCCTCAGACTCCTTTCTTTACTTCCTGACTTCATTATAGCCTTATCCCCTACCCTGTAGTCCGCATGAGAAACTGAGAACCATGCTTAATGTTTCCCATCCTTTAATACTCAAGCCCTTCTTCAGGCCCCAGATCTTCTAAACTGATCACATCTCATGCTCCCTTCTTCCTGTCTCCATTGCTATAGCTGTTCCTCTCAGAGCTTCTCTGATCCTGGTGTGGATATCTTAAATGAGCTAATGGATAGACCCTTAGTAATTTTCTCTTTACTGTAGGACAGTGTGTTCATGCCTGTTGCATGTAACTCATACATGTTTCTATAAGCATATTATTCTGTGTCGACTTTACACTGCTGTCAATCTTAGTGATATCACTTTGCCCCATTGACAGACATGAGTGATTCTCAGACATACACAAGATAAGACACAAAGCTTTTCACACAGTGACCCTGCAACCATTCCAGTTACTTTTTCTCTTCCAGGACCCACTTTCTCTGATTCACCAGTCAGTCAGTGAATTATAAAGGGTCATTATGTTTCAGATTTTATCTCTTTCACTGATTGCCATCAAGTTGCTTTAAACTCCTGGTTGGTCCCTGTTGTTAGAATTCAAGAGCCGTCTGTGGGAGACGGAACTATTCCTGCACTCACGGTGCGCAGTGATGACCCTAATGAATGTGACAGAGTTAATGCCACTGATGGGAATCAGATCTAAAACTATAAACTAGGTGCTCATCAATTTAATGCTTTTCCTGGACACACGTTTCTGCAGCTTCTAATAAAATGTTTAAAGGCAACTATGCAGATGGAAGGATGCAAGGAAGCCAGATTAATAAGTAAATAAGTCTAGAAAATGAACATAATGCCTTATCATTGGGTAATACCATATGTCTTAGTTTACTAGGGCTGCCGTAATAAAGTGCCCCAAAATGCTGATGTGTAAGAACAGACTATTAAAATCATGGTGTTTGAACCTGTCCCATGCCTGTTTCCTAGCTTCTGGGAATGACTGGCTGGTCTCTGCCTCTATGTTCACATGGCCATCTTTCCTATCTGTCTGGTCACCTCTCTCTTTTATAAAGACATCATTCAGTTCTTATTAGAATACTTCATTATAAATTAATAGCATCTTCAAAGACCTTGTTTCTAAACAAATTCATGACCACAGATACCAGGAGTTAGGACTTCACACACATTAGTGGGATACTCAATTCAATCTTTTAGCACCATCCTTGTAAAAGAAACTTCTGCCACCCAAATGTGTTTGTAAACCTGCTGCTTACTTAAAATGTTCTATCTTTATTGATGATTTCGGTCAGAGAGCTCCCAGGAAATATCAGAAGTGAGCTGTGCTTTAGGTTCTCAAGAGCACTCTTCGGTTGCTAGCTGCTGTCCTGTCATTTTCAACCTGTAGTGCCCCGTGTACAACAAAGTCAAGCTCTCCTGCTCCTGTACACAGTCTTTTGTGAGGATATTTGAGCCCATTGTTGCAAACATTGGTTTCTCTTGTTGAGAGTTCACCCTTGCCCCCTGCACTTTACCAGTCATCTTCTCCAGGAACTTGTTCCTCCTTAGGTAACATGCTCTCCACAGATGTGTTTTTCTCTCTTTTTGGTCTTTGCTAATGTAGCATCTGAAAGCTGGACAATGATTAAGGATGATAGAAGGAGAAATGATGCCTTTGAGCTGTGGTGCTGGAGAAGAGTATTGGATGTACCATGGACTACTAGGAGAACAAACAATTTCATCCTGGAGAGG
Organism: Elephantulus edwardii; assembly: GCF_000299155.1. Taxonomy (NCBI): domain Eukaryota; kingdom Metazoa; phylum Chordata; class Mammalia; order Macroscelidea; family Macroscelididae; genus Elephantulus; species Elephantulus edwardii. Next base: position 2,383,100 of record NW_006399890.1, on the reverse strand, counting down.
ATGAAACCAGTCTCCTCCTTGGAGACAAGGATTCTGAAGCTCTGTCTGACATACTTTGGACATGTTGCAAGGAGGGACCAATCCTTGGAGAGGGACGTCTTGCTTGGAAGGTGGAGCGACAGCTCAGGAGGAGAAGACCCTTGATGAGGTGGATTGATTCAGTGTCTGGGTTAATGAGGGTAGATGTGTTCTAGACAGTAAGATTGGCACAGGATAGAGTATGGTTCAAAGCTGTTGTAAGCAGGATCGCTATGAGTCACAGGTGACCAAATGGCACATGACAACAGCAACAATGTTGTATTTCCTATTCTCATGTTGCAATTATGTTTTATAGTTTTGAGCTGAATTTTCAACAGCATCAGTTCATTGATGAAGTTTTAAAATTAGTTGAGCATTTTAATGACCATAAAACAGAGTTGCTGTATGAAATTGACTAAAGATTTGAGAAGCATCAGAGATATTGTCATTTAGAAAAAATTGTACTAGTGATACCTGCTGGCATATCTTTTCTTAAACACTGCCATCTTGCTTATAAAATATTCAGAGTATGCACCAACTGAAACTCCATTTTGGCCTGGATGGGGTTTTTTATTTGTTTTTAATAATAGACCATTTTTTTAGACTTTGTAGTGGCCTCACAACATTAAGATATTTTGATTGTTTAAATGGGAATCAGGTGTTATAAAGAGATAATCTGTCCAGTACTGGGCACTGGTGGACACCATTCTTGTTTGACGTATGTGGATAAGATCTGTGGTTGACATTCGTAGTTATTGGGTAGAATGTGAATGCTTTCCTGACAGAAGAGCATTGTTTCTGCACAGATATTCAGAGTTGACAGACTATATCTTTTATTTGACTCCAGAATGTCATTTTATGATTATCAAGTGAAAAACAACTCTGATAGAATTAGACTTTTACTCTATTTGACATGAGTACAGAAATGCTTCAAATGTTATGACTGTGATTTTTAAGTACAAATTCCAGGATTATGATTAAATTACATGACTAGAACTAATACCAAGTGAATTTAAAAGCTAGAGAAAAGCAACGGATTCTGAAGGAGTCATTGCCCCTCTTAGAAAAATTATAGTAGTTCCTCATTTAGCCAAGGTTCTGCCTTCGGCTGGTTCAGTTACCTGACAGGGCCAAAAAATATTTAAATCACACGTGGCTCTGAGTAGTGTGAAGTCTTGCTCTGTTCTGCTCCGTTCCAGTTTATCTTCTGTTGAATACAAGCCAAGAAACCACAGTTGAGTGAGCAGCTGCACCCTGCCCAGCCAGTGTCTAATGACTTAATGTTGCCTGCCCAGGACTCCCTGGATATCTGGTTTATATACATAGAGAAAAAAAAGCTTAGGACACTTGATCTCATTTATTAGCACATACATTTCAAACATGGGCCTTTAAGCAAAAATCTTTGTTATACAAAAAAAATGGAGAGTGACCACTTCAGATCACAAAGTGGATGATTACATAATGACCAAATTAAATAATACATAAATGTCAAACCACTGAGAACCATGGCCCAGCCAAGTTGACACAAAGCGTTGATCATCACAGCTAGTGCTGCTCTTGATGCATACTGTGACATTCTTTTCTACTGGCTTTACATTATTAATTAACAATATTGTAAGGTTTTAACTGTTGCTGTAAGTGTGAGGTGTCAGATAATGAAATGGTTAGAGAATATGGAGTAAAGTTTGATACTCTTAGTGATTTTTCAGAAATCTGTTCAAGATCTTGGTGCTCAGATAAGGTAGGACTACTGTATATCCCATTTTCCCTCCTATATATCCTCTTCCTGCCTCACCGCATTCTGCTTCCTAGCTTTGTCCCCAAAGAAATGCAGACTCTGCCTTGATCTGCAGGTGTATTGCATTGGGAAAGTCTGCTGAGACCGCTTGAAAGTACTGAAGAGCAGTGATGTCAGTCTGGAGACTAAGGTGTGCCTGATACAGGCCCTGGTCTTTTCAATCACTTGCTATGCATCAGAGAGCTGGACAGTGACTAGGGATGGTAGAAGGAGAATTGATGCCTCTGAGCTGTGGTGTTGAAGTATTGAATATACCATAGACTGCTAAGAGAACATACAAGTTTGTCCTGGAGAGGGTTAAACCAGGCTGCTTCTTGGAGGTAAGGATTCTGAAGCTTCATCTGACATACTTTGGACATTTTGCATGGAGGGACCAGTCCTTGAAGAAGGTGGAGGGACAGTGCAGGAGAGGAAGACCCTGGATGAGATGGACTGATTCAGTGACTGGGGTAATGGGGTAAGTGTGTCAGAGGCAGTAAGATTGGCACAGGATAGAGCAGGGTTTAGGGTGGTTGTACATGTTGTTGTTGTTGTT
>NW_006399890.1:2334794-2378909 GCF_000299155.1 Elephantulus edwardii | reverse complement strand
TCTTTGTAATGACTGTTTACACTCTTCCTGAATGATATCTTGGGTTGCTATAAGTCTCAGGCAACTTGAATGTACATAACAACAACAGCAACAACATTGTATATCTGATTTCCTTGCAAGGAATGTTTTGTTGCATGTGCAAATTAGGAACTTTGAAATGAGTATGTGTAGCATTATTTCTAAAGTACATTTTACCAAGAGTGTTTACTGAGCAGTTTGGGCCCCAGAATAATTTTAGTTCTTTCTATCTGGTGATGAGGCAGTAATTATATCACTGTCTCAGGCTTTGGTCATCTTTGTTTTGGAAAATGTGTAATCCTGGTTCAGACAAACAGTGTGTCCTCAGCACAGCTGTGGTTGGAAGGAAAACATTTTCAAGTGCTTGCCTCACACATGCATCTTCTCAGGGAAGCTTCCTGCCCTCCACACTGATTTTACTGCCTTCTGTCTAGTTGAAAAATGACTGACAAATAACTTGTATTTTGCTTTTTTTCATCTCTAAAAGATATTTTTCAATTATATATATAAAATATAAGTTTGTTTAATGTTTCCCAATCTGTGGATTAAGATTGGAATTTTTATATTTTCTGGCTTATGTGAACCATCTTTGCACTTAAACCTCTTGTTTATTTTCAAGTTGGATTGACTTTTTCTTTTCTTTGGTTTTATTTGTGAGACCTCTTTGTAATATGTCTATTGGATGTATTTTCTTTGGCATTTAATGACAATGACAACAGCCTTACTTGGAAGTTTTAAATTTATGATTCCCTAAGCATCGTTCTTTACTTAAGATAACTTTTCAGTTGGCCCAAGATTTACTTTTCTACTTCCATATTTTACTCAGTTACTTTTATGGTTTCATTTTTAGGCCTTTTCAAATTTGAATTTCATTTTTATTAGTTATTTAATAGTAATTTGAGCAGCTCCCCTGTGGCAGCCTAGCTCTGCATTGGGATGAATGAACTAGACATGGTTCCTATATGTGTGGAGTGTATTGTGACATAGTTAATCACAGAAGTTAAATAACCAAACAAATATGTAAGTATTGTCTGTGTGCCGTGTGCCAGAGAAACAGTCCATGATGGTGAGTATTGTAGGGGCCATGGACACAACTTTCAGTTATCTTGAGCAGTAATGTGATAAATAACATTTAGGCTGACCAACAGAGAAGGGGGAAAGTGTCATCAGACATATATTGAAAGACCCTGAAGCAATTTCAAGGGTTGGTTAGAAGAGAGTCGGAACGTAGGGTAAATTGGAGTTATGATTAAGGGAATCTTTACACTGGGGAAATCTGCTGTCAGGGACTTCTCCAGCAGAGAAGCAGCGATGTTAGTTTAGAGACTAAGGTGTGTACCTGCTCCAGGCCATGATCTTCACAATCTTCACAGTTATTACTTGCTATGCATCAGAGAGCTGGACAGTGACTAAGGATGACAGAAGAATAATTGATGCTTTTGACTTGTGGTGCTGCAGAAGAGTCTTGAACATACCATGGACTGCCAAGAAAACAAATAGGTATGTTTTGGAGAGGTTGAAATAAAGTTTCTTCTTGGAGGCTAAGATTTTGAAGCTCTGTCTTACATACTTTGAGCATGTAGCCAGGAGAAGCCCGTTCTTGGAGAAAGACATCATGTTTGGAAAAATGGAGGGAGAGTGCGAGAGAGGAAGGTCTCAGATGAGATGGATTGATACAGTAACTGGGGCACTGGGGATAGATGTTTTGGAGTCAGTGAGACAGGCTTATGGCAGGACAGGCTTCAGAGCTGTTGTACATAGGGTTGTTATGAATTGCAGGTGACTCGACTACACATAACAACATAGGTGAATAGAGGGCACCTAACAACAATAGCAATCTGTAATTGGCAATTTTATCAATATATTTTGCTACTTGACTAAATCCTTAGAAGAGGTAAAAAAATGAGGTCAGAGTCTGTCTATAAGCAGGACAGAGGAATGAAGAGTTAAGAGATTCTGCAAAGTGATTAAAGTGATAATCCGATAAGGATACTAATAGGTAATAGAGACTTCCAAGAACTGTGGTGACTGTATTTGAGAAAGTAAGAATAAGAGGTTTTATATGGTGTGAGGTAAGGGGCCCAACTTCTTTATTTTTAGGAGAAGCAATGTACCTTAACTGTTTATTGAACAGCTCATTCCTCCCTCGCTGACTTAACCTGCCGTGTTGTTATATATTATTGTTTCCATATATTCCTCGAATCCCTTTTTCTTCTTTCTCTCTATTCCATGGATATCTTTATTTATTACCAGACTAGCACACACTGCTGTAACATCAGGTAGAACACCATTACTGTACTGCAAATGTTTCCCTGGGCATAAAATGTAGAATGAAATTGCTTAATAAAGCATACCTATCTTACATGCTGTTAACTTTTGCCAACTTGTTCTCCAAAATGTTTGTGATAATTTACATTCCTGCCAGCAATGTATGCGTTTCTGTTTTTCCACATCATCATAAAAACTTGATGTTGTCAGACTTGATATAAATTTTAGGGGAGAAAATTTTGTTTATCTTCTCACTTGAGTCAAAAGTCTCAAGGATTTATTTTAATCTAGTCAGATAAATATTTCATTTTATTGTGGTATGCACTTTTCTTCTGTTGTTTAAATAATATTTTTCTATCCTAATGCAATAAAGATGGTTTCTGATATTATCTGTAATAAGTTTTAAAATTTCGCTTTTCATAGTTAGGATTTTAAACCATCTGGAATTTATTCTGTTCGTTATAAGCTTAAGATCCAGTTTTCTTTTTCCATGCAGATAACCATTGGTCTCAGCACTAGCCTGGTGACATAGTATCTAAAATATCAGACTGTGAATGGAAAATGATGTGTTTCTATTCTGCCTGCTGTTTTCAGGAAGAAAGGTGGAGAGTCTCCTCCCTCAAAGATTTACAGACTTGGAAACTCAGTGGAGGGCATCTTGGAGTCAGAACTCAACTCAGGATAGTGGCGTGGGTAATCCATTTATTGAGTAATCCATTTCCCTCCTATTAACCTACAGTACCTCTTCAGACATATGCAGAATTTCTACATAAACATGTGGATCCCTGTATCTGATTTATTTTACATTGGTCTGTTTGTCTGTAAATTAACATTGTTTATCAATGAACCAATACTGTTTTAACTACCACACCTTTGTGAAAAATCTAGTGTCTGATAAGGCCAGTGACACCACCTTGTTCTTAGAAATATTTTGACCTTATTCATATGAAGTTGAGGATCACATTGCTTTGGGAAGGCAGGTTAGAGTTTTAGTGGGAATTGAATTTAATTTATAGACAAATTTGAATCCCCTAGAATACATTATAGGGAGCACCGGTGGCCTAGTGGTAAGAAGCTGCGCTGTACACCGTTCAAATCCACCAGCTGCTCCTTGGGAGAAGGATGGGCAGTCTCCTCCTGCTCAATTAACTGTCTCTGAAAACTCGTTGGAGGATCAACTACGGGTTAGTTGTGACTCTGTGGCACACAACAAGAGTGTGTTTATGTTTGTATTATAAGGAGATGTACTGGGGAAGTACTGTAGTCATCTCAAAATCATTAAGGGGTAGTGATGTCAGTTTGAGCGCTAAATTGTGCCTGATTTAGGCCGTGGTCTGTCTTTTCAATCACTTTGTGTGCATCTGAGAGCTGTACCATGACTAAGGAGACCAAAGAAGTATTGATGCCTTTGAACTGTGATGTTGGAGAAAAGTGTTGAAGAGTCCATGGACTCCCAAAAGAACAGATAAGTCTTGGAGAAAGTGCAGCCAGAGTGCTCCTTTGAGGCAAAGAGAGTGAAGCTTCGTCTCACATACTTTGGGCATGTTGCTAGGAGAGGTTATTTCTTGGAGAGGAACATTATGCTTGGGAAGGTGGAGGAGCAGTGAAAGAGAGGAAAGCCCTCTCTTTCAGCCAGGTGGGTTGGCATGGTGTTGGCAGCAATGGGCTTGTGTTTGTCAGAGATTGTGAGAATGGACAGTGTTTGGATTGATTGTTCATAGGGCTGCTGTGAGTTGAACTCGACTTGATGGTATCTAACAACAACATAATATATACTGAAACATCCTTTATTACAATCTCTATATTTATATCTACTTTAACTATAATATTTTATAATTTTTTTTGTTAAAAAACAGAGGGGTATAGATATTCAAATTATTGGTTCTTGTTTTCTACCTCCCCCTTCCCCTGCCTTTCTGGGGTAGGTAGTTGTGGTGAGGGGTAGAAAAGCCTCCCTTTTTTATTCCTTTTCCATTTCAGCTGCTGATTTTTTGTTTCTCTTCCTTTTATTAATATTTCCTCTTCTTTTTCTTGATTTATGATTGTGTATCATCTCATTCCTAATGTATGTTTTTATTCCTTTTGTGTTGATTATTTCTGTATTATTTGAGTGAAGGTTACAAAGCATATTTTTTTTTCAGTCACTTGTTAGCTGCCATCAAACGGACCGTGATTCATAGCAACGCTGTGAACAGCAGTTCTGAAACTGCCCTGTCTCGCCTCATCCTCATGGTCTCTGTCATGTTCAAGTCCATTGTTGCAGTCACTGTGTTACCCCATCTCACTGAGGATCTTCCTCTCTTTGGCTGAACTTCCAGCCTTTTCTAGCATGCTGTTTCTTTCTAAGGATTGATTCCTCCTGAAAATGTGCCCAAAGTAATTGACATCGAGTTTCACCATCCTTACCTCTAAGGAGCACTCTGTTTGCACCTCCGTCAAGACAGATTTGTTTGTTCTCTTGGCAGACAGAGGGCTATTAAGTACTCTTTCTGTAACACCACAAATCAAAGACATTGATTTTCCTTTGTCTTCCTTATTTATTCATCGTCCAGCTTTCAGATGTATCAGAAACAATTGAAAAATATCAAGGCTTTTTTTTAAAAATAAAATTTTCTATTTTAATTGTGATTTTAACAAAAGTTTACAGAAAAGTAAGATTTTCATGAGTACCTTATTCTTTAAACTAACATCTTTGCTCTTTAGAATTTTGGATGGATTCTTTTTTGGGGGGAGGTTGTCTTGGTTTCCCCCCTCCATTGTCTAATTTTATCCTCACATTTTGAAGTGATTTTATACACACATACAGACACACACACACAGGCACACACATACATATTTTTTCTTTTTCATTTTATACTAGTTTACTTATAGAGTTTGTATATATTGTTTCACACTCTGGATCTTTCCCCTTTCCTTTATCCACCCTTCCCTCCACCCATCAAATTGTGTGACTCTATGGTTAAGCTTCCTGCCCCCTGCCCTGGCCCATCTTTACCCTTCTGCTCCCCACTTCTTAGATCCTCATACTCATTCTGCAATCATGGTTTTATACAGTATTTGTTTTTATGAGACTGTTTTCACTTAGCATAATCTACTCCAGTCCCTCTCAAGTTAGGTAGTAATTTACAAAATCATTGCACCTACATGCTGCGTAGTATTCCATTGTGTGAATGTCTTGATAGCAGATTTCACTATACGACTTGTCTTTTGCTTTCTTGACTGCTGCTACCTATAGTATTGATTATGGACACAAGTAAAATGAATTTGTGGACCAGTCTTTTCTCCATCTGTCTTGATGCTGGCTGTTAGTCCAGTAGGGACAATTTTTATTTCTTGATGTTGAGATAAAATACATATTGAAGGCCAGAGTCTTTGATTTTCTGCAGTAAATGCTTCAAGTCATCTTCAGTTTCTGCAAGCATGGTTGTGTCATATCACAGATTGTGAGTCTTCCTCCAATCCTGATGCCACATTCTTCTTCATGTAGTCTAATTTTCTCGAATTATTTGCTTACAATGTAATTTGGATAGATATGGAGAAAAGATATAACTCTGCTATACATCTTTTTCTGATTTTAAAACATGCAGTATTCCATTGCTCTCATCAGACAACAGCTTCTTGGTCTATGTATAGGTTTCACATGGGCATAATTAAGTGAGATTCCCAATCTTCTCAGTTTTAGCTGTAGTTTGTCATCATCCACATTGTCAAATGTCTTTGCCTAATCAATAAAACTCAGTACCTATGTTTATTGTGGCTTTGTTCACAATAGCAAAGAGTTGGAAACAACCCAAGTGCCCATTAACAAATGAATGGATAGAGAAGCTGTGTTATATTCACACAATGGAATAATATGCTGCACTGAAAAACAACTCATGAAATATTATACAAAATGAGTGACCCTGCAGGATATTATGCTGAGTGAAATATCTCAGTAACAAAAGGACAAATACTGCATAGTGCCACTGTTCTAAAGTGGGATTGACATCGGGGTTGGGGGCCGACTGAGAAAGATGGGATAAATAATGTATGCTGCATTAAAACAGATGAGGGAGAGAACTGTTTAACAGGAACATATGAATGGATATTGTCATTAGAGAAGTCCAGAGTGAAGGCTTCATAGTGGAGTGAACTTGGGGGTAGAGATAGTATAACAATGAAATAATTTTTCTTTTACTTTTTAAAGAGAAGAATGAACTGGGCAGGGAGGGATGGGAAGGGAGAAAAGTGTAACAATGAATGAATGGAAATCCGAAGTCTGTAAATTTTCATTAAAATGAATATATTAAACATCTTCTTGGTACTCTCTGCTTTCAGCCAGTGACATCAGCACTATCATCAACAGTGATAGTCTTGTGCATTGGTCTTTTCTGAATCCAGCTACATATAATTTTGTCAGTTTCCTGTCAGTGTCCTGTTCTAGCTGTTTTTTAATGAGTCTGTCACACAATGAAGATTATCCAGTCAGCTGTTTTTTGTTCCATAGCATTGATTACAATGGCTACAATGTCTGATCCTCCATTCATTCCATATTGTCTTTCCCTCTACCTGTATTTATAAGTATCTATTATTTAATTTTCTACTTTTCTTGTTTCCCTCCTTGGTAAGTATACCAGAGCAATGTGCTCTGTATGTAAATCTCAGCTTTTTATAGCAATAATCATTTATAATATTTGTTCCTTTGTGACGGACTCATTTCACTCAGTATAATGTCTCTAGATTTATCCATGTTATACAGCATTTTATGGATGTCTTTTGTTTTATTCATATTTTCAAAGAGCTAGCTTTTGAATCTATTGCTCTTTTCTAAAGTCTCTTAATTACTTAGGTTCAGATCTGTGGTTTGTAGTGTTGTTGTGATAGCACCTAACAACATTATTTTTATATATATTATTAATTTTACCTCATATCTTTTCCCTCTCCTCCTACAATAATTCTGTAAACAAAACCAGTTTTTATTACAGCCATATGTGGACCAATAGTTTCTATCTTGCTGCCCAAGGCCTTTTTCATCAGATTAATCACATGATGTTCTAAATCATCTTTAGTGATGGCCCTGAATGTCTCCACATCTCCATGTTTGGAAGTGAAACATTTCGGTTCTGCTTAGGCTCTAATAGAAGCCATTTACTGCTGTTCTGTTTTTTGTTTATACAAGAGTGCTTTGCCTGGGTCGCTTTGCCTCTTCACATCTTGTTGCTTAAATTGGTTCAAGAGCCAAGAACTGTGGGGATGAAAGTGCCCAGCTGATTACAGATGGTAAATTTCCAAACGTAATTAAATTTTTTATCATTATCTGGAATATTAAAGTGGGAAGTTATCTTTATAATAATAACATACTAATTAAATTTACTCAGTGTTTTTTATAAGACCCCAGTGGCACAGTGTTTTAAGTTGTTGGCTGCTAATCAAGAGGTCGGCTATTGGAACTCGCCAGCCACTCTTCCAGCTAAAAGACTTGGCAGTCTCCTCCTTAAGGATTATGGTTGAGGCATGCCAATGAGGAAGTTCCATTATTTCCTATAGTAGCATTGCTAGAGGAAGGGCCCAGAGGAGGAACTAGCTGCAGGCCTGGCCCCAAGGAGTCTGCTGTTAGGACCTGCAGTGAGAAGGGCCAGAGAAGAAGCCAGCCAAGGCCTGGTTCCATAATCCAGCCTCCAGGCTTTAGTTGGGGCCAGAGAGGACAGTCCTGTACAATAATATGTATATGCCTGATTGTGTTTATGGTTTGCTGTTAGAGGTAGGACATCTATCCGTTCATTCCATTGGGGAAGAGATTTACATCTTTCTTTGGTAGCCTAAAGGTAAGAAACTGCTGCAATTCCAAAGGCACTTGGTTCAAATCCACTAGCTGCTCTGTGTGATAAGGATGAGGAATCTCCCCCTGTGCAATCTTCTGCCTCTGAAATTCCACTGGAGGGTCAGCTGTGGGTCAGCTCTGACTAGATAGTACACAACAGCAACTTAAGTTTATAGCTTAGATATTTAAATATGGATTGAAGCTCCACATCAGGAAAACAAACGTTCTCACCATTGGCATCATCATGATAGACGGTGAAGAGATTGAGATTGTTAAGGGCTTCAGTTTACTTGTCTCCACAAATAACACTTTTGGTACCAGCAGCCAGGAAGTTAAAAGATGGCTCACATTGGAAAAGTCTGCTGTCAGTACCTCTCCAAAGTACCAAAGAGCAACAGTGTCAGTCTGGAGACTAAAGTGCACCTGGTCCAAGCTGTATTCTTTGCAGTTACTTGCTATGCATCAGAAATATGCCTTTGAGCCATGATGCTGGAGAAGAGTATTGAATATACCATGGACTGCTAGGAAGACAAACCAGCCTGTCCTAGAATGCGTGAAACCAGACAGCTCCTTGGAGGCAAGGATTCTAAAACTTTGTCAGACATACTTTGGACATTTTACAAGGAGGAACCGGGCCTTGGAGAGGGATATCATGTTTGGAGGGTGGAGGGACAGTGCAAGAAGGAAGACCCTCAATGAGATAAATTGATTCAGTGACTGGGGTAATGGGGTAGGTGTGTCAGAGACAATAGTGTTGGCACAAGGTAGAGCAGAATTTAGGGCTGTTGTACATAAATTCACTATGAGTCGCAAGCTACTCAACAGCACATAACAACAACAGGGTATTTTTATGCTTGTTCGTTTCCTGTTTGTTCTTATCAATACAGCACTAGTCTGTCAATTTGCTTTACTGGGATAAGTTGTGGGTCACTGTGATGCTGAAAGCTATGCCACCAGGGTTTCATCTACCAGCAGGGTCACCCATGGTGGGGAGGGTTCAGCAGAACTCCAGATTAAGACAGATTAGGAAGCAGTATTGGCCATCCACTTCCTAAATAACAGGGCTTTGAAAACCTTATGAACAATAGAGGATTGAAGGTAGGTGTTGTAGTTAGAGGTAGAGCCCAACCAGTAAATAACTTAAAAATGTGGAGAAAGACCTACAGACAACCATTAGTCATTGAAACATGCAGATAGGAAGTAAGACTGTAGGAAAACTGGAAGTTGTGAAAAAATGGAATGAATAAAGTTAGATGTTGTAGGCATTAAGAAATGAAATGGACTAGCATTGGCCACTTTTAATCAGATCATCATATAATCTACTATACTGGGGAAGAAGAATGGTATTACATTCATAGTGAAAAAGACTGTTGCAAAACGTATCCTAAAGTAAAATGCTGTGAGTGATATTCATATGTGTATGAGGAAGACTTGCTAATACACCGTTATTCAAATATATACACCAACCAAAGAGGAGGAAATTGAGAAATTCTACTAATTTATGCTAAAAGCAAGGACATTAACTTAAAGACTAAGGTGACCCTGACCAATCCATGTTGCTGTTTTATACCATCAAGTTGGAATGACCCACTGATTGATACAGTGACCGGGGTAATGGGATAGGGGTGTCGAAGGCAATGAGATTGGCTCAGAATAGGGAAGTGCTCAGAGCTATAGTGCATAAAATTGCTAGGAGTCGCAGTCAGCTTGACAGAACATAACAATAACTAACTTGTGCAGTGTGAGATTAACCAAACATGCAGTCAAACTGTATTAGTAATAATTGATGACTGAAATGCAGACATTGAAAATAAAATATAGAGGGAATGATAGTTGAAAATTATGGGCTTGGTGACAGAAATGAGGCTAGAAAAGGCATGATTAAACTTTGTATATTCAATAATTTATTCATTACAAATATGTTTTTTAAGAAACACAGATGATCATTACATACTTTGGCCTCACCTGATGGACTGCACAGGCATCAAGTTGACTACATCTCTGGAAAGAATCATTAGAGAAGCTCAATAGCAGCAGTCAAAACCAAGCCGGTGCTGACTGTAGAACCACCAATTACTAACGTGCAAGTTCAAATGAAGTTGAAGAAAATGAAAAGGAGTCCACAAGAACAACCTTGAGTCTGTCCTACCTGGATTTAAAACTCATCTACCGAAGACCAGGTGAATTGTGGGATGACATCAGAGATATCACTCATGAAGAGAGCAAAAGGTCTTGAAGACAGAAGAGAAAGAAAAGACCAAAATGGATGTCAGAAGAAACTCTGAAAATGGTACTAGGAAGTTGTGAAGCCAAAACAAAGGGAACAGATGCTGAAGTAAAAGCAATGAACAGATTTCTAAAAGGCACCTTGAGAAGATGAAGCAAAGTATTATAAAGGGATGTGGAGAGAGCTGGAGTTGGAAGAACTCGCTTGGTATTTCTCAAGTTGAAAGAACTGAAAACCAATTTCAAGCCTCAAGTTACAATATTGAGAGATGCTTTGGGCCAAACCATTAATTATCCAGGAAGCATCAAAAGAAGATGGAAAGAATACACAAAATCACTGATCAAAAACAATTTGTCAACACTGAAATATTTAAAGAAGTAAGTATATGATAAAGAACCAATGGTGAAGACAAAAGTTCAAGATGCATTGAAGACCATGGCCAAATAATAAACCACAGGAATCAATGGGATGCCAGTTGTTGGCATGTTTCAAGTTAACAAATGCAGTCCTGGATGGACTCATCAGTTTATGCCAGGAAATTAGAAAGATAGCTACCAGGCCAACTGACTGGTGCATTTGTTCCTATTCCCAGTTATCAAACAGTATCATTAACAATACATGCAGGCAAAATTTTGCTAAAGATATCCAAAAATGGCTGGATCAGTACATTGAAAGAGAATTGCCAAAAGTTCAAGCTGTATTTAGAAGAGGCTGTGGCACCGAGGATATAATTGCTGGTGTCAGATGGAACCTGTCTGAAAGAGAATACCAGGAGAATGTCTATTTGTGTTTAATTGGCCGTGCAAACGCATTTGACTATATGGATCAGTCATAGCAAGCTATGGCTAACATTGAGAAGAATGGAAATCTCGAAACACTTAATTATGTTTATGCGAAACCTATAACTGTACAACAAAGTGGTTTTCTGAACAGAGCAAAGGAACACTGCATGGTTTAAAATCAACAAATAAAAGTGTGCACAAGGATAAATAAATCCTTTCTTCATACCTTTTCAGTTTGTATGCTGAGCAAATCATTAGAGAAGGTAGACATTCTTAAGAAGAATGTGGAATCAAGATTGGAAGAATATTCATCAACAACCTGCATTATGCAGATAACACAGCTGAAAGAAAGGAGGACATGAAGCACTTGCTGTTGAAGACCAGAAGACCAAGGATTCCAGCCTTCTATATAGACTGCATCTCAATATCAAGAAGACAAAAATCCTCTCCACTGGACCAATGAACAACAGTGTGATAAGATTGAGTTCAGATCTGTTGTTCATTGGGTAACTGTGTATCATGCTTGAACTGAGGGCATCCAATAACAACAACAACAACAGTTATTTAATGGTACTTCTATTGCTTTCTCGGGGTGTGGTAAATAATGAGGGAGCTGGGGAGCCCTAATAGGTAAAGAATTGCACTGCTGACCCCAAAGCAGGCAATTAAAATTGACCAGTTACATCATGCGATAAAGATGGGAAGCAGCTCCTTCTGTGTGAATCTTAAGCCCCTGAAAACCTGCTTAGAGGGTCAGCTAGGAGTCATTTCTGACTTGATGGCCATGCATGATTGAGTTTAGAGCTTGAGAGCAAGATAGGAGCAAAACCTCAGTATAAACAATCAAGTTGAATGGCCATGTGATACATTCACTTTTTCTTTAAATGCAAACGGTAGTAGTTTCATGGACAAGTAAGTAATTGTTTGGTTAAGTTAAAATTATGATAAATCAGTCTCGTAGCTATTTTTTCAGTGTTTACCTATACTTTAAATCCAAAGATTTAATTACTCTGTGCGACAGGTTCTGCTTTCATTCATCTCCTGTGCGCCTATGATAATAAATCTGTGCTGCCTTGATGTGTTGTCTAAATGTACCTGCATTTCCCTTCTGCACCTTCACAGCTGAAGGCATTCTATGCTCAGTGGTACACAGCAGGTGTAGGTCTTCCTGGCTGGCAGCAGTTTCATTGGTAATGAAGAGTTCTTCCAAAACGAAGAGCAGTGATTTAGAGCCAGGGTATAGACTTCTTTATAGATCTACACGTATCATGAGCTCTGGTGGCCAGTTACATAGGGCTTGCGCTGCTCACTGCCAGACCAGCAGCCTTTCTCTGCAGGAACCCAGTGGAGGGGCAGCTGTGAATCAGTTCCACCTTGACTTGATAGCAATTAGAGAGGGCAAGAAAGACTTTCTTTATATTTCACCTGGCAAAATATTTACTGTTGTTTCTGTTTGATATATAAAGGATACACTTTTGGTTCTTTTTCCTCATCATACTAAGAAAAGTAGAGTTTTGGTGAGAGAGTAAGATCCGTGGACACAGTGACTGCAGCAATTGATTTGAGCGTAGTGAAGATTGTGAGGATGGCACAGGATAGGGCGGGGTTCTCATCTGTTGAAATCGGCTGATCTCAGAGACTTTCTGCGTTACAGTGAACTCAGCAGCACCTAACAACAAACAACACTGTTACTGTTGTTAAGTGCTTTGGAGACACTACTCATAGCGACCTTGTGAGCAGTAGCTCTGAACCCCCTCCCCTATCCTGAGCCAATCTCAAAATCTCCAACACGCCTGCACCTATTACTTCAGTTACTGTGTCAATTCATCTCATCCAGTGTCTTCCTTTCCTGTGTTACCCATCCTTCCTTCCAAGCAAGATATCCTTCTCCAAGAACTGGTCCCTTCTGGCCATGTGCCCAAAGTATGTGAGATTAAGTTTCAAAATCCTTGTCCTGAAGAGCAACCTGGTTTCAGTCTCTCCAGGAGAGACTTGTTTGTTCTCTTGACTGTCCATGGTATGCTCAGTACTCTTCCAGCACCACAACTCGAAGGCATCGCTGATTCTTCTGTCATCTTTTGTCATTGTCCAGCTCTCTGATGCATAGCAGAAAATTGCAAACACCATGGCATTGATTAAGCACACCTTGGTCTCTAGACTGATGTCTTTGCTCGTTAGCACTCTGAAGAGGTCCCTGACAGCAGGTTTTCCTAATGCAATTCGTGTTTTGATTTTCTAACTGCTGGTGTTTAGAGTGTTAATTGTGGAACCAAGCAAGATAAAATTGTTAACAATCTCTTCTCTATCCATCATGGTGCTGCAAGTTGGCCCAATATTGAGAATCTTTGTTTTCTTGATGTTGAATCAGTTTTCCTAAGCTGAAATCCCTGTAAATTGCTGAGGATGGTGGAGTGATGCTTTTGAGTGACAAATGTCTGTTGTATTAATGGGTGCCCATTTGCACTGTGGTTTACTGAGATGCAGTTAGGAATCTTTAAGAATTCTCCTGGAGAACTGCTTCCAATAATCCCTTGGACAATCAGAATAGATATTACTCTCCAAGAATCATAATGTCTTATTAGGTAACATTTTCATTACTTAAGGCATTTTGAAGTTTAAACAGGCCTCTCATCACAGACTTATAATAGTATTAATCATACTATGTTTGCAAAAATGTAGCGAGTGCTTACTATCTGTGTGCCAGGTATTGTTGAGTTGTTGGATATATGTTAATCAATATATCATTAAGTCATCTTGGCCTTGCAACTCAATAAAGTAAGTTGCATTACTCCACTTTGCAGACGAGAGAACTGAGACATAGAGGTATGTGTGATCACCTACAAATGTTATGCAAACAGTAGGGACAAGAAGAGGTCTTAAGAATTCACACAGTAAATTTAAAATCATTCAAAAAGCACTATAAGGGCTAGGCTATCTTTACAAATATTCTCTCATTGCCATAGAATAATAACAGAGATGATTGTACCATTCTTGCAAAAATAGAAGGAAAAGGTACTTAGAACAACATCCACTTAGTGAAAACATTTTAAGAAATTGTGCCATACATATAAAAATAGTCCTGTAGCTAATACTTGCTTTTTTCTTTCTGCTTAGTTCTCAGTTTTTTTGTACTAGCTTCACACCGCCTCTCTCTCATGGCTGTGTAATTCCCTTCTTCAAACAGTGTGACCCATCAATTATCTGGCAGCTCTGTTCTTGGAGACAGCCCTCGTGGACTCCTCTGTTCATCCAGCTGGAACTTGTTGCTTGGAATAGGTCTGTTTTTTTGCCGGTGTCTTTGTCCCTAGGGACCTTCTTTAAATGTCTGATGATAAGCAGATGTGTGTTCACATGTAAGATCATTTGGAATCTGGATAGATGGCAAGGGGGAGGCTTCTGACTGGCAGACTTCACTGTACAAAAACCAAGCAGGTCACTGCCGTGCCCTTGGGGATGGTGTCTCTTGATGTGATAGTTTGTTTTTAGGTACCGTCGAGTATGACTCAGCCTGACTCTAAACAATGAATCTGAGCCTTGTCCTTTCCTGTGCCATCCTCATCATCTTTAACATACATGAGTCCATTGCTGCAATCCCTGTATCCATCTCATTGAGGGTCTTCCTGCCTTTCACTGATTCTCCAACTTTCCAGACATTATGTTCTTTCCTAACAACATGTCCAAAGTATGCTTCAACATCCTTACCTCTAAGGAACTCTCTAGCTATAGTTTTTCCAAGACATATCTGTTTGTTCTTTTGGAAGCCCATGGAATATTTAGTACTCTTCTCCAACACCACTACTCAAAGGCATAGATGCTGCTTCTCTCACCCTTACTCATTGACAAGCTCTCTGATGTATACTGCATAGCAAGTGATTGAAAGGCCATGGCCTGAATCGAATGCATCTTAGTTTTTTAACTGACATCATTGCTCCCTAGCACTTTGAGAAGTCCTTGACAGCAGCAGATTTTTCAAATGCAATATATCTTTTAATTTTTTGACTGCTGGTACTCAAAGAGTGTTGATTGTGAATCCAAGTAAGAAGTACTTCACAATTTTTGTATTTTCTCCATTTATTGTGATGCTGCCTATTGGCCCAGTGGAGAACGTTTTGTCTTCTTGATCTTGAAGGTTGGAGAAGTACAAATAAATCAATTTATGGACAGTCTTTAACCTGAATCTTGTCGTTAAGAAACAGCCAGACAAATCTAGATTGTGGGTCACTCTGCAGACTACCTGGCTTGGGCTTTAAAAATTCCAGTCATGAAACACCAAAAACTTTGTTAAAAAGTGGAAAGAGATACATGCAAAGAAACTGTTTCTGTTATCAGAGGATATTAAAGAGACAGGAAAAGCAAGTGCAAATGTGGTCATTTCTTGGATCCCAGGTTTAAAAACAAGCAAACTGAAAACTCTTGCAATGTATCCCTTTGTAAACAGTTAGGTAAGCTTGAATGTGGAATAAGATAGAAGGTAGATATATGAAGGTTAATTTCTTGGATAAAAATGACGTTTGGTTATGTAGTTTTGCTTTGGGGCTGTGGAGTCAGCTACAGCTCAGCGACCATGTGAACAGTAGGCTGAACCTTTTTGCCTTACCCTTCGCTGCCCTCACGGTTTCTTCCATGCTTAAGCCCGTTCCTGTAGTCATTGTGCCATTCCATAGTGTTGAGGGTCTCCTCACTTTTGCCAACTCTGTACTTTCCCCAATATGATGCCCTTTTTGAAGGGCCAGCACTTCTTCACAACCTGCCCAAAGTCTATGAAACAAAGCACCATCTTCTTGTCTTTAAAGAGCACGCCAGGAGGTTATGGAGATACCGAGGGGCAGAAGGTCAAAATGCCTTCAAATAATTTGACCAAAACTGTGTACATACGTATTCCTTTACTCCCCTCTTTCTCTCTCCATACACACACACACACACACACACACACACACACGTATTTTCATGCGCATGTGTTGTTGTTGTTATCAGGTGCTATTACTTCAACTCTAATTCATAGCGATTCTAAGAACAACAAGCTCTGAACCCTGTGCCCTCCTCGTGGTCTCTCATTATTACAGTCACTGGGTCAGTCTGTCTTGTTGGGTCTTCCTCTCTTTCTCTGACCCTCCACCTTTCCTAGCGTGATGTTTTTTCCCAGGGCCTGCTCCCGCTTGACATGCGCACACAAACATGGAAGGGGAACAAAAATAGAGGGGGAAGAGGAGAAAAGGAGAAGTATGGCAGAAAGTTAAAAATTATAAATATAAGAGTGTAAAAGCATTCTTTATATATAAGTGCTTTAATGAAGATTTGAAATAACATTCATTTGCACATGAAATTTAATTTTTTATTTTTTACTTAAGATAGAGTGGTGTTTGTTGAGATTAATGCTTTTTTATAATCCTCACAACAAATAATGAATTAAGAGCATCAATCTCAACAGATACTAAGGTTAAACTTCATTAGTTGTATCCTTTTGTCATTGAGAGAATCCTGTTTTAAATTGAATGTATCATATGACATTTTAATTTACTTTTCATTAGCTCTGTTTGGATCTTCTAAACTTATGATCAGTCCAGTGAATAACCTGTCTGGGTAGTGAAATGGAGTAAAATGGCCTTGATGCCAGGCTGAATATCAAGGAAAGGATGCTTGGCAGGTCTCAGATCCTGGATGTATGATTCACGCGTGCGTGTGTGTGTGTGTGTGTGTGTGTGTATTATGTATATCATGTATAAGTATGCATATTTAAAGATGAAGGTGCACCTGAGTCAAGCCATGGTTTTTTCAGTTGCTTTGAATTGGAATGATGATTAAGGATACCAGAAGCAGCAGTGCCTTTGAATTGTGGTGCTGGAAAGGAATACTGAATATCTCACAGACTGCCAAAAGAACAAACAAGTAGGTCCTGGAGGAAGTGGAACCAGAGTGCTCCTTAGAGGCAAGAAGGATGAAACTTGTAGTGTGATGTAAACTGTATCATTGAAAATGCTTTATTTGAAAGGGATTATAGCTGTAATGACCCAGTGGGTGAAGAGTAATGATGTCAACCCTAAGGCAGGGGGTTTGAATCCACCACTGTTCTGCCGGAGAAAGATGGACAGTCCCCTCCTGTGCAGTTTACAGCCTCTGAAAACCTGCTGGAGGGTCAGCAGTGAGTCTGTTCCAACTGGCCAGCATATAACAGCAAAAGGGCTGTAATAATGACTCTAGCCCTACTCCAACTCGAGGATCATGGCAATGGGGAACACTGGTACCCTAGAGTAAGAAGGTATTTCACCATCCCGAAGACTTGTGGTTCTAATCCACGTGAGAGGGATGGACAATCTCTTCCCCTGTGATTTACTGTCTCTGAAAACCTTATGGAGGGTCAGCTGTAGGTGGGTTCCACATTGACAGCACCCCCACCCCCACTCTGTAGAGTCTGAAAACCGCCTTCAAGAGAAGCAGGACTTTCAGTTCAGTCTCCTGAAGAGAGATTCAGAGTTAACTGTGTTAAAAAGAGAGAGAGAAAGAGAAATTGCCTTTGCACACAGGACTTGAAGAAAGAGAATGAGAGATGTTTCTGCAGCTGACAGGGAATCAGGGCTTAGCTCTCCAAAGGTCTCTTCAGTCCTGAATGGCAGACAAGTGGTGATTGTGGTTGTTGTTTTGTATAGCTGACACTCTGGTGGCTTTCCAGAGGCTGTTAATCACATGGGAGGATATTGCCTATCCTTCCACAGAAGCTGCTAGCTGGTGGGTTCAAACCGCGTCCTTCAGGATGCATTGCAGCTTTTATAATACTGGGTCTCCAGTTTCACCTGAATACTGATGACATCAAATTTACATTTTAGAAAAATCATAGAGGTGAATGCTTTTTATTAAAGAAATGATGAGAAGATGAGATTGAGGAATGTTAGGGGTGAGCTAGCTTTTATAGCAATCCAGATGGCGTATGATTATGATATTTTAGACCAGGTTGGTGAGGTTAGAAATGGAAAGAAGTCTATAATTAGAATGTTACTCACATAATAAACTTACTGGGATCTTTGGAGCAATCCTTAGATTGATTGGACATGGTAGGAAACAGGAACTTGGATGTCTCTTGGTTGTCTGAATTGAAAACACAATTTAACCTGAATCCTGAAGTGGACAGGGTCTTTTTCCTTTTGGGGGTAAGAGAGTGGGAGAGGTTGACTCCAGTTTTGGAGACATGGAGTTAGAGGCATTTGTGGTACCAGTAGGGAACCCTGCTGGCAGGACGTGGGAGTCTGCAACTTGGAAGTCAAGTTTGCACAGATTAGGAGGGTTCTTGTCATAAAGGTAGTGTTTGAACAAGGAGAGAGCAAGCTTTGTAGTAAGGATTTTCAGACTGAAAAGGCAAAGGCTGGGCATAGAAACTGGAGGAACTGTCAACCCTGAAATGTCTGGTAGAGAAAAAGTGATCCAGGAAATAAGAGAAAGGTCTTGAGCTCTTTAACACCAAAGCAGCAGGCTCAAAGGCTTCAAGAAGTCTAACAGAGTGAGAGCCAGAAGACTACCTACTGGTCTAACTAGTGTAGAGCTCATGGGAGACGTTGACAGTGCCCTCTTGCTGATATATGGAGTGTAGGAAAGGGTATTGAGTATACCATGAGAACAAACGGGTTCGTCCTAGAGAGGGTGAAACGGGGCTGCTCCTTGGAAGCAAGGACTCTGAGGCTCCATCTGATATACTTGGGCATGTTGCAAGGAGGGACCAGTCCTTGGAGAGGGACATCATACTTGGGAGGGTGGAGAAACAGTGAAAGAGAGGAAGACCTTCGATGAGATGAATTGACTCAATGATTGGGGTAATGAGGGTAGATGGGTCAGACACTAAGGTTGGCAAAGGATTTCAGATTCAGTTTTCAGAGTTGTTGTACATAGGGTCGCTATGAGTTGCAAGTGACTTGATGGCACATAACAACAACAGGTAGTGGTGGGTGGAACAAACAAAATTGAATGAACTGTGAGGTAACGGACATTAGCAGACATGAGAAATTAAATATTTGTGAACAGGAAATGAGAGTATGATATTAACAAGAGAGCGGGGTCAAGGGAAAGTTTACTCATTTTTTTAACCTGGAAGAGTTGAACACATTTAAAGGCTGAGGGGCATGCATGTGAGGGGGACAGCGGTAATTGATGGGGCAGCATCCTTGAGAAGATGGAAGAGGGTAGCCTGAGCTTGCTGGGACTGGCCTGAGAAAGGAGGACTTGGAAGCCTCGATGAAGGCACTGGCTTACTAGAAAATGAAAAGGAATGTTTAAAAAGCTAAAGAAAGCATTTGAGGGTTTTGAAAGGAAAGAAATTCTATACTGTAAGAAGCCCTTATTAGAGCTTCAGGGCCAGGTGGTTACCCGCACAGGTGGGCACCAAGGTACCAGTGCTCAGCGACACCACCCATTCAGACAAACCAAACCTGGGGGTGGCGCTGGATCTGGGGGTTAGGAAGTAGTTTGGAAGAGGCGAGCAGCCAGTTAAGTGCAGTAGAAATAAAGGACTGTTCTGAGAATCATGGGTGTTTAAGGAGTAATTGGGAAGTTAGGTTTGTTAGTTTGCGTCCCTCGTGGATTAGTCAGTAACCATGACTTTGGTGTGTGAAGAGCCCACATATACCCAGTTCGCTAGCTTTTCAGCAAATGTTCTCTCAGCAGGAAATATCATAGCTATTCAGAAGTTTGGTGTCTTCTGCAAAGGTTGAGGACTGAAGTGATACACCTCATTTACTAGGGGACTTGCAGTAGGAAGGTGACCTAATTAGAACCCATGACAACTTCAGGTACCTTTTTGTTTGCTGGTTACAGGGTTACTTCCATTTTCTTGATCAGATCCGGTCCGTTGTCACTTGTTGCCAGAGTTAATCAGAGAAAAAGAAAAGTTAATGTCTGGGTGTGGGTTTGCCTGTCAGCCTTTCATTTTGCGTTTAAGGGATTTTATTTAAAGTTGTTTGTAGTTCGAAGAATTACCTCTTCTGTATGTTTCCATGTTGCATCATTGTTCTTTGCTGAGTGGATTTCACATCATAAACCTTTTAAGAACTTTCTTGCCATGTATTGGCCACATATCGCTGTCATTTCAGAGTTCCTGTGCTGGGTTGAGGATAATGTTTCTATTTCTCGTATGTCATTAAAGGCCACTTTGTTTTTCTCATGGTTCTACATCCCTAGGATATGTAATCAGTGGTTTCCCTTCAGATGTCTCAAAGGAACATAATAATCCTGGGATGTATTACCAGGCTGGATAGAATTCGATTACTTTCCTCTTTGAGCATTTTCTTTGTTTCCTGTTTAGTGTTTTATAAATCTAATACCAGTTTCCCAGTCTGTTTATGGCTCGTGTTTAACCTTTGCTGTGAAGTGCTGTCAAATGTTTTCTGAAATTCCAAGATCACAGCACCTTTTTTTCTTAAACCTGCCGGTCCTAGGCACGCAGGGAATGGCTGAATGTCATGTGAGGATGACTTGCTGTTCTTGAAAGCACGTTGGCTGTGCCAATTCAAAATGTGCTCAACAAGTGATCCAGTAAGGGCTCTTCATTTTCCGTGATTACATGGCTGTTGAAGTGTACATCTGCAGTGGGATCCTGCGGGATGGTGGAAATTAATAACAAAAATTACCACCCAAGAGCAGAGCAAGCGGAGAGTTTTAAGATTCATGAACTGCGTCATTTCTCCTTGCCTTTAGATGCATGCTAATGCTGCTAGATCCTAATAAATAACATACTTTGTATGTTGCCAGGCAGTCTGGTGGAGTAAAACAGCACCACGTCATGTTCGTATGAACCCTCATATCCTTGTCAGTGGTTGCCACATCTGAATCAGAATAACTTCCACTGCTGCCAGTGTCCCAGTCACTGGAGGGGTGCAGAAAAGTGTGAGGGGAAGATGCCAATCAGGATCATAACAGAAACTACAAAGTGCGCAGCGTAGAACTATGTAAGTTAACAGAAGCTTCACAGAAGCACAGCTACAAGAGTTGAAAGTGCTTTCCTCTGGAATGTGGAAATGGCTATTTGAAGAAGGGACAGGGTGAGACTTTATCGCACATACTCTGGTCACGTTCTCAGGACGTCCTTGGGACAGGACATCCATCATGCTTGGGGAAGTGGAGTCAGCGAGAAGAGAAGACGACCCTCACAGAGATGAATTAATACAATGACTGCAACAGTGAACTTAAGCACAGAAGACATTTTAGATGTGAGACAAGGCTGGGCAGGGTTTGGGTCTAAAGTTTCCTGTGATTCAGAGTTGAAGACTTGCTAGCGTATTCCAACAACAGCCATTGAAGAATGTTTAATTTTTCATTTACTTTTGAATGATGATCTTTTGACTCATTTTGGACACAGTAAGAAAGAACAATTGGTAGAAAAGGATATCAGGGTTGATAAAACAGAGGGGTCAGCAAAACTGAGGGCAGCTTTATTGGGATGGCTTAAGCCAGGAGCCACAACAGTAAATGCAGACATGCCAGCTATTACGCAGATGGCCTCGGCCTCGGCACATTTTGCTCTGTTCTACAGAAGGTCACCATGAGTCGGAATAAACTCATGACAACTAACAGCAATGTGGATTTCTTAAAATGAAAAATAAGATGTGAGAGATCACTTGGATGAAGATGAAAGGTCAGAGGCCTGGAAAGCTGGATGAGTTGCAAAAACAGATGTTGGAATGGACCAAAGCAAAGAGTTGAAACAAGTCTCTTAGGGAGTTGGTACCAATTTAAGATTTCCAGATGGAAAGCATCTGGTAGCCTAGTGTTAAGGAGTCACACTGCCAGCCTAATGACTCAACTCGTGGTTCAAACCCATCAGCTGATCTGGAGAAGGAAGATGGGCAGTCTCCTCCCATATGATTTACAGCCTCTTAAAACCAGCTGGATGTCAATTGTGAGTCAATTCTCACTTGGCAGTGTGTAACAATGCTGGATGTGAAGCAGTGATGAATCCCAGAAGATGGCTTTGGGTGTGGTGAATGGAATGAGAAGGTGAATGAAATGAAAGGCTTTGCAGTTAAAGAGGTTTTGGGAACTGACCAGCCTGTTGAAGTCACCTACCATGACAGGAGTTGGGGCCTCAGTCAGACAGCACTTAACAGTCAGACTTCAATCCCAGAGCTCAGTAATAAGTAAGTGGACTTCACCAGTGGTCATAAAGTAGACTTTGGCTCATAGAGAAACCCGAGTCGGTCAGATATAATAGAACAGTGCCCCATAGGATTTTCAGTGGCTTGTTCTTTGTTTTCCCCACCGGAAGTAACTAACTGGCCCACCTTTCTTCAGAGATGCCTCTAGGTAGACACTGACCTCTGACCTTTTGGATTGCAGCTGAGAATGTGACCCATTTAGATGACCCTGGGTCTCCTGTAAAGAAACTTGGACTTAGATCTTTCTGTCTGACCTGTGGTTGAACATCTTTACAATTTTCCTTTCATTCAAAATAAGCCAAACTCACTGTCATTAAGTCCATTCCAAATTCTGCCGACCCGGTAGGGCGGAGTGGAACGGCCCCATTGGTTCTTCCGAAGTTGTAAATCTTAAAGGAAGCAGACTGCTACAGCTGTCTCTTGCAGAGCATCTGGTGGATTTGAACCGCCAACCTTTTGGTTGAAACACATGCACATTATACCTACATAGAGAAAAGGAGAGCTCTGGTGGGCTCATGGTTAAAGTGTTGGCTGCCAACCCAAACACAAAGCCATTTGAATCCACCAGATGCTCCACAAGAAAAGATGGGCCGTTTCCTCCTGTGCTGGTTACAGCCTCCTTAAAACCTGTTGAAGGGTCAGTTTTTACTAAGTTCCAACTTGATGGCGAGTAGTTGAACATGAGTGTGTGTGTGTGTGTGTGTATATGCACATGTATATGTACGTACAGACACATAAACATATACGTATTGTTGTTAGGTGCTAGTGAGTATGACGCATAGTGACCGTGTGAACAGCAGATCTGAACCCCGTCCTGTCCTGTGCCTGCCTCATCATCGCTGACACTTGAGCCAATTGATGTACTCTCTGTATCAGTCCATCCTGTTCAGGATTTTCCTCTCTTTCACAAACTGATCCACCTTTCCACGCTTGATGTCCCTTTTCAAGAAATAGCCTCTCCTAGCGACACGCCCATCGTATGTGAGATGAAGTTTCAACATCCTTGCCTCCAAGGAGTAGTCTAGCTGCACTTTTGTAAGACATAGCAGTTTGTTCTTTTGTCAGCCCATGAGATATTTAGTGCTTTCTTCTACAGCACCATAACTCAAAGGCATCAGTTCTTCTTTCATCCTATTCATTGTCTAGCTCTCAGATGCATAGCAAGTGATTGGAAAGGTCATGGGCTGAATCAGGTGCACCTACGTCTCCAAACTGATATCATCCTCAGTAGTTTAGAGAGGTCTTTGGCAGCAGACTTGCCCAAGTGGTCACTACTGGGAGCTCCACCTCAAAAAAGTAAAAATTGAAGAAGCAGTTCAGCTTATTGTTGTTAAGTGCCATCAAGTTGCAGTGAACATCACCAAAGAAAAGCAAGACTAAAAGCAGCTGGAGGGAAATTCAGAGGACACAGCTTGCTTAGGAGATGATGTGTTCAAAGCACAGCTAGAGGCCATTTTATCTGAAATCTGTTTTGCAGAATCCCTTCTTTCAAATTATTAGGTCTCATGCCTAACCAGTCTTCCAAATTCTACGGCAACCGTGTTTTGGTTTTCATAATTACTAAATACTGAGATGTATTTTATTTTTCATTTAGACCATTTCACTCACATTCCTTCAGTGTTGATTTTGTGTAGATCATAGAGCCGTAATCTCCTCTTTAAGAAGATGACCTAGACTCCCCAAGTCTCCTGTGTCCCAGCTCTCTTCCCAGTAGCCTAGTTCTTACCAACCCCTGGGGGAGAGGCTCTCTGCCAGGACCCTGAAGCTGGCTGAGCTCCTACAAGGAGTTTAAATTCCAGGACAAGATGATGATGGAGGGAGGAGGGTGCTAGGCTTTCTGAGGACCACAGTGCTCTTCTGCTTTTAGAGATACAGGTTCTGACATTGAGATGCTCAGTCACAATTTGCAGGTGGCAGCACCACTTCCAGAACCATGGGCGCTCTGGTGATGTAGTGTGATAGTGTGTTACGCCATTCACCAAACTAAGCCCATGAGGCAAATGCCTGAACCGATCACCAAGAACTGTAAGATTGCTCATAACTTCATAGTTTTTGTCATCTCCTTACCTGTCACTGGAGCTGGAACAGAACAATGACACTATTTCAGGCCAGTCTGGGGGTGTCGCAGTGCTTGACACACCTCAGGAGGGGAGGCGTGAACCAGCACTGAGAAGTCATACTGAGGCGGGTGGCCTGACTCTCCTGAGGGGCTGGAGCTGAGAGCAGAGGTTGGGATGTGGAGCCAGGAAGACTCTTTCATCTCACATGCTGCAGGTGTCCATTTGGGACCCCTGTCTCAGGAGTGGATAGCAGTGGCCTCACAGACCCACAGCTGGACAGTTGTTGGCCTCCTCTCATTCCATCTTTCATATTATTCCTAAAATAATAGCAGGCACACTCTCAGGGGCATCAGATTATACAACACCACACACTCTGGCACTGGGAGCCATCTTTGTCCTTTGCATTTCTGCAGGAAGTGGAGATGAGGTCTATTAAGGGTATCTTTTCTCCTGCTGTGTGTATGGATTAAGTTACATTTGTATCACTTCACAGTTAGTTTCTTTCTGATTTGCATCCTACCTTTTGGCCCCAGGCAGGATTTTTACACAGAGACACAAAGTGGGAAAGGAATTAGCTGCCTGGAAACCAGGAGGGAGACACTGCAGGGGACAGGAAGTGGGGTCAGAGTTGAAGGGAAGCTGTAGATCAAGGTAGGCTGAGGCAGTTTTCTTAGAGATGGGCAAAGACAAGAGTCTACTGAATAGGGAAATGAGGCTTGAAGCGGTGTATGAACTGTTTGCTACAAGATGCCTGGTGATCTGATAATGAAGAGGAGATTGGGAGTAGTGGTGTGGTGTGGTGTGGTGTAGTTAGAATAAAGAAAGAAAAAATATGTTTGGGGACCGTAAGTGAGGGATTAAAGTAGCCAGACAGGAGTGTAGCATGGCGGTGTTAGTGAAGGGAGGAAGGTGCCAGCAAAGCACTAGGCTTATTTGTTCACTTGGTTTTCTCCTGAGGGATACATCAATTTTCAAAATGATAATCTGTGCCTTATGCAGTGATAATTTGCAAGGCTTGCTCTAAAGCCACTGTCGTATAATTCAGCAAAACTCACAGATCCAAAAGTAGGGCCCACGGGGAAATACAGTCTTAAATTAATTTCATCACAGAGCCAGATGATCTATCTTGCTCTCCCACTGTGAGTGGGGGATGCAGGAAGCCAGCGGACAAGGGAAGTCTGGCTCTGAGGCACTCACAGGGCGTGAAGAGGCAAGGAACCCAACGGCATGACACCGCCAGGTCCTGGCAGTGGGGATAAGATAGGAAATGGTGCCACTTTTGGGGGTGTTAATGACATCGAACAGTGGTAGGTATTGTTTTGAAATATGTGCTAAGAGTAAGATACTTTCATAAAATACTGCTTTTATAAACCATACTATATTGGGGAGCTCTGGTTACCTAGTCGTAAGAAGCTGCGCTACTATCCCAAAGGCATATGGGTTCAAATACACCAGCTGCACTGCAGAAGGATGGACAGTCTGTTTTCATGCCTTCAAAAACTCACTGGAAGGTCAGTTGAGGGCCGATTTTGACTCAGTGGCACACAACAACAACCACCAGACTACATTTAGTATTCTTGCTTCCTTCCACCACTCCTCCTGAGTGTTTCTGGCAAGGTGAATGTTACCAGTGGAGGGATCCCCCTTAGTTTCTTTTGGGGTGGAGGGGAGTGTACAGACACAAATATACTAGAGCTTGGTGTTGGCTAGTGTCTTTGGTGGTGGGATACTCAACTTTTCCTTGGGAAACACTTCATATACAAATATACATATAGAGAGAGAGACAGAGAGTGAGCTCTGGTGGTCTAGTGGCAAGAGGCTGCACTGCAATCCCAAAGGGACATGATTCGAAGCCACTAGCCACTCTACTCCACTGGAGAAGGATGGGCAGTCTCCTCCCATGCTATTAACTGCCTCTGAAAACCTGCCGGAGGGTTAGCTATGTGTCGGTTCCAACTCTGCAGTACAAAACAACAACAGATAATCTTTACTGAGGCTCAGTGTCAAGAAGGCAAAGATTCTCACCACTGGACCAATTGGTAGCATCAGAATGGATGGCGAAGAGATTGAGATTGTTCACAGTTTAAGTTTGCTCGGCTCCACGGTCAACACTCTTGGCACCAATAGCCAGGAAATCAAAAAACGTATTGTGATGGGAAAGTCTGCTGTTAGGGACCTCTCTAAAGTACTCAAGAGCAATGGTGTCTCTCTGGAGACTAAGGTCTGCCTGATACAGGCCATAGTCTTTGCAATCACTTGTTATGCATCAGAGAGTTGGACAATGACTAGGGAGGATAGAAGGAGAATTGGTGTCTTTGAGCTGTGGTGCTGGAGAAGAGTATTGAATGTACCATGGACTGCTAAGAAAACAAACAGATTCATCCTGAAGAGGGTTAAACCAGGCTACTCCTTGGAGGCAAGGATTCTGGGGCTTCGTCTGACATACTCTGGGCATGTTGTAAGGAGGGACAGGTCCTTGGAGAGAGACATCATGCTTGGAAGGGTGGAGGGAAAGCACAGGAGGGGAAGGCCCTCTATGAAGTAGATTGATTCAGTGACTGGGGTAATCGGGATGGGTGTGTCAGAGGCAGTGCGATTGGCACAGGTTAGAGCAGGGTTTAGGGCTGTTGTACATAGGGTCGCTATTAGTCGCAAATGACTCGACGGCACAGAACAACAACAACAACATTAATATCCATTAATAATTTTATCTAATCATATACGTTAATCTTTAAGCTCTCATGTAGACATTGAAGACACAAGCAGCAACAAAGCTGTGTTCTCGCTTAGCAGTCCTGACAGAGGAGCCATGGAGTGGGCTCTGTGGGAGACAGAGGCTGAGTATTGGGCAGCGTCCTCACAAGGTCCTCCCACATGTGCTGTACCAGTTATCTGAACAGAGTGTGTAGAGATAGTCAGCACATCGCTCCCCTCAAGGCCTTCACAGCCAGCCAGGGGTGGGGGTGTGGCCAGGGTGATCAATGATTGCAGTGCAGTGCGACCAACTTTAATAAGGGATTGGAGTTGACTTCATGCAGATAATATTTCCTCTGAAATATCCTTTTTTAAAAATATAGAGAGTGGTGATGAGTATGTTAGTACTACCTTCACTTAAACATGTTTTGAAATTTTGGAGTTTGCAGTCACACACCCAGTGGCTCAGTAATTCACAAAATAGCACATCATCAGTAAGTTCTACCTGCTCTTTGGCTCCACTTTGCAAATTTCATTCATACAGTTGAGATGATGTAACAGACTCACTTGGCAATATAGATAACATCAAAATCTTGATCAGTTCTGTTTATGCTAAGGCCAAGCAATTACAATTGTTCTCTTTCTTATCATCTAAAGTATGTTTACTCTGTAGGAAATAGTTCTACAGTGATAGATTTTCATCAGCCTTCTAGGCCAAACTCTTTTCAAGAGGTCAAAATGGATCCTGGAGAAGATCTTAAGTTATAGACACTCTCCTAGACTGGTACTGTAGCAAAACCCACAAGAGAACTGGCACCTGAAGGTGGGTGCCCTGGGGTAGGTTGTATACACTTTGATGTTCTTTTCACATGATTTGAGTTCTCAGAGTGCAGGTATCAAACTCAAACTCAAACTTACTGGCTTGGAATTAGAACTGACCCTCCAGTGGGTTTTCAGGGGCTCTAAGTCACACAGGAGGAGACTACTCATTTTTCTCCTTCACAGCCACTGGTGGATTTGAACCTCCAAAGAGACACGGCCTCTAAGTTATGGTGGAACACCTCTCTGTGAATTCCACCTCCAGAGTAGGAGGAAACAACTAGATTTTAAGCCTCACTAGAAGCATCATTGGTTCATAAAACAAGACTAAAAATAAACCTCCAGAAGCAAAGTGACTCCAGTCTGTTGTTTAAAACACAAGTCTGGTGTTAAACTGTAATAATACTTTAATCGAGCTTTACGTTTTGACAGCAGAATGCATGCGCTGAGAAGCTTATTTTCAAAAGTAACCGAGTCTTAAGAAAGAATCAGAATCTGGAAATACAGCCCAGTTTTGCAAATAAAATTTGTAGTTGAGTTCACTGTTGTTTAATTACGCTTGTCAGATCTTGTCACTATCACCAATGGTGTGGAATTTAGGTACCTGATGTTTGTGACCATCAGACATGAGGTTGAAACAATGTGATTGTAAAGTAGCAGTGCCACAGTGACTTAATTAGAAGTGCCGATGTCTTAGATTACAGCCCTATTTCATTTTGTTATGATGCTGTAGTGGGGAATAAGTGTCCATCCTGTCTGGAAACTTGTTAAGTTTGCTTTTCATGTTGCAGAGATGTCATCTCTAAGCTTTCTAGAGATTTCATCATGTTTCATTGTTTAATCAGCATCTCAGAAGAATAAGAACAAAAAAGACCTGTGCTGTGTGCTGTGTGTTTTTTAATGCACCTGTGAGATTAGCGTTCCTCTTTGATTTGGTTGTGGTTTTATGTATGTACGTGGGCTCTTAACTGGGGGTGGTGGATGGGGGAGGACCTGGCTGGATCCTAATGCTGCATCCCACTGAGCTGGTTGGTCGGGATGTATGTGAAGGTTAATTTCGGCTGTGTTTTGTTGTTTGCCTTCCAACCCAGTTGTAGAGTTACATGCAATCTTATTCTTTAATTTCCTTTTCAAGTTTACTGTAAAGGCTGATTAAAATATCGGCGAAGGATGTGACTAGTGTTGTTGGTTTTTCAAGCATGACTTTACTTTATAAAATACACGTTCACACCCAACCAGTTCTGATCCAGACTGTTTAGTTCAAACAGTTCAGCAGGCATGTGCAGTTCCTGAAGGAAGTTTTGTACTCAGTGTGTGTAATTCTCTGTCTTAAGAGGCAGCATCTGAGTCTTCATACATTAGATGATAGTTTTTCTGTGAACAATGCTAGGTGGTCATAAACCGATGCTCACTGCATTCATGGTCCCTTAATTCAGAGGGAGGGGAGAAGGGAATCAGGGGTGTGCAGGCAGGAGCCGAGCTCAGAGCTGCGTGGCCGTCGGGATTCTCAGACTCCTCTGAAAAGGCTAATTCAGTTCCTTTAGGCATTTACTGACCCAGCCGACTGTTGGCTCGTTGCCATGTGCTGTTGACAGTGTTATTGCTTCTCCTGAGGCTGATTAGCATGCAGTGCTACAATGTCCCGAAGAATAATTTTGCTTACCTATATAATAATTTAAGACTTTAATCACTTCCAAACATGTCTTAAGTTATTCAGGCCTTTGTCAGCATCTCAGTTCAGCTCAGGTCTAGAAAGTCATCTTTGAGCATTCACGGTGGGCATAGTAATGAGTTTAAATACATTAAGGAGCGTTTTTTTTTTCCAAAGAGGTTGTTGTTTCCAATAATAGAACTCCTTGCCTTCCTTTGATGCTGTACAGTTTTCAGTGGTCACTGATAGCAATCCCGGGAGACAGGAATGTGGGCGGTGGGTCTCCTCTTTTCCTAGACGAGGAAGCTGAGGCTTTGGGAGGGTCACTGATGTGCCAGGCTCATTCGGAAGCCGTGCAGCCGGGCCTGCTGCCCACAGCTGCTGCCTCCCCTTCGTCTCCTCTGCAGGCCCAAGCAGGGGCTTTGGCTCTGGAGGGAGAAATCACACAGAGCAGTGAGAAGACTAATTGTTGTGGTTGTTAGGTGCTGTCAGATCAACGGCAACTCCTAACCACTATCAACAGCAGACCTGAACCTCCTCTGGCCCCTGTCCTGCATGCACCTGGGATTTTCCCCAGCCTCGTGCCTCAGACCCACTGTTGGCACTGTGTCAGTTCATCACATTGCGGCTGCTTCTCCGCCTTCCCCAGCGTGATGTCTTTCCCCAGGGACTGGCCCCTCCTGACCACATGCCCAGAGTATACGAGGCCAGGTTTCACCAGCCTTCCCTCTACGGAGCACCCTGACCAAACAGCATTTTTTTTTTCTGTTCAAGTTAATTTTAAAAAAAAAATATTATTAGTTTTAATGAAATTTTACAGAGACTTTGGATTTCCATTCATTTATTGTTGCACTTTTCTCCCTGCCCACCCCTCGCCGCTAGTTTGCTCTTCTCTTTGAAAGGTAAAAGAAAAATTCTTTCATTGTTTTAACCCCTCCCCCCAGGTCCACTCTACTATGCGGACTCCTGTCATGACAATAATACCTAATCACATATCCTTTTTAAACAGCTCTCTCCCTCATCTCTTTCAGTGCTCTATACATAATTTATCCCATCTTTCTCAGTCTCCCCCAACCCTGATGTCAGTCCTGTTTTACAACAGTGGCACTACGCAGTATTTGTCCTTTTGTGACTGCGATATTTCACTCCGTGTAATGTCCTCCAGGGCCACCCGTTTTGAATACTGTTTCATGAGTTCCTTGTTTTTCAGTACAGCATAGTATTCCATTGTGTGAATATACCACAGCTTCTCTATCCATTCATTTGTTGGTTGGAAACACTTAGGTTGTTTCCAGCTCTTTTGTCCTTTTGGTGGTCCATAGGTATATTCAGCCTTCTTTACCACCACCACAGTTCAAAGGCATTGATTCTTCTTTGTTCGGTCTTTCTTATTTATTGTCCAACTTGCAGATCCACAGGGAGCAATTGAAAATACTCGGTCTTTCTTATTTATTGTCCAACTTGCAAATCCACAGGGAGCAATTGAAAATACCGTGGCCTTTCGAATCTACCAGATGCTCTGCTGGAGAAGGAGGGACAATCTCCTCCTGTACCAGTCAGATCCGATTTGACGAACATACACACAAAACAATTAAAGAAAAAAAGAAGATACCGTGGCTTGAATTAGGCACGCTTTAGTCTTTAAATGGAACTCCTTGCTCTTTAGCACTTCAGAGAGTTCCTTGACAGCAGGTTTGCCCCGTCTTTTGATTTCTTGACTCCTGCCACTGTGGGTGTGAGGGTGAACCCCAAGTAAGATGAAGTCACTGACAGCTTCCATCTTTCGTCCATTGTGATGTTCCCTGTTGGTCCAGTGGTGAGGACTTTTCTCTTGATGTAAGTTGAAAATGTCTGAGAAGGCAAGAGGAGTGCCACAGTGGAGCATGGAATCACCTCGGTGTGGCATGGACAGTGGGCAGGCGAGTTTTGTCTCACTGATGGTGTAAGGGAAGGACTCCTCCAGCTTTGAAGGGGGCTTCCTTCTGCTCACCAGGAGTCCCCTCTGCTAGTTCCGAATGACAGCAGAAGCCAGGACTCCTCTCCTTGATATAGTCTTTTATTCAGCTTAACTCTGAAAACTAGACATATATATCTTTATGGGACTGGAGGTGGTAGGCAAATGCATGTAATAGGGGGAAAAGCCTCAACCAAAACATGTAATAGAAGATGGCGGTTTATTTATTATATCCCTCTCGGGCCCACTGAGATGTCACGGATCTGGCGGGCCTCTTGATTCTAGTTTTGTCTTGGTCCTGCGTGGCCTTTTCACCTTTGCTGCTTGCTTGCTCCCTCCCTGTGGCTGTCATCACCATCTCGTGTGTCTCTTAGCAGACACTGCCTGTGTACTCAAGCCCAGGACCCGCCAGCTCCTAAAGAGCTCCTATTTATCAGGAAGCATTTGCCAGCCAAGCACTGTGTTAGCACTTTTCATACATTATCTAATATAATTCCTCACAACCACCCCATCAGAGTCAGATTTCTCACTGTCCCTATTTTATAGATGAAGGGGGAATATTGATGTATTGAGAATATTTGCATCTAATTAGTGACAAAGCTGGGATTTAGCTTCAGTTTACCTGATTTGATAGCCTAACCAACAACCTTCTAGTCACTTCTGGCTCATCGTGATGCTTTATAATGTTTCTGAGGAGGTAAATTTTATTGGGAGCAAATTTGCCCTAATGGGAGACTTGCCTTTCTCCTATGGAGTGGCTGGTGGATTTAAACTCGTGACCTTTTCAGTTAACAGACCAGCTTGTATTGCTCTGTGCCAACCAGGCTTCCTTTGGTCCCATAGCCACTGGTGTACTGAATGAACATTCTGAGTCTGTGTGTTCCCTGGCAATTAAGGTAGGTAACTCTGCTCTTTCACTATTTTCTGGGACAGTTGCATTCAGTATTTTTGAGCAGCTGGGAGCTTTTGCACCTCCAGAGATTTAATTCCCCCCCACCTTTTCTGGTGTTCAGTTAAGGGACGTTTAGTCTAGTGTTTAAAATGTAAGCCCAGCATTTCATTTTTCCCCCCTTTATATCTTTATGGTCGTAGAGCAGGAAGGACGTTCCAGCTGGATCATATGGTAATAAAAATGATTGGTGTTAGGAGCCCAGCCTTATTACTTTAACTCTTGCCAATTTTGACATATTCGAGAACTGGATAGAAACTTTCTGTTGTCTCCAGCCTGGTGCTCGTGCCAAATTGTAAGGTTAATTTATTGTTGCCTACTCATCTACCTCCCAGAACTTTTCCTTTATTTTTCCCAAGAGATGTTATTCTCCTTTGTTCTTGTAGGTAATACGTTCTGTCAAATCTGAGAGAGAAAGAAGGGTGTGTGTGTGTGTGTGGGTGTGTGTGTGTACACACGAGCTCGTGGTGGTTTAATTTGTCAGTTACAGACTAGAAACAGAAAGCAGTAGAGCTGAAACCATAGTGCGCCTGCAGAGGCATGAGGACCCAGATGTGGAGAATTCACTTACAATTAAATGTCATCATATAGGAATTTAGTTCTCAAAGACAGTGAATGTAAAGGGTTTGGTTGTATGATTTCATGTTCATGTGAAATCAGCAGGGCTCATCCTGTGCTGTCTTTCCAGGGTTATATGGGATGCCTGGTCCTTGCTCCATCTTGGGTGTAGTGAATTGCTTTCTCATTCATTCTTCTCCTTCATCTTTCTCCCCCCTCCGAAGGTGAACAGAATCCTAGGCATATCTTGAAATACAAGCCATCTTAGGTATCCTAAATCTGTGTGGATTGGTCTGTTAATATCAGCTTCGCTAGGGGGCTTTGGTAGCCTAGTGGGTAAGGAGTTGTGCTCCCGACCCAAAGGCTGACAGTTCAAATCCATTAGCTGCTCCTGGAGGGAAAGATGGACAATGTCCTTTAAGTATTTCAGTGACCACCCTTTGCCACTCTGCCTCTCCCCTTCACTATAAAATGTTAAGTTTCATCCTTTAACATTCAGCGATTAGAGTGAGAGCGCTCTTTCAGGCAGCACGCTCCCATCCACCTTGAATGTGCCATGACTGTCAGGACCAGCCGGAAGGAGAAGCAGGATCTTGGAGCAGCTGAGGGCCCCTTAGCCCTGCTCACAGGGCCCAGTGCTCCTTGTTTACTTCCTCATGGGCTGCTTATCCCGTTTCCATTTCTGTCGCCAGTTTAAAATTAGAAAAACTAGATGGGGGATAATTATACTTAGGTTGGTAAACTAAAAAGCAACATGACATAGATTCATTTTTTCCAGTGGGACTCATTTGTTTATTTTTGCACGTTTATAACCCGCCACATTACAGAGTCAGCTGACATCCCTATAGAAAAGTTCCTCATTGGGTTCTTAATGGATACTGGCTCCTTAAAGGAATGTAGCAGTGGAAAAGAAAACTCATGCCACAGAAGATATCATTTAAGTGTTCCGTTAACTCTCTTTATTGTTCGATTAATGCTTGTCATGGGAAATCATATCTCAGACATCCCAGGTAAACAGTAAGTTTGCAACAGGCACTGAGAATTTCCCTACTTCACTCAGCGTGTTTCTTATCTACAAGCCGCAGACAGTGAGCTGCAGCTTTTTCCTTACTTCTCTTGTCTTCATAAGGCTACTGACAAGAGGCACCGCAGACATGGCCTGGCCGCTGATTCCCCCACCACAGAGCACAGCCACCAGCCCAGTGTGGCAGCGGCAGGCCACACCAGGGGAATAATGGCTTAACTCTCTGCAGCTTTGACATCAGATTAATTTCATTTGTGCACAAGCGCGCACGTGTGTGTGTGTGTGGGTGGGGTGTCAGCATTTTGCTGTTGTTGGACGCATACATGACAGTCTGGCTGGAAGCTAGTGTTTGGGGTAAAAAACAACTGAAAACAAAATGATGGTTTTGTAGCAGCGTAGTTATAAGGCACAGCATGCACCTGTAGTTTGCAAAAAAGATAACATTTTTCACCCCGGGAAAAAGACCCAGGAACCAAGCAGTAGACCCCATGTGTTTTGCCATTTATTTAGCAGTTGTATAAAAGATGTGATTCCAGTACTGCTTGCTGATTTTGCCACACTGTAAGATGAAACAAATGGGATGCATATGCTACTGATTTTTTTTAATATATGTAGATGATGTTGTTGTTATGTACTCTTGAGTTGGAACCTATCCATAGCTGCCCCTCCAGTGAGTTTTCAGAGGCAGTAAATCGCACCGGAGGAGATTGCCCATCCTTCTCCCTTAGAGCAGCTGGTGAATTTGAACCGCATACCTTTGGGTTGGCAGCTGGGCTCCTTAGCCACAAGGTCACCAGAACATTTGTCATTCCAGCGATGGCCATGTGTGCAGCTCACTGGCATTGTGTTTATCAGATTGTTCAGCCCTCACCTTTATCCATTTCCAGATTTCTCCATCACCTTTATCGGGAGCTCATGGTCCCCTAAACATCACATTAGGAGGAAGGGTTAGAATTCCACCACTCTGCTATTAAATAAGATTCCTCCTTTTAAGGGAATCAGTCCCCTCAGAAAGATATCATGCTTGGTAAGGTAGGAGGCAAGTGGAGAAGAGGAAGACCCCCAGCAAGGTGGATTGACACAGTGGTTGCACCAGTGGACTCGGTCACACAGCAGAGATTGAAAGAGTAGCATTTCACTGTGTGGTTCGGAGGGTTGCTACGAGTCATCTCACCTGGTGACACTAACAGCAGGGTAAGAGTGTAAGGCAGAGTAATAGGACTTCTTATTGTCTAGTTTATACTGACTCATAGCTGACCTGCTAGTGGGTTTTCAGAGGCTGTAAATCACACAGGCAGAGACTGCCCATCTTTCTTCCATGGAGCCACCAGAACCACCAGAGAGGCATTTTTGTTAGCTTCGCAACTCCCTGTGGACCATGCTGCCAGAGTGCCTTAAAGACAAGGTAGTTAAGAGTAGTAGTTTGAAAAGCTACTTCATTAGACATGCTGTTTTGAGTGAGTCACTGGAAAGGTGGAGGTGCAGACCCACTCACTGATGCTCAGAAGAAATATGTGGTAGTTTGCTTCTGTTAAGGATTATAGCCCACAGAGCTCTGGTAGCTTGCTGGGAAGGAGTTGTGCTGCCAGCCCACATTCATGCAGCCAAGTCTACCAGTTGCTCCACAGGAGAATGATGGGCAGTCTTTTCCCATGCGATTAACTTCTTCTGAAAACCTGCGTGGCGGTCAGCTTTGGGTCAGTTCTACTCTGTCCTGTAAGATTTCTCTGGCTCAGAATTGATCCATGAAGCATGCAGTCATATTACCTATTTTATAAATCATAGGGAGATTCCAAGACTCTGTTGGTGCTAACAGGCCTGATACAAAGCCCGTGCCTCCCCCGTCACAGCTGGCCCTGCTTCTTTGCAAGCTGGAGTTGTATTTCAGAGACAGGACCTAAAGCTCATAGCTACCACCTGGCTGTCAGTGTGTCCCTCTGTGGTGGCTTGTGTGTTGCTGTGATAACTGTGAGACACAAACTATGCCACCAGTATTTTCAAGTCCCTTCAAGGCCATCCCTAATAGACAGGGTTCATCGGCCCGTCCAGACTAAAAAGGATTATGAATAAAGACCTGGAAATCTACTTTGGCAAATTAGCCAAGGCAGATGGATCACAACAGAACATTCATTGTTCAACTCGTTTCCTGTGGATATTCCAGGAAGAGGGATAAGTCACTAGAGGATGTCCTCACGTTTATTGAAGTAGAGAGGCAGCCACAGCAGGGGAGCCCCTCTATGAGATCATCTGCCACAATGCTGGACTCAGACTTACTGGTGATTGTCAGGACGCTGCAGGACTGTGCAGTGCTTTGTACTCTTGTACGTAAGACCACTGTGGTCAGTGTTGGTTAGGTGGTGGTCAGACTCAACTGAATAGCGAGGGATTTGGCTTTTGTTTTCTATCTCTTTCCTAGGCTTGTGATCATAAAAGGACAGACATCATGTGGATCACTTAATTGAGACAAAGGAGAAGAAAGTTGATGCCCTGAGGAGAAGTGGGGTCCATGAAGCCTTGGAGTCTGTGAGGCATTAAAAGGAGTAGTATAGCACAGCTAATTGATAAAAGAGGAAGTTGAGGTAAAGTCACGAGAGAGGAGAAAGGAAGTGACTGAGAGTGGATGTGTGGCTTTGCTAGCCCTGGACCTGCAGGGCTGGCACTAGATACTAGGGATTTACTGCCTAACTGTTGAAACAAAGTTCTAGGAATAATCATATATTTTCAGTTACCTGATTTCTACACACACACACACACACACACACACACACACACGAGTAATTAGTTCGTATTAGAGAACTAGGAGATTTATATATTTGCCATATCCCAAATTGGAACTAGATGTCTTTTCTAAAATGTCATAGACAACTGCCAATATAGAACAACTTTTCATGATTAAAAATAGGAAACTAAAAAACAAGCCCATAGATGTCATAAAAACCCAATTGCCAAGAGTCGACTCCAAGTTGAAGAGACCCTGCATGTGTCCCACAGAGGTTTTAGAGGCTATACTTTTAATGACTTCAGTACTTTTTCAGAAATAACCTCTCTAGGCCTTTCCTCTGAGTTTCCTGTGGGTGGACTTGAACCTCCAGCCTTTGGGTTAACACCAGCCGTGCATTGATGAGTTTCATTGGTGGAGCCTTCAGATACCTGAAACCATCTACAAGTGAGAGGTTGCCTGTAGATGAGTTTTAGAAATTGTTGATTGTTACAGCCTTCAGATTATATGTTGACTTTCCTTAGTTGAAATCTGCTGCCCTTGGTTGTCATGACTGATTTTACTACTGCTTCTCTTTCTCCTTTTTTTCATATTTTAATAAAAGAGAATAAAATGGGTCTGGGCTGACATACATATCTTGATG
The DNA here is from genome assembly GCF_000299155.1 of Elephantulus edwardii. NCBI lineage: Eukaryota > Metazoa > Chordata > Mammalia > Macroscelidea > Macroscelididae > Elephantulus > Elephantulus edwardii. Next base: position 2,341,611 of record NW_006399890.1, on the reverse strand, counting down.
AGTGGCAGCCATGGGAGGAAGCCAAAAAAAAGATTAACATCCTGCTTGTTCTTTATAAAAACACTGAGTAAGGAGTCAGTAATTGAATAGCAGTTATTGTCCACTGCTGAACATACCATGGAATGCCAAGAGAATAAACAGATCTCTCCTGGAGAAGGTGAAATCAGGTTGCTCCTTGGAGGCAAGGATTTTGAAACTCTATCTCACATACTTTGGGCATGTTTCCAGGAGGGACCAGTCCTTGGAGGAGGCCATCAGACTTGGAACAGCAGAGGGGACAGCACACGAGAGGAAGGCCCTGGGTGAGATGGATTGACACAGTGACTGGACATGGGGTGAGGGGTAGTGGAGGCATTGATGTTGGCTCAGGATAGGGCATGATTCATTGTTTATAGGGTCACAGTGAATTGTAATTGACTCAGCGTCATATAACAACAGGGAACTCTGATGGCCAACCCAAAGGCAGGCGGTTTGAAGTCATCAGCTGCTATTTACTTCCTCTGAAAATCCATTGGATGCTCATTTATGTGTTGGTTCTGACTTGATGGCACATTACAACAAAAATGGTGTATATTCTCCACAATGCCCAGTGACACTAGACGGCTATTCTTTTTCAGTTCCTGGCTGGGTTTTTTGTTTGGTTTTGGTGTTATTTTTTTAAGGCTACTTTTAATTATTTTTCTTTCTGTTACAATTTAAAAGTTTACTGAGCCTCTGCTGTAGAATGCCAGAAGCTGTGACCTATGTCATTTCCTTTAATCTTTATAGCAGGATGTTCTTTTCATTGGGCTGCATATGTGCACATTAATTAAATACATTTTGCAGCTGTGATAAATTTTTTAAATTCCAGCAATCCTTTTGCTGGTTGTGGATAAGAAGCAAAAAAATAAATGCTTTATTCACTTAGTTTTTATCACTCAGATTTCCCTCGCATCACTGTTGAAAAGTATTTCAGGTTCCAGGTGAACCCAGCATTCAGTAGTACTTTACAAAGGTAAGAAAAGCAACATCTGACACTTAGTTGAAACTTACTGTGTGCCAGATACTCCTTGGAGTGCTTTATTTTTTCATTTGTTTTTCTTAAAGTAATTCTGTTTGGCTTCCAAAGAGGAACAGTTTGTCCAAGGGAAAGCACACACTAATCTAGCATCATGTCTTAAAATGAATTGAATAATATTCCCACCAAAGGTAATTTGAAAGAACTTTGTTTTGACAGAATAATGATCTTTGTAGTTCATAAGGAGGGGAGGAAAGGAGAAGAACTAGCCCACCCATTTCGTACAAATGAGAAAATGGCACTTTCTGAGGAGCTATAACCCCCAGGGTGCACAAGGCTACCCGAACGGGTACTGCTTTTGTACAGAATTTAAAAAGACCTGCCCTTGTCTGGGTGGACATAGCCCAGCAGCCGAGCGAATGGCTCAGGGGGCAGCGTACAGGCTGGATTTCAACCCCTGTGCACCCTGTGTCTTGCATTGTGCCCCTTCTGGCATACCATATAGCTGCAGCCAAGCAGGATGGAGCAGAGGGGATGATGAAGAAGGGGCAGAGAAGAAAGAACTGGGAAGGATAGAGGAAGAGGTGGGGAATTGGCAAATAACCAAAGAGAATCATTTCAGAGTAGAGAGAAATGATGTTCACGGCATGCAAGGCCAGTGGGTCTCATGAGTGATCCCTGATGCTCCTGGCCCTGTCCATCTAGAACGTCTAAGGCTAAAGCCTTGAGAAGTAGAGGACTCTTCAAAACTTGGTCATGTTATGCTGCTGTTGCCACCTCCACCATTTGGGAATCTTTCTTTGAACATACAGTTAACCCCCTTTTTTGGTCTTTTCTGCAATTGCAAAGTATGGAGGCAGGACGTATTCTTGGACTATAAAGGCAATGGAGTTGTAGGGATTAGAGGTCCCAGGGGATGGTGGTGAGGCTGGAGGCGGCACTTCACACTCTCCCCTTTTCATTTACATGCAGAGATCTCCAGAACACCTGTCCCGGCCATTGAGAAGTCTTCACCTCATAAGTGGCAAGAGCTGGCCTTTGGTCTTTGGAGAACCACCTAGTTTCACACCTACATTTTCCTGTTCCTCTGTGGATTGTAGATGTACAGAAAGACCAAAATTGCAGGTTATATGCAGCCGTAATGCTAGAAAAGCAAAATGTGGAAGCCAAAGAGGACTAGATAAAAGCAAAGTAAAATCTCATTATAGAACAGCCTGTTTCTATGGTTTATCCATTCATAGACATTGCAGTTGTTTTCCTGCATTTCGTACTAGAAAATCTTTGGCCGTTTATCGTTGTTAGAACTTTTGGTGAGAGCCACATAAACGTTTTAATACCATGTGTAGTTTCTGAAGTTTCCAAAGTTGCAGAGGATCAAAGAGAATATGAATGCTCCCCCCCCCCTTTTTAAAATTTAGATCTTATTTATGCAGAGTTCCCAAGAATTATATACTGGTGGCCAAAATTTTCGGAGACTGTTTTGCCTGTTTTTCTCTATCCCTGACTTTTAGATAGTGAAAATAGACACATTGTAGGGTGTGTTTCTGTGAGCAGGTGACTTATATAACTCACAGGATAATAAATATACTGTCAACGAGTCAGTTCCAACTCATATAGACCCACAATCAGGTTTCTGAGGTTGTAAATACTTTTAAAAAAATTTTATTTATTTTAATGAGTTTACAGAGACTTTGGATTTCCATGCATACATTGTTACACACTTTCCTCCCTGCTCACCTCTCCCCCCACTTCGCTTTTATCTTTGAAAACTAAAAAAAAAAAAAAATCATTCTTATACATACCTCACTCCAGGACGGTCCACTATGCAGCTTTCATTGTGGACTCTTGTCATGACAATAATACCCAACCATATATTCCTCCTAAACAATTCTCTCTCCCTCATCTCTTTGAATGCAGTATACATTATTTATCCCCTCTTAGTTTTGCCCCAGCTCTGATGTCCGTCCTGCTTTACAACAGTGGTACCAAGCAGTATTTGTCCCTTTGTGGCTGAAATATTTCACTCAGTCTAATGTCCTCCAGGGTCACCCATTTTGTATAATATTTCATGAGTTCATTGTTTTTCAACGCAGCATAGTATTTGATCGTATGGATATACCACAACTTCTCTAATCATTCATTTGTTGATGGGCACTTGGTTTGTTTCCATCTCTTTGCTGTTGTGAACAGTGCAGTAATAAACATGGATGTGCATATATCTGTTTGGGTGGCAGTTATGGTCTCTTTAGGGTATATTTCCAGTAGTGGACTTGCTGGTTCAAATGGTATCTCTATTTGCAACTTTTTGAGAAAGTGCCATACAGCCTTCCATAGTGGTTGCACCAACAGTGAATAAGGGTTCCAGTTTCTTCACAACCTTGCCAGTATTTGTTGTTTGCTGTTCTGTTAAATTTACTGGGGTGAGATGATATCTCATAGTTGTTTTGATTTGCATCTCTTTTAGAGCTAGGGATTGTGAACATTTCTTCATGTGTTTGTTTGCCATCTGAATATCTTCTTTGGTGAAGTGTCTGTTCATATCCTGTGAGGCTGTAAATCTTAAGAAGAGGAACCTTCATCTTTCTTCCTCTGAGCCTCTCTGGTAGGCCTTAACTGCTGCATTAGGGGCACAATGCACTGTGGACGATGCTACCCAAGCTTGGTAATAGAGCTGTGCAAATTGGTCTTGGGTGGAGATTTCAAATCCACTGGCAGCACTGGAAAGAAGATGGGCAGTTTCTTCTTGTTAAGATTTATAGCCATGGAGCGGTGATGGATGGTCACTATGAATCAGAATCAACATGATGGTGGCTGGTGTGAGTTTTGATGGGGAATGCAAGAAACATGGTTTAAAAAGGAGAGGGAGGGGAAGGAAAATGGATAAACATGTATACATGTACTTCAAAGTTCTCATTTATAAATTAACACAGTTTTAAAAGTGACTAAAATAATGGCTGGATGGCTTTGGATGTTCATTTAAAACACCTGACTTCAGACATAAAAGCTTTGCCTTGATTTGTAAACATATGCTTTAGTAAAATTAATTATTTTTAAAATGTTTGTGTGTGTGTGTGTGTGTGTGTGTATATATATATATATATATATATAAATTTTTTAATTGTGGCTTTCAGTTGTAGAGAATTGTGATTTAACACAGGAGGAAGCAGAGTCTGCCCTGGTGTTCATTCCTTTAATCTGGTGTTCATGTATAGACCTGCCAGCCTCCTGTGGTCACGTTTTCACTCAGAATCTCCTCTTTACTTTGGTGAAAAATCCACAATAGTTTTGTCCTGTAGTGGCTTCACACACACACACATCCCCCACAAAAAGTTCTTCCTTGGTAAGAAACTGTGCTATAATCTCGAAGGCACACAGTTCAAATCCCCGAGCTGCTCTGTGGAAGAAGAATGGGCAGTCTCCTTCTGTGCAGTTTACTATCTGTGAAAACCCATTGGAGGGTCAGCTATGGGTGAATTGTGACTTGACAGCACACAGTAACAACAGTCATCATTTACCTAACCCTAACTGAATCGGGAAAGCCAGTGCACTTAAAGAAAAGGTCATCTGTTCAAAGTACAAAAAGGTAGGTTTCTTACAACATTTTTTTAAGGACATTTTCTTTCTCTTCTTATTTTAGAAATGGAGCCAACAGACAAATTCTAGGACCTCCGTGTGTTGGAATTTTGTTTCATTTTTAGCCCACAAAAGCACCACATAGAATTAAAGTAATATTTAATGTTTATAAGAGATTACCATCTAGATGCTCACACAGAATTAGCAAGTTCTGCTACATTTGTGCCAACTTTGTTGTTGTGTTTTAATGCAGTAGCTTTTTCTTCAGGGGATGTGTGAGACTCATAAAACCATCCATGTATGAAGCATAATGAAAAATCAAATCCACTGTCAAAGAGTCAAGTCTTACTTATGACAAGTCTCCATCGGTTTTCTGAGACTCTAAAACTTTACGAGAAAAGACTGCCCATTTTTCTCTTATGGAAAATCCTCGCATGGTGGATTCAAACCATTAACCATTCTCTTAGCAACCCAGCCTGTTGCCAATTGGCATCCATTTTGCTGCCAGGACATCTTCAGTGAGGTGGTGGTGTTCTGGTCAGAACTGATCCTTCAGCAGGTTTGCAGAGGCTACAAACTGACGGGAGGAGATTGTCCATCTTTCTCTCACAGGGCAACTGGTGACCTCAAGCAACTGCAGCTGGTTGGCAGCCCAACTCTGTACCCACGAGGCCATCAGAGCTCCCTCTCTCTGTGACGTATAAATGAATCAAAATGGAAAGAGCTAGTTCTGTACCTGTGTTACTTTTGTATTCTCGTATTCTGTCCATGATCCTGTCATGGCACCCAACAGACTGAGCCAAAATTTCTCGTTGGCCACTTGATTTTTCCCTCGGTGCCCTGCCTAGTTTGAGATTCTCGGGCTTTGCAGATGTCTTTGTACTTTTAGGGATACATGCTTACATCATAATCATTTTATGAATCTCTGATTCTTTATCCCTTTTAGACTTGGATGCAATGATGCTTGCATTAAATCATGTGCTGTGAGCTCTTCATGGTAGCTGGAAAACAAGTCTTCGATATTACCGTGGAGTGGAGTGTGTGTGTGTGTGTGTGTGTGTGTGTGTGTGTGTGTGTAGGCATAAGTGGTAATGTTCTGGAGAACCTTGATGGATATTTAGTGAATGTCACATCTTGTTTCACTGGCACTTTAGGAAAACATGTCTAGTAGAAATGAAATACTGTAAAACAGATCTATTAGTTGGATATTATTCACATTACATGAGCACTTTTTTGCTTTATGAAGTAACTCACCACAACGTTCCTTTAAGTAGGCCTCCAGGGTTCTAAAATAGAATTCCTATTGTATAAAAATTTCAGTATCTGTGGAACATTTCAGGAATGTTCCAGTAATATAAAATGAAACAGTTACCAGTTAATAATTGCACTATTTATATTTTTCTGCAGAGATTTCAGAGATACACTAATTTCCTGTATTTTTCTTATACTGTTCCTTCTTTAGATACTTGTCACGTTCTTTTTTTCCACTTCCTCAGCAGCTCAGCCCACAAGACACGACTAGGCAAGGTAGCTTGGTGATTGGTGCTGAGGGAGCAGGGTGGTTCAGCTGGGATAAAGAGAGAATGCCTGCTCAGGTGCCGTCCAGCACAGTTCTCAGAGCCTGAGGAAGGCAGCCAGTGGGGGGATCACAGCCCTTTCCAGAGGGCTGGGGAGGGCACTGGATATTAGAACCTGAAAGGGGTGAGATGGGGTGCTGTGGGAGGTGGGCGTTGGCAGTAACAGGTTAGCTGGGAATGTCGGAGAAAATACAGTTTGTGAAGCATGCTCAGTGGGGTTGGGAGCTGTACTGGGACATAAAATAGGATGAGAAATATATAAACAGTAAGATGATAGAAGCCAACTTTCCCAGATTGGAGGAGAGAACTACAAATAGGACTAGAGAAATAGAATAGATTTTGGCTTGGTGTTGGAGATACCAGTGTGGATTAATAGTCATCATTATAGAGGACAGTGGGAATAATGATCACCAGTGTGGAGGTCAGGGAGAATAAACACCAACCAACCAACCAACTAACCAAAAAGCAGCCCACAGCTACTGATTCCAGCCCATGTAACAGGTTACAGCACCCCTCAGACAGTGGAGAGAATGACACTGAAGTGAGGGAACATGGCCTTTGTAAGAGAGAGGAGGATGGTACAACTTGAAGAATGTGGAAATCTAAAATATGTTTGAACTCTGTCTCTCTTTTTTTTTTAAATTTTTTATTTTTATATATTTTTATTTCA
>NW_006399890.1:2311519-2334694 GCF_000299155.1 Elephantulus edwardii | reverse complement strand
AACTCCTTCATTGGTACACAATCCCCACCCCACACCCCCACACCACAATTACCAGAGTATTAAAGCAATGATAACATCTGCCACGTAGAAGCTAGATTAAAGCAGCTTTATTTATCATCTGGACACTTTTAGCATCAAATTCAGTAATTGTGGTGATGGCTCATAACCAAGTCAGTAAGAGTGAATCCACATGACTCTATACTGGTAGATCTTGATAAATTAGGATTGTTGAGGAAAGGATATTATATGGTCTTAACAAGAGGAGCACTTTGGTTGCACTTTCTCTAAGATACAAATGTTTGCTCTTTAGTCAGTCCGTGGATATTCAGTGCTCTCTTCCAACCTCACATATCGAAAATCAGGCACACCATAGTCTTTAACTTTAAATTGACAACCTTAACCTTTAGCACTTGTGAGAGGTCCTTGACAGCAGATTTTCCCAGAGTAACACATCTTATGGTTTTTTGGCTTCTGCTACCCTAGATGTTAGTTGTGGGTCCAAGTTAAGTTAAATCATTAACAACTTGAGTATTTTCTCTGTCATTTGTCTTAGTCCACTGATGAGAAATTTTGTCTTCTTGATGTTGAAATATTCAAGGCTATAGTCTAGTCTGTTATTCTTGGGAGGGGAGGGGAGGGGAGGGGATAAATCAAGAACATTTTCAGAATAATAGAATTGTTTTCTACTGTTTTTATTCTGTACATTTATTAAAAATCACTTGTCTTTATCTGTCTTTCTTCTAAGAAAGATGTCCGTATTCATTTACCTGTGAATAAGTAGCGCTGGAAAGTTCCTGTATGCTGTATATACTGTATGGGTGTTTGGAGACTATTATATATGTCAATCACTGCAGCATTCAGTGTTTTAAATCACTGTGAAGAATAGTAGCTGTGGAACTTCAAGTGGGAAAAAAATGAAAACTGATAGAAGTTTAAATCACTGTGTTCTGTATAGGGAAAAGTTTAGAAAATTTCCTTATGTAAGTGGAGAAGTCTGTACTCAGGCCACAGCAGGCCTGCAATGGCAGAGGCCAGGTGAGCTCATGGGAGAGGACACTCATCAAATGATACTTCTGGCGGTGAAGATTCCTTTGATGTTTCTAGAAAGTCCCCCTTGGTGGTTCGCATGAGAAGAGAGAGGAGAAAGAGCAGGATTGGAACTGGGACAACCAGTGTCGGGGAGGCTGTTGCTATTTGTAAACGAGTAACCAGTACCTCTAACATGTGCTCTAGTCACTTCAGCCACTTGGCTTCTGTGTGTCTTTGTCGAAGGCATCGTCTCTTCCTTATTTCTACCTTGGTATGAAGTAAATCATCAAGACTGCTAGAACCCTGTTACCTCTTCTGTGTTATCTGGACCATATCTCACCCCTTAGCATGTTAGAATGACCAGGCCCAACCTCAGGCCAGTTGAATCAGTTGTGGGTGGTAAATGTGGATTGAGGTTTTTTTAAAAGCAGCCCAGTAGTATTTCTGATGCATCATGAGTGTTGAAAACCACTTCTTACCTGATAATGGGCACATCTTTTTTTCTTCTTTTACCCTTGAATGAGTGCCTTTTCAGAAAACTGAGTGGAGTTGAGTTAAAAGCAGCTCATGTGACCCTCCGTTGGATTTCTGAGGGTATAAATCACATGGGAAGAAGAACACTTGTATTTCTCCAGTGGAGCCACTAGTGGATTATTATGGCCACAGAGAATTCTGGGTTTACAGTACAACTCTGCAGACTGTGCCAGAGAACTCCCTGGAAAAGTTACTTTCTGCAGTTTGAAAGCTAATAATACTAGCTGTTGTGGATTGAATCGTATCTTGAAAAGGTAATTTTATAAATTCAGACCTCTCTGTGGCTCTAATCCCATTTGAGAATGCATTATCTTTGTTGTATTAATGAGGTAGGATAAATATAGGATATAATTTGAGTTCAGTCTCTTGAGATAGTAAAGTCGCAAACAAGGAGGCAGATCGGGAAGCAGAGCTGCCCAGGACACTTGAAGATCACTCGGAGCAGACTGCAGAAGAAACACAGACATTCCTCAACAGACAACAAGGAGAGACGCTTTGCCCTCAAGCTGGCACCTCGAATTTGGGCTTCTACCCCTGGTGGCCTACTGAGTAAGGAGCTGTGCTGCCAGCCCAATGACAGGCAAGGCAAACCCACCAACTGCTCCCAAGGAGAGAGAGTGGCATTCTCCTTCGTGTAATTAATAGTCTCTGAAAACACCCACTGGAGAGTCAGCTATGAATTGGTTCCAACTCTCTGGCAATGAGTTAGGGAGCTTCCTGAACAGTGAGAAAATAAATTTCTGTTTGTTAAAGCCACTCAGTTTTGGTGTTTTTGTTCTAGCAGCCCTGCATACTAAGACATTAGCCTTTCTCTTTAAACTGCCTCATAAAATTTTAAGTATATATACATGATCTAATAATCCCTAAGGTCCGCGGTTCGAGGCCACTAGCTGCTCCATGGGAGGATGGACAGTCTCCTCCCGTGCATTGCATATAAGTGACTAATAATTTCTGTGGCCAACTCCATCTCCAACTCAAGGACCAGCCTCTCTAACTATATGGTACTGGAGTTCTTTTTTTTTTTTTACCCTTATAATTCAATGCAAGTATAGTTGAAAATTTTGAGTATGTAATTTTGTATTTCCCTACAATACATAACACAAAAACTCAAACTTAATGCCACTGAGTCAAAATCAACTTCGTGAATTCTCTAGCGGTTTCTCAGAGGCTGTCTATTCCATGGGAGGGAACTGCCAATTTTTCTCCCTCTGAGAAGCTGCTGCATTCAAACCATGGACCTTTAGACTGGCAACACAGCTCATTACCCACTAGGCCTCAGAAATTATTAGTCACTTATATGCAATGCATGATGAACTTAAGAAAATAGGAACAAAATGAAAATGAATAAAAGATAGTCCACTTAAGCATGGCATGCTTGTAAAAAAGGGAGGATCTATTTGATCTTTAATTCCATTTAATAGTTGTTGTTTTAATCCTCCCAACAAGTAAGATGAACCCATGACCACTACCCAGGTTAACCAGTGTAGAATTAACAAGAGGTTCATGGTGCTGAAGAGGATGTCAAAGTCACTTTGAATGATTAGCAAAAAGTAATGTTCTTGTCACCATAACTGAAGCAATATAATTTTGAAATGAAAATGTGTACCAGGTGGGAGGCTTTTTTTGGAGCAAAGCTTCCTGTAATTCAGATCAAATATCAAATATAATAAAAAGTTTCATGAATGAACAACAATATGAAGAATGTATATGAACTTTGTAAGCAAAAAAGATGGAGCTGAGAGAGGTAAAGACAGACATGAGTGAGACAGAGGTGGGTCAGGGTGTGCAGAGCACATGTATGTGGAGCACGTGGGCTTGACAGCTAGCTGAGAGTCCTTGGAGGTGGCCTTTAGTTGCCAATATTTGATAGCAGACATTTGTTGTTGTTAGATGCCATTGAATTGACTCTGACCCACAGTAACTCTGTGAACCATGGATATGAACCTTGCCCTGGCCTGTGTCTTCCTTACCATCTCTGATATACTTGATCCCATTGCTACAGTCAATATGACAGTCCATCATATTGTGAGCTGTCCTCCCTTTCACTGACTCTACCTTTCCCAGCATTATGACTTTGTCCAAGTCTGGCCCCTTCTGACAACATGCCCAAAGTGTGAGAGATGAAGTTCACCATCCTTGCCTCCAAGGAGCACCCTGCTTGTAGTTTCCCAACTGAAACCTCAGAGGTGAGCCTTTTTCTTCTTACCAGTTTACTTCCTTTTGTGAAAGTATCTTGTTTGTTTGATAAGAGCTCTGGTGGTGAGGGGTTTAGCACTCAAGTGCTAAACAAAACGTCTACAGTTTGAACCCAGCAGTGGTTCCATGGAAAAGTATGTGGCAGAATTCTCCCATAAATACCTGCAGCCTCAGAAACCCTCTGAGGCCGTCCTTCCCTGTTCCTGTACAGATACTGTTAGAATTGACTCAGTGATAATGACTTTAGCTTGGCTTTTGTTTGTATTGTAGTCTAAGAATTGAGACAAGGTTTAGAAAAAGACATCAGGGAAAACTGCTAATCTCTAAATCAACCTCTGGTAGGGATTTTTCTGCTACATTTTTCTCTATGGAGCAAATGCTAGGACGAGTCATAATCTGCTCAGCTGACCATCCTTTGGTTTTCTAAGGTTATAAATCGTGTAGGCAGAGATTCCCTGTCTTTCTTCTGTGGAGCATATGATGGTAGATTTGAATTGCCAGAGTTCAGCTTTGAGGATTTCAGTGCGACTTCCTTTGGACCACACTTCCAGAGGAAATCACAAGTATGTGTTAGGATGTGCAGAAATTGTGACCCTTAAATAAAAGAACAAAAAAAGAAAAAAAAAATCTGTCTTGGGAGGAAATATACGTCAAAGGTGCTCCTTAGAGGCAAGGATGGAGAAATTTTTGTCTGAGATACTTAGGAGGAGCCAATACTTGGGGAAATGCATCATGCTTGGAAAGGGGAGAATCAGAGAAAGAGGGAGACCCTCGAAAAGATCGACACAGTGACTGCAGTCAGTGGACTCAAGCATATCGGAAATGATGAGGATGACACAGGGTAGGACAAGGTTCAGATCCATTGTTCATAATGTCCCCATAAGTGCACATTGACCCCTGGCACATAACAAGGAAAGCACATTGTTGATTGCATTGTAAAGTGATGTAACTGCAGTGGAAAACTTTGTGGAAGTTCCTTAAAAAGTTAAAGATAGAATTACCATATGACCTAATAGTTCCATTTCTTGAAATATACCCAAAGGAATGGGGGGTGGGAAGATACTCCAACAAATACATGTACCTTCCTGTGTATAACAGTACTATTTACGGTAGTCAAAAAGTGGAAGTAATCTAAATGTCATCAGCAGATAACAGGATAAACAAATTGTGGTCTGTGCGGACAATGTAGTATTATTCAGCCACAAAATGAAATTTTGATACATGCTGAAATTTGGATGGGCTTCAAAAAATTATGTTAAGTGAAGTCAGGTATAAAAGGTCACATGTTAATATGATTGATTCCACTTATATAAAATATCTAGAAAAAGTCATTCCAGAGAGACAGAAAGCAGATTGGAGATTGTTGGGAGCTGCGATGTGGGGTTAGGGAATAGGAAATAATTGCTTAATGGGGTCAGAATTTCCCTTTGGGATGATGAAAAGACTTTGGAATTGGAAGAGTTGATGGCAGCACACATTTGAATGTACTATGTGCCACTGAACTGTTCACTTTAAAATGGTTAATTTTATCGTAGATGAATTCATCTCAAAAGGATAATTAGAAACCTGTCACTTTGACTTGACATGTTGCCAGTCAATTCTGTCTGCAGAAGTTGATAGTTACTCAGTTATAATTAATATTAACCGAACCTACTGAATTAATAAGCCTCTTGCCGTTGTAGTGACTTTTAAGAGATTACATTTTACAAAAGCGTTTCATTTACTATCTTTCATTTAAGAGAGGAGATTAAAGTTCTTAAAATCTCATTTTACCCAACATTTGATGTCAATTGCGGTTTTATATTGACTGCATTAATTAGATTTCCTGCTGATTTCAGTCTTCTAGTACATAATATATCAAAAAATCTATTAGCTATAATTTAGAGCCTTGTCATAAATATTTTTAGAAGCTGTTCTAGCAGTAGTGACAGCATTTCAAGGTGTTCTGTATGCCTGATCATCTCTACAATGATTTTGTTCCCCTTTTTCTCTTCACGTTCTGAAGTAATTTTTCCTATTCTAATGACCTGATTTTTGGCTGTGAGACTGGCTCGGTTTTATAGGCTCACTTTGATTACAGCTGTGTTATGATTTGTTCTAAACTTGAAACAATGAACTGGGAATCTGATTAATCGCTTTTTAAAAGGACAGGTGGAGTATCAGAGCTAGGAAGACTCACAACAATCTAGATTGGCCCAGTAACATTGACAATGGGCTCAGGCATATCAGAGGTGGTGGTGGCGGCACAGGATAGGGCAAGGTTCACATCTGTTGTTCTTAGGGTCTCTGTGAGTTATAGTCAGCTTGCTGACATCTCACAACAACAGGGAGTCTCCTGAAACCGCTTATGAGATGTTGCCAGGAGGGACTGGTCCTTGGAAGGATAGAGAGGGTCAGTGCAGGAGAGAAAGACCCTGGATGAGATGGATTGACACAGTGACTCTGGCAGTGGGCACAGATCTATCAGAGATGATGAGGTTGGCTCAAGATAAAGCAAGGTGCGGAACTATTGTTCTGTGAGTTGTTGTTGACTGTAGCACAAAGCAACAACATCAGACGTGTTCAAAAGACAGGAATAGGGCAGTCTCAGTGCCAGTGAACACATTTACAAAGGTGTTTGTTTATCCAACAACATTTATGGGTCAACATTGTTTTAAGGTTCACATGCGAATATTTGTTCAATGAACTGGGGGGGAATTTACTTCTGTACAGATAAAAAGAGGTTAGAGGAACAAGAAGGGTAGCTGAAAACTTATTTGATGTGATTAAACCAACTCAAGCAGTAAATTAAACATGCGTTAGTGATAATGATGAAAGGTGGTTTTTTAATGTTGGTTTTGATTGGGAGCCTAAATTAAATCTTAGCACCCATTTCTCAGAGAGGCCTGTTTATGCTGGTGTTTGTTAGTGACATGGAGATTTTTTTTTTAAGTATAAGTTCAGCTTCATAAAAGGGCTAAAATCATGAAAAGCACGAATTTTTAAACTGTAATGATATTCATTCCTTTTCTTAGTCTGTCCAGTTTCTGAAACCACAAAGCATTTGCTTTTATCAAGTTTAGATATGCTAGAAAGATCAAGGATAGTTCTGTGTTTGCACTTTAAATTTAAATAATAGGGAAAGAAATCCTTCCTGTGAAGAGTTTTGAGAATATTGTCTGCTTTTGAAATTCTTGGCTATTATAAAGGACAGCACTTAGTTTGTCTAACTTGATTGAAGTTGTTAAGTTGCCCAGTCCTATCTGACAGACAAGAGTCAATGTTAAAGCCTAATTTAAAAATAACAAAAACCCAATTGTCATCAAGACATTGCCAACTCAAGGAAACTCTGCTTTTCTAAGAAGGCTGGCTGTTTCGCATTCTCTCACTCTCACATCTCCTTCTGTGCCTCTAACCCTCTTCTCCTATTTGTCTTATTTTTAAAAATTTTACTTTGTGTTGTGATTTCAGGAAGGTTACAAAGCATTGATAGCTCATACACATTGCTTGTCCTGTGCCATCAAGTTGACTGTGAGCGACTCTGAACAATAGATCTGAACCCTGACCTATCCTGTGCCTTTCACACCATCTCCAACACACCTGAGCCCATTGTTAGTCACCATGCCAGTCCATCTTGTTGAGGGTCTTCCTCACTTTCTCTGACCTCCCACTTTCCATGTATGATGACTTTTTCCAAGGACGTCCTAACAACGTGTCCAGAGTATTTGAGACTGAGTTTCACTATCCTTGCCTCCAAGCAGCACCTTGGTTTCACTTTCTCCAGGACAGATACTCACAATGTAATTATATTTTTATTAGTTTTTCCTGTACTTCTGATTTCCATTAATTCTTGTATCTTATCTAAGGGGAGATCTGGTGGTATAGTGGTAAGGAATTCACTGTCAGTCCAAAGGTTTGTTGTTGTTGTCTTTGCCATTGAGTGACCTGCAACTCATAGTGACCAGTAGAACAGCCCTGAACCCTGTGCTATCCTGAGCCAGTCTCACTGACACCAACACACCTCCTACCATTAACCAAGTTACTGTATCAATCCATCTCACTTTGAGTCTTCTTTTCTTGCACTGCCCCTTCTGAGCATGATGTCCTCTCCAAAGACCAGCCCCTCCTAGTCACGTGTCCAAAGTATGTGAGATGGACCTTCAAAATCATTGCCTCCGAGGAGAAGCTTGATTTCACCCATTCCAAGACTTCTGTGATTCTGGCGATCCATGGTATGTTTAGTACTCTTCTCCATCACCACTACTCAAAGGCATCAAATCTTTTGTCATCCTTAGTCAATGTCCACCTGTCCAATGCATAGCATGTAATTGCAAAGACCATGGTCTGTGTTAGGCACATCTTGGTCTCTCGACTGACATCATTATTCCTTAGCATTCTGGAGAGTCTCTGACAGCAGACTTCCCCAAAGCAATTTGTTTTTTTTGTTTCCTGACTGCTGGTACGAAGAGTGTTGATTGTGGAGCTGAGCAAGTTGAAATTGTTAGTAACCTCAGTCTCTTCTATCAGGGTGCTGCCAGTTGGCCCAGTACTGAGAATCTTTGTCTTCTTGATGTTAAGCTTCAATCCATACTGAAAACTACAGTCCTAATCTGTAGCAAATGTTTTAGGTCCTCCTCAGTTTCAGCAAGTAAGGTTGTGTCATCTTTATAACACAGGTTGTTTATGAGTCTTTCTCCAATCCTGATGCCACACTCCTCCTCACAAAGTCCAGCCTCTAGAATGATCTACTCTGCACATAGAATGAGAAGATATGGAGACAGGCCGTTTCCTTGATGCACTTCTTTCCCAGTTTTGAACCTTGCAGTGTTTCCTTGCTGTATTCAGTAACTGCCTCCTGATCCAAGTGTCGATTTTGCAGGAGCACAATCAAGTGTTTTGGGTATCCTATTCTTCTAAAGGTTAGCTACAACTTGTTGTGATCTGAAAAGTCAGATGCCTTTGCATAGTCATTCCTCTGGTACTCTCTGCTTTCAGCCAACATCCATTTGACATTGATATAATTATCATCTCTAAAGTCACAGATTCTTCTAAATCCAGCTTGTATTTCTGGTAATTTGTTTGAATCCATTAAATGCTCTGGGGGAGAAATAAGGACTTTATCCTCCTATGGGATTTACTGCCTCTGAAAACTCATTGGAGGGTTAGCTATGCATAATTTCTGACTCGATGGTACATAACAACACCCTACCCCCCTTCCTGCTTTCAGGGGAAAATACGGTTTTATTTTACATGGTAAGTTATTTTAAGAAATTACTATCTCTCTGGTATTATTTTTCCTCTTTTAGACATGTCTGTTGGTTGGCCAAAAGTTAAACTCCAGGGTGAATTTTGTTCCAACTTTGAAGGGTGGTTCTCTCATATCAGTAAGCCTGACCCTTTTATGGTTTTGAGTTTTACACCACATTTCCTCCCTCTCTCTCTCTTTCTGAGATTTTCTCCTGTGGCTCGTGTTAGGATGATCGGCCGTGACGGGTCTGTATAGTGAGAGAGATCTAATCCTTGTGGTCTCACTCAGGTTCACGGCATGGTCCACTAGTCTTTGGGACTAATTGAATACATTTTCGTTTTTCTTCTCTCTTCTTTGTTCTGGAGAGAGAGAAACCAGTAGTTGATCTCCTATAAGTTTTTAAGATTTCTGTTGCAACTCACAAAATATGATGTAGAACACTGTCTTTGTGGACTGTGTTATGCCACGTGACCTTGATATTCCCCAGGACAGGATCCAAGGCCCTAGAACCAGAAATTCACGCCTTTAGAGCATTCGGTTATGATTAAGAGGTTTACTTGGCAATGCCCCCTGCTGACTGTGTTATAAACCTGGATAGATTGATAGTATGTACTAATGTTGTTGTTGTGTATCATCAAGTCGGGCTGACCCATACCTGACCCTCCGTTTTCACAGGCAAAATTGTGCAGGAGGAGATTGCCCATCCTTCTCCCGCAGAGCAGCTCATGGATTCAAACCATTTACCTTCAGGATTGCGGCACAGCTTTCTTACTACTAGGACCACCAGAGCTCCTTGTGTGTACTGTCATGAATGTAAAAATAGTATCTGCCAAACCTGTATGTGGTCATGAGTGTAGTTCCTTTCACCTGTCCACATCTGTTTGTCTCCCGTGTCTTCCTGCATGTAATGAATGTCTCATGTACCTCTTTGTATCTTTCTTGTCTTTGGTGGTGGTGTGCTCATCTTTGCTTTATTGTATATTGGCTTTCCTGTCGCTCATCTTAATCTCTGTCTTGTATCTACCTATTGATTCTCCCCACCCCCACCCCTTATTAAAGACCCTTTTGATTGCACTGGGCCTTCTTGGGTAACCTGAGATAATCATCTTGTCTCAAAAGCCTTAATCTCATCTACACAAAGCCCCTGTTGCCATCTGTTGTTGTTGTGTACTGTCAAGTTGGGACCCTCCAATGGGTTTTCCAGAGACAGTAAACCTAAACTGTTAAGGAGTTGATTGATTCTTTTTCTCCCATGGAACAGCTGGCAGATTTGAACTGTGTTGTGTGCCTTTGGGTTGACAGCACAATTCCTTACCATTGGGCCACCAGAGCTCCCTTTTTTGCCACATAAAATATCTTATCTTTATGGTTTAGGTTACGAACATTTGGGAGTGAGAGCATTACTCAGTCGGTCACAGGAGGATAGATAGTTAAGAAGAATCCAGAGCTTGAGTGGAGTGCCTGGCCTTGGATGGATTTGCATCTGCGATGCAAGAGTAATTGTGGTTAGAATCCTGAATTCTTCTGTCTGGATACATTTGGGAAGCCTGCCTCCCTCATTTAATACCTTATTAACCCCTCAATTTCCTCTGGAAAAGAAGTCACCATGAGCAAAAAGATATCACTCTGTCTCCTCTGTACTCTAGCATTAATAGATTACCTACAGATTTAACTCAGCACCTATTGGAAAAATAACAAGAATATAAAAACAAAGACACTACTAATTAAAAAGTAACCCTAGTAGTACAACAGTTTAGCACTCAACAAGGCACTAAAGAGTTGTAGGTTCAAACCCATTCAGTGACTTTGTAAGAAAAAGAACTTGTAGTCCCCTTCCCTAAAGATTACAGCCTCGGCAATGCTATGGGCTGTTCTGCTCTGCCATTCGGGGTCTTTGTGAGCTGGAATTGACTTTGACATTCAACTCCTTCACAAGGGTATTGTGAAGAACAGATCAGTTACCGCATTGCTGTTGGGTAATAGCTAACCTTGCTCATAGCTAACGTTGAAGCAGGTTTGCTAAGGCTTCATGGGAGGAGCTTGCCCATTTTTTCGCCCTTGGAGTCACTGATGGGTTCGAACCACGAGAAGAGCTGGAAAGCCCTTCAAATAGTGCACCACTCATTGTCATTGTTGTTTGGTGCTGTTGAGTACCACTCACAGTGACCCTGTGAACAGCAGCCCTGAACCTTGTCCTCAGCATCTCTGACATGCACAAGCCCATTGCTGCAGTCACTGTGTCAATCCATCTTGTTGAGGATCTTCCTCTCTCTCACTGACCCTCCTCCAGTGCCAGAAGGGTCACCCATGGTGAAAAGTAGAGATCCTAGATTAAGACAGACTAGGAAGAAGCACTGGCTGTCCACTTACAAAGTGTAATGGGTCTTTAAAACCCTATAAACAATAGAGGAACATGGGTAGTTATGTATCAAAAGTATAGCCTCACTCATAGAAGCAAAAATACTGTTGTGTGTTAACTGTTCACTTTGCATATTTTTCAGTCATTATGATTATGCTGTGTCCTCTATCTAGTTCACAAAAATAAATCAGTAATCCTTCCAACATGACAAAGAAAAGGAGAAACAACAGTCATGCTAAAAAGGGCTGCGGCCACGTGCGGCCTGTTCGCTGCACAAACTGCCCGGTGCGTGCCCAAAGACAAGACAAGTAAGAAGTTCATAATTCGAAATACAGTAGAGGCAGCTGCCATCAGAGACATTTCCGAAACGAGTGTCTTTGATACATATGTGCTTCCAAAGCTGTCTGTGAAACTGCACTACCGTGTGAGTTATGCCATTCACAGCAGGGTGGCGAGGAACCGTCCTCGTGAAGCTTGAAAGGACTGAACACCCCCACCTAGATTAAGACCTGCAGTACTGCCCCACGACCACCACCAAAGCCCATGGAAGTATTTGATTCCTTAAAGGCTGAAAAAAAAACTCATCTGAAAATAAAATGGAAATTACACTTTAAAAAATAATCAGTAATCCAGAAGTGATTCACTGATTTATCAAAGGAGTGACAAAATAGGAATAAAATAGTACAGCCCAAACTACTCCACAGGTTAACAGTGAACAGGAATCCAGTGGAATTGTAGAACATGAATCTTCATATCCAGGGACCAGTGAACCTGCCAGGTTGATAATTTCATCCAAATTGCAGAAAAATTGTTAAGTAGAAAGAACCTGAGTAGTCCCCTGAAAACATGATTTGGTGCAACAGGTGATTTGTTTGTTCATCGTAATCCCCTTTGTCTTCTGTTAGGAAGCTTTGTCAAATGGTGACATGAAACCCTCAAAGCTTATGAGTCATTTTCAGGCCAAGTCCAGTGCCTTTGCTGAACCAGCTGGGCCTGCCCACGTCAACTGTAAAATAGTGTTTTCCAGGGTGAGATTGATGGATTTTGTTGCTAAGGGCCTAGAAAAGAGTAAAAACCCTCAACAGTGACTGCCACCAAATCGGCTCTGACTGAAAGCAACTCTCCAAGACAGAATAGGACTTCCCCACAGCAAGCATAATCAGAACACGCTTTTGGCGATGCCTTTATCAAAGGCTGCAATTGTAGGTCACGTAGTATCAGTGGTATGCGGTGTAGAAAAGCAGCCATGTGTGTGCGTGAGTTCTTTAGTTTGTTGAATTCACTGATGTGTAGAATACAAGTCAGTCCTTAGCTTGTGTCTGGCAGCATGTGAGATCAAAGTGTTCAATGGCTTGTTCTTGTGTCATTGAAAACCTTCACTTGAGAAGCCGGGCTGGTTTTTCAGTTGCTCAGTTGGTGAGCACTGATGTCATGGCAGAGTTTCTGTGACTCATAATAGCAGAGCCTCTGCTGGGTTTGCAGCGAGGGTGACTTTGCTCCGTGAAGGTTTATCTGCACTTTGTTTCTTCCACCAAGAGGGTGATGAAAGTGCCATCATTGCATGTAGGTTTTTCTACTGGGCTAGATGAGGAAATATGCAGCAAGTGAAGAGCTCAGCTTTCTCATGCTGGGTTTCACCAGATTTCAGGAAGAATTTCTAAATTCATGTGAGAGAAAGTATTTCTTCATGGCCCTGGTGCCAGTAAAGACCGTTTCTCTAAAATCAGTTGTCTTGGTCAAGTGGCCTGTCACGTAAATATTTTTTGTCTCTTCTGACTTAATCTGAGCACTGGTGGCCTAGTGGCAAAAAGCTGTCCTGCAATCCCAAAGGCATGTGATTTGAATCCACCAGAGCTGCTCCTTAACCTGTCTCTTCCTGGTCAAAAGCAGGAGCAAAATGCGAAGACTTGCTTGAAACTAGATGTTGATGGTTGATCACCAACAGTTTAATACTTCCCAAGTGGTTATCAAGTTTTCATCAAGAAAGCAATGTCATGTTGGGATGCATTAACATATAAGGCAGATGTAAACAACAGGAGTTAGGCAACTTTTCACCTTTTATGTCTAAGTTCAAATATCCTGTCTTTTAAGCATAATTTAACATGTGGTTGTGGTTGAGAGAATGAGTTAATTTATATAAAGTGTAAATAGACTGGGCTCTTGCTCATTAGTAAGAGTTGAACTGTTAGGAACTTTTAATATGCACAGACACACAAATGCATGCATATATAGTGTGTGTATAAATAAGCACAGAGATAAGGACAGAAACAAGAATGAAAATTGACTCTGTACAATCTCAGGTTATATTTGTCACATGAAATTTTCGAATGGATGTTCTTCCATATCATCACTTCAAGTCTACTGTAATTTTGTTTTCTTTTTATAGCTGCAAAATACACTATATCCAGTTACACTGTGTCCTATTGGCTTATTTAATTAACCATTCCTTCTCTGTGGACATATAGACTGTCTCCAAAGGACCTTGAGTGACATGATCTGTAGAAAGATGGGCTGCTAACCCAAAGGTTTTGTCTCTGGGGGTTGAAATCCACCAGCTGCTTTGTAGCAAGAAGAAGGACAGACTCCTCAAGTTATTGTTTACATCCTCAGGAATGTGATGGAGGGTCACAATGCGTTACAACCAACCAGATGGCAGTTGAGTGAATGATGAAGGCCCTCTCCATGGTATTATAAGTTGTTGTTGTTGTTGTTGTTGTTGTTAGGTGCCATTGAGTTGCCTGGGACTCATAGTGACCCTATGTACAACAGCCCTAAACCCTGCTCTATCCTGTGCCAGTCTCACCATCTCCGACACACCTGCCCCCATTACCCCAGACACTGAATCAATCCATCTCATCGAGGATCTTCCTCTCTTGTGCTGTCCCTCCACCCTCCCAAGCATGATGTCCCTCTCCAAGGATTGGTCCTGCCTTACAACATGCCTAAAGTATTTGTTACTTAATAGATTTTTACCCTGTTAGTAGATTCTTTACTTTTGCTTCATTTTTTTAAAAAAAACCTTTATCTTTTATATGGGTTTGCGTACAAAATTTGTACATGTTGTGTTTTACTTATATACATTGTATTTCATATGATCATTCCCATATATGGTGTTTTCGAGTATTAATCACTTTTGATCTGTGCCCACTATTACCCTGCCTGTTACCACTGGATCCTTCCCGAGTCCTTCAGTCCTTCCCTCTGCCCACCAAACTTCTGTGACCTTTTGATTTCCCCACTCCCTCCCCTTCCCACTTTGGACTTTTGTACACTTATTATTAGTTGTCCTTCTAGTTTTACAATAATAGTGTTATGCAGTACTTGCTTCATTTTAAAAATTTTTACCAGCCTACCTGTTTGCGTTATGCAGATGACACAGCCCTGCTTGCTGAAACTGAGGAGGACCTCATGCACTTGCTGCGAAGGGTCAAGGACTGCAGCCTTCAGTATGGACTAAGGCTCAGTGTCAAGAAGACAAAGATTCTCACCACTGGACCAATTGGCAGCGTCAGGATGGAAGGCGAAGAGATTGAGATTGTTCACAGCTTCAGTTTGCTTGGCTCCACAGTCAACAGTCTTGGCACCAGCAGTCAGGAAATCAAAAAGCGTATCGTGATGGGAAAGTCTGCTGTTAGGGACCTCTCAAAGGTACTCAGGAGCAACAGTGTGTCTCTCTGGAGACTAAGGTGCACCTGATATAGGCCATGGTCTTTGCAATCGCTTGTTATGCATCAGAGAGTTGGACAATGACTAGGGAGGACAGGAGAGTGGATGCCTTTGAGCTGTGGTGCTGGAGAAGAGTACTGAATGTACCATGGACTGCCAGGAAAACAGATTCATTTTGGAGAGGATTAAACCAAGCTACTCCTTGGAGGCAAGGGTTCTGGGGCTTCGTCTGACATACTTTGGACATGTTTCCAGGAAAGATGGGTCCTTGGAGAGCGACATCATGCTTGGGAGGGTGGAGGGACGGCACAGGAGGGGAAGACCCTCTATGAGATGGATTGATTCGGTGACTGGGGTAATCAGGATGGGTGTGTCAGAGGCAGTGCGGTTGGCGCAGGATAGAGCAGGGTTTGGGGCTGTTGTGCATAGGGTCGCTATGAGTCGCAAAAGACTCAACGGCACATAACAACAACAACAACCTGTTTGAAGGGTGCTCTGGTGGCTTCTGGGTAAGGAGTTGCTCGGCCATCTCAAAGGCATACATGTTGAAACCACCAGCTTCTTCGTGGGGAAAGCTGAGCAGTCTCTTCTTATGTGAGTTACTGCCTCTGAAAACCCACGGGAGGGCCAGTTAAGGGTCACTTTCGGCTTATCCGGGCACAACAACAGCAACAACCTGTTTGACATCTTAAAAACTATGGATTAAAAAGGCTTAACTTCAGAAGAAATCAGTCCAGGATTGCCACCAGAGGGCTCCTGTTAAGTTGAAACTACTCGTTTAGGTATAAATCATTCAAACAGATAGACATCCACGTAACGTAATTATCTTCTGGCTCTCCTTCTCCACTGCATTGTGCAGAAGTGACATGACAAACCTTGTCAGATGCTTTCATGAAATCTTGTTAGTGAAGTAATCGTTTAATGAGTAGTCTTTGCTCCCCAGCCTGGAAGGATGATACTGTGCTCTCTATTTGGGGAAACTTGGAATATAAACAACAGATGTCTACAGTTTGGGAAATGTCTGAAAAAAAAAAAAGTCTAAAAATGCCCACAGTTTTATTGCTAAGAGTATGACTGCTATTTTGATTCAGTTCAGCTCGTGCCACATAACTGGCACTAGTGTTGACTGTACATTTGGAATTCTTTTTAGCAAGATTGGATTTAATGTATTCAGTTTAAACAGCATTTCAGAGTAATAAGCTTCTCTAAGTCACTAAAAGTAGTTGCATAAATGTAAATCAACACAAAATGATGTTTAGGGCATCCTGGGCTAGCTTTTATTTTGCAGAGAACATATCATGAGTGCCAACTGAAATGGGACGTCATTTGAGTAGAGTAAATAATGGGAACATTAAGCTGTATGCACATTTGTATTTATTCTTTAATTTTGGGAGATTTTAGGGATTAAAACAGCCACACAGATCACCTCATTTGAATCTCTCAGGAACACTGAAGTGACAGACTCTAAGTTTTTATCCCCATTGTTTACCTGAAGAAATTAAAACACCTACAAATTAAAAAAGAGCCCAGAAAGTACAGTGGGCTGATTTATTCTAAATTTGTTATAGAAAGGCTCACACGCGAGGTGACCTTTAACCAGGCTTTAGCATTTTATTGTTTTATTGGTGAGGAATATTAAGTAAACCATTGCCTACCAGAAGAATGAACTAATCTGATTTGAAAGAAGTCCAGTCAGACTACTCCTTAGAAGCAAGGGTGACAATTTCAACTATTAGGACATGCTGTTGAAAGAAGGTCACTTCATGCTTGGTAGAGGGTAGGCAATGAAGAGGAAGCCTTTCGCTGAGCTGGGTTTACCATGGTGGAAGTTGCAGTGGACTTGAGCGTAGCAGGGGTTGTGGGGATTGTGTATGTACAGTGAGAATGGGGCGGGACTGGCTGAGTTTTGTTCTGTCATATAGAGTTAACTAGGACTGACTAGGTAGCACCTGACAACAGCAACATTCTGTTCAGGGAGGAATAAAAGTGGTCTTTTCCATCATTAGCTATGCATCTGAGAGCTGGACAGTGACTAAGGATGACAGAAGAATTGCTGCCTCTTGAGCTGTGGAATTTAGTAGAATTCTGTCTATCCCGTGGACTGCCAAAAGTACAGATATGTCTTGGAGAAAGTGCAGCCACAGTGTCCTGTGGAGGCGTGGATGGCAAAGCTTCAGCTCATATACTTTGGCGTGTTGTTGTTGAGTTGGAACTGACCCATAGTCGACCCTTCAGCAGGTTTTCAGAGATAGTAAATTACATGAGAAGAGATTGTCCATCCTTCTCCTGTGGAACAGCCTGTGGATTCACAACATGTGCCTTTGAGATTTCAAGTGCAGCTTCTTAAACCTAAGCCACCAGAGCACCCCGGGCATGTTATTGTTGTTGGGGGCCGTCAGGTTGAGTATGACCCGTAGAGACTCTGTAAACAAGATCTGAACCCTGTCCTGTCCTGTGCCATCCTCACACATTAGAAACCATTGTGGCAGTCACCATGTCAGTTCACGCTCTACCTTTCCAAGCTTCATGCCTCTCACCAAGGAATAGCCCCTTCTAGCAACATGCCTGAAGTATGTGAAGTGAAGCCTCATCCTTGCCTTGAAAGCGCACTCTGGCCGCACCCTCTCCAAGACATATTTGTTTGTTCTCCTGAATGCCTGGGAGATATTCAGCTCTGTTCTCAAATACCATAGCTCAAAAGGCATCAGTTCTTCCTCTGCCATCTTTATTCATTGTCCAGCTCTCAGATACATAGCAAGTTATTGGAAAGACCATGACTGAATCAGATGCACCTTAATCCTCAAACTAACATTGTTGAGGTGTTGTTGCTGTGTACTGTAGAGTTAGAACCAGTCCGTAGCTGACCCATCGGCGAGTTTTCAGAGGCAGTTTAATTGCACAGGAGGAGATTGTGCATCCTTCTTTCAGAGCAGCTGGTGGCCTTTAACCATATGCCTTCAGGATTGCAGTGGATCTTCTTGCCACTATGCCACTAGAACTCCCTCACATTATTACTCAGTAATTTGGAGAGATCACGAACTGCAGACTTTCCCAGTGGAATACATCTCCTGATTGCCTGACTGCTGATACCAACTGTATTAATTGTGGATCCAAGAGAGATGAAGTTGTTGTCAGTTTCAATATTTTCTCTATTTAGCACCATGCTACCTATTGGTCCATTGGTAAGAATGTTTGTTTTCTTGACATTGAGACACAATCCATATTGTTAGGAGGGGCTATTCCCTGGAAAGAGACAGCATGCTGAGAAAGGTGGAGGGTCAGCAGAAGAAAAGAAGACCTTCAACAAGATGGATTAACAGGATGATGGCAGCAGTGGATTTGACTGACAGAGATAATGAATGGCACAGAATAGGGCAGGGTTCAGACCTGTTGTTCATAGGTTCGATATGGGCCGTTCTTGATGATACACAACAATAACATACTGAAAATTGAGGCAAGATCCAGACAGAAAGGAAGATCCTGGAGGGATTGGAAAATAGATGGAAGCTGTGCCAGGCACCTGTTGAGAGGGTGATCAAAAGGAAAATGAGATGCCAGATTCTAAATTCTCAATTGCAAACTAGGAACTTGTGCTTAAATTTATATCAGGCAACAAACTGAGAAGATTAGATGAAAGGAACTGACTCTAAACAGAATTGGGTAAGTGTAGACTGGAGAGGGTTATTGCCGCTACTGAGACCCCTAGACTTCGTATTTAATGTTTCAGATTCACAGACCAAGTACCAGTGGTGAAGGATGGTGAGGGGGCTAGTTATCAGTGCTTGCCATTTTGTAGGAGGATAGGACTTTCCCCTGCAAGTTAATATTTTGATAATTATGTTTAATTACTAATTAAAAAATAATCTTTTACTGGATAATAATTTTTTTTTCTTTCTGTTGGATGTCTCACACTAGGGTCTGAGTATATTCATTGATTACTTTCTGGAGCTCTGTGCCAACTTGGACATGGGAGATGGATTATTTGGTGCTCGGAAGCATTTATTAGTTTTAAAAGATTGATATGAGTGTCTTTCACTTTCCAGACAGTCCACATATTAGAATTTTAAGCTTAAAGAAGTAAAGCTTCCTAAAATTTAAATACGGTTTTGCATTTATTACATGTTAGGCTCTGAGAATATGGTAGGAAAGAAAAGTAAGCTCGGAGCCTCTCACGGTTACTATATTTTTGCGCACATAACACCAGCATTTTATTATTAGTGTTCCTCTTTTACAAGCTGCACAGTCCCTGCTTACCTTGATGTTTGTTGTTATTGTTTAGCTGCTGTTGCATTTACAGGTCTTGCTCCTATGAATGCCCTCACCCTCTCTGCTGTGTCACTTTGCATTTTCTTTGTCTTGAAGCTACAACATTCAACTATGAGGAAGATCCTGTTCTTCCCCAAATGCTGACTCAACCCTTCTAAACCAAAGCATAATTAGGGTTTAAGTGAAAGGTCCCTCGTAAGTGCTTTAAGAATGGTACCTGACTTGAACTCTAGAACCCCAGGACTGAGCATGGTGCCAGGCACACAACATAGGCTTCAGATAATGGCTTCTCAGAAGTAAGAGTGTCTTCTGTTCCCTTAAGAAGGCATGCATAGACACAGCCCAAAGATAAACAGAATTGTTGGCAGCACGTGGCTGACAAATTGTACAGCTTGTATGGGTTCAGAGAGAATGGAAGCTGAATATGCTGGATGTTGGAGACTATGTCTCTTAACACTTTGACCACTGGAATGTGTGCATGGATTCAGCTGATGGTCACTGAGTGCCTGTGGACCATAGCTGCTCAGGGTGCTGTGACATGGGAGTCTAAATGTCATTTTATTGTTTTATTTTTTCAATTTGCATATTTGGAATATTTGCATATTTGCTATTTACATATTTGTCTACCTTCTATATTGTAATACTTCTAATAGTCTGCCTTTAGTGTATGTTCTTCTAAAGAATACAGAAGTATTAATATTTTCGCATAGTGCTGCATCCTACTGGTGCTGAAAATACATATTCACACAGAACTTTTTCATCTCTTATTTGCAAACAGAAGACGAGTGAATCCAGATGTAGTCACATGGGGCACCTTAGAATGATTGACCCAGTGACTGTAGCAATGGGATCAATTGTGTCAGAGATGGTGGGATGGCACAGTATAGGGCAGGATTCAGGCCTGTTGTTCATAGGGTCACTATGAGTCATACTCAGCTTGATGCCACCTAACAACAATAGCATGTATTTCAAACGTTTACTCCAGCCCACTCAGCCTGCCTTCTGACTGTGTGAAGTTGATCAAACCAGGCTAGGTGGGACCCATAGTCCTTCACAAAACCCCTTCAAGTATAAAGCATTTTCACATGCACATCACTTTCCATCCACTCAATAAATGTTTGTATCAGAGAAAACAGCAACAACACTTTATTCCAGCCCTTTTCTTCTTTTTGTACTTTAAACGTCCTCATTATGTTGTGTTTTAGCATGATGATGCAGACCTAGAAGGCTGTAGTGTCCAAATCAGCCCAACTTTTCAGGCACTCAGTTCGGTGCTTGGTGGCTCCTAAATGCATAACTTTGCGCTAACTGAAAGGTCACTCCAGAGCCCAGCCTGGGCCAGGACTTGAGAAAAGGGACTGAGCGTGTCCCTTGCCAGCCAGCCTCTGCCTTCTCCCATAATATTATTTTAATACTTCTGAGGAAAGGAAGGTATTTCTGGGAGATTTGTTTGACAATATGAACAGGCTAGATTAGAGAAGTACTTCACTAGGGAGGCGGGTGGATGTTCTCTGATATCCCTGAGGCATGGGTACCTCCTTCACCTGTAAGCCTTGGAAATACTGTCCACTTTTCTAGTGCTGTTCTGAGTGGGAGCCTACCCTCTTCTTCCTGTGCTATGGGTCTTCTCCCCCAGTTTTGGCTTTTAGTTTATGCTCAGTAAGCAGCAGCATTGATAGGACTATGGAGTACTGTACTGATGTACTGGTAGACCCTAATGAAAGCCTGTTGTTGTTGTTGTTGTTGTTGAGTACCATTGGGTTGGAACTAACCCTTACCTGACCCACCAGAGAATTTTCAGAGGCACTTAATTACACAGGAGGAGATTGCCCATCTTTCTCCCACAGAGCAGCTGGTGGATTCAAACCATGTACGTTCAGGATTGTAGCACAGCTTATCCCCCGCTAGGCCACCAGAGCTCCCTATGAAATAAACTGGGAAGACTCTAGAAGGTAAATAAAGCCATTACCCATCGTTCACAGTAAAGAACCTCATATAAAGTGTAAAGTTGGATGACAGTGATTTTCATTGGGTTTTCTGTCTCATCGTTACAGCTATTCCCTGAAGCAGGTATCATCTCCAGTGGTGGATTAATAAGGAGCTTTCATGGCGCAGTGGTTGAGTGATGTGTTACCAATTGAAAGGTCGTCAGTTCAAACCCACCACGTGTTCTACGGAATAAAAGACCTGGCAGTAACAGTAGCTGTTGGTGATAACACAGGGTGTGTGAGTGATGCCTGTATTCACAAAGATGCTATGCTGGCAGTGTCATAACTGTGACCTCTTTCTTACTTGTTCCTGCATCCTCTCAGTCCCACTATTCTATGCAGTACCTGCAGCTGGTAAGCAAAACCATGTCATGCTTCTCAGACTTAAAGGTCTTGAAAGGAAGTCGCTATCTGCATAAAAAAATGAACTCATTGCCATGGAGTGGGCAGCAACTCAGAGCTGACCCTCTGGTAGGTTTTTTTGGAAGCTACACATTATATGGGAGAAGATTGCCCCTTTTCCTCCCTCAGAACAGCTAGAACTGGCAGAGAAGAACCACCTTTCGGTCAGCACTGCAGTTCCCTGCATACCATACCACCAAAGCTGTGCAGTGTTGATTCTGTTGTTTAAAGCTAGTGCAGTGTGTCACTTTTTACAGGTCTGCAAGCACGCATACCAGGAGTAACCAGAAATGATGTTTCAGTCGTTCAGTTTATATTTAATCTTACCTTCTCATCTTGATTGACATGATATTTTTAGACTCTGTGGATTGTTTATCATACTTCTCTTGATTTGTGGTGATGGAGTTTATTTTTGGTTTTTGAATTTTGGATTTCTCCCCCACCCCCCAGTGAGGCATGTGGAACTTTGAAACTTTTAATTGACTAAATATGAGAATATCAGAAAGTAATACTATCTCAGCCGCCTAAAGTGATCGGAAGGATAGTATATGCTGGATCAATATCCAGTGAACAAATACGGTGTGCTCTCTGTACCAGGCATTGTGCAGCAAGATAATGAGGTACTAATAATTTGTACTCAAATGATCACCTGGTAGGGTGCTGTAATTATAGCCACACTTGACAAAAATGTTTTGGTTTTAAAAATTGTTTTTACTGTTAGTGGTGCATAGCCCTTTTTTAGAGTAAGGTTGCCTCAAGCCATGTTGTTCCCATACTGTGTTCATTAATTAGGCAAAGTTTTTATTGGAACACCTGTTGTGTGTAAAGTACTGTAACCCTGTCCAGTCACTTAACAAGTTAACAGGCTTTGGAAGAACTTTGAGAAAATGCAATCATGTGTGTTGGTGACCATGATGAAGTGAATTTTGATTTAGGAAAGATATTTCATTTTCTTGTCATTCACCTGGAAATGAAAATTAATTGGATTATTATGAAGCTCATTGTTATTCTGAAAAAGGATAAGTCCAGAAATTATATCTAACTCTATCTCTCTGTGTGTGTATAAACTCCAAATTCTCACTCAGTCTTTTCCTTATTCAATAGGAAGTATAGTTAGAAGGGAGCGCTAGAGGCCATAAGGTGTTGCACTTACTCAAAAGTAGTGCCTCTCTGATGGTTCAAATCCACCATCCACTCTGTGGGTGAAAGATGGGCATTCTCCTCTTGAGGGATTTACAGTCTCAGAAACTCAATATAGGGTCAGTTATGAATCAGTTCTGACTCAGTGGTAATAAGAGTTGTTGTTGTTATGTGCCGTCGAGTCGTGTGCGACTCATAGCGACCCTATGTACAACAGCCCTAAACCCTGCTCTATCCTGTGCCAGTCGCATTGCCTCTGACACACCCATTCCGATTACCCCAGTCACTGAATCAATCCACCTCATAGAGGGTCTTCCCCTCCTGCTCTGTCCCTCTACTCTACCCAGCATGATGTCCCTCTCCAAAGA
>NW_006399890.1:2287695-2309594 GCF_000299155.1 Elephantulus edwardii | reverse complement strand
GTGCGCCATGGATGTGTCCTATCTCCACACCTTTCCAATAGGAGTTAGGAAGCAGAAAACTTTGAGGGAACAAATAATATTCCTGAGATACTCATAAGCAGTAGAATAAATAAGAGCCATAGTTAACTTTAACCTTTTCACAAAAGATTATCACCAATAGATTTTTTATACAGATCTTTCCTTTTCCATCTCAAGTTCTGATTTCTGTAGGCCATACCATTTCAGTTGGTAGCTTTTGAAAGCATGTTCTATTTTCTGTGTGTCTGGTTTTGTGTAGTGTCCATCTAGTCAGAGGCTTCCTTATTCAGATGCATACAGCCATACACCTCATTGCTGAGTGGGAACTGACTCCTAGGTGACCCTCCAGTGGGTTTTTTGAGATTAAGTTTCACAGGAGAAGATTTTCGGTCGTTCTCTCATGGAGCAGCGTGTGGTTGCAGACAGCCATAGAGGTACGTTGTTTGGGTCCCGATGGACTGTGCTGCCAGAGCTCCCGGAGATTAATTCAAGTCCGTGTATCCGTGCTATCATACGTGCCACCTGGTTCACTGTGCCTCTGTCTGTGAACAACAGATTAGAACCTTGCCCTCTGATGCACCTTCCTCATGAACTCTACCATGCTCAAGTCCATTGTTCCAGTCACTAGGTTATTCCATCTTGTTGAGGATTGTCCTCTCTCTGACCGTCTGCCTTTCCCAGCACAATGTCTTTTCCCAGAGGCTGGCCCCCTTTGACAATACGGCCACAGTATGTGAGGTGGAGTTTCACCAGCCTGGTCTCTAAGGAACAACCCAGTTGCGCCTCCTTCAGGACAGACTTGTTTGTTCTTTTGGCAGTTTATGGAATGTTCAATATTAAAATCATTGTAGTGTGTGTGTATATATATTTTGCTAAAAGGTGTCAGCTACCCATTGCCTAGCTAGGATAGCTTTGTATTATTTCATATAATTATTTTCTTAAACAATATAGTATTTTTTAATTTCAGCATGATATTGAGTGATTATCATTTACTTAATGTTTGCCTGTTTGCATATAAAACCCCCTGCAGTGAGTTGATTCTGACACATAGAAACCCTCTAGGACAGAGCAGAGTGACCCTATACGGTTTCCAAGATTCCAGATTACTATGGAAGTGGAATACCACTTCTTCCATGAAGTGGCTGGTGGGTTCGAACCATCAAGCTATTAGTTTGTAGCTGAGAGCTTTAACCAATGTATCATCAATTCCTGTGTATATAAAGCTCTTCCCCAAACTTGCTCCCAAGAGAATGTACAATGCAGTTTAGACTTTCCCTTTCATAATAATCAAAAAACAAAACACTAATTAGTTGCCTTTGAGTCAGTTTCTGTTTATAATGACCAGTGTGTTAAATTGTAGAACTGTGCTTCATAGGGCTTGACAGGCTGTGACCTTTCCACAACAGATCACCAGGCCTTTGTTCCTTATTCTCTTATAAGTTACAAAAACCAACTTTGAAAACAGTAATTAAGTTCTTAACCACTTGTGCCACTAAGGGACTAAAGAAGTCACTTGTACTATCCAAATCATCATCCTTATTTACAAATTGGAGATACATGGTTGTCCTGTAGATCAAATGATGAAGGAAGATAATATCTATGACAGTCATCTAAGGTGCAGGTTTATTCTGTCAATCCAAAGAGAAGATCTTACGCATGCAGAGCACTAATTTAATGACATTTAACCCGTACACATCTTGACTAAATGATGCTGGCTCTCTAGTTACCATGAGGACTTACCTACTCTGGCCAATTTCCATCTTAAAAAGCTGTTTGATAGTTGGAATCTTTAAAGTTTACCATTCAACACAAGCTTCATCTACTTGAAAGCAGTTCAGTTGTTATTTATCAAATTTTTATCTCCTGTTTCTTCCAAAATTTTTAGAGGCAGGGATGGTTTATTTTAAGCAGCAATTTGCAGAGTCCTATTGCAAATCTATCCTTTCATTTGTCTTCCTTCAGCAAGATACCAAGTTAAATAACAAAACATTGACCCTGGTTGTTTTTAGCTGCAGTTCTAGGAGGGTTTTTCCCCCCACATCACCCAAGAACTAAACATTTCGTTACTTACAGCATGGATAGACTTTTTAATCAATAGTAATCGTCTTATTGACTTAATAACCACATCAGCTATATACCCCCAGTGTATCTAGTATCAAGCAATTTTACCTTTCCTATTGATTTCCTGATTACGTGCAAATGGGTTGTCTACAAATTTTTCATGTGAGACTGATTTCTCTGAGATGTCCCTTACTTTCTGTGCTTGCCTTTTAGCCCTTAATTAAAGAATGTAATCTAATTTTAATAATGGCCGGAGTGGGAAAAAGATGAGTATTTCTTACCCATAGATGGATTTTAGTCTAGCTATGAGATGTCATAAAAAAATCTTTTTCTTTTACCAGATTTGTAAGATTTTGATAAAACCTTACTATTTACAGTAAGTTGATGTTAAAACTGAGCCTCAAAATGTCTTGTCTGATAACACCGTCTGCTTGGTACAGCATGTCTTGTTGATGTCATTGTCACCCCTTGTCCATGTGTTACATAAGCTTCCTGATTGCTTTGGGCCATATTTTCACTACAAATAGTTAAAATGGAAATGTTTTAATGCACAAAGTCCACAGGGGAAGCATTTTATTTTTTTAATAACACCACTTTTCCATTTTGGGGTCGTTTGTTTTGGGTTATTTTTCCTTCATTCCTATTAAGTGTGATCGAATCATTTCTGACTTGCAGTGACCCTGTGCACAGCATAGGGAGCTCTAGTAGCCTAGTGGTGAGAAACTGTGCTGCAGTCCCAAAGGCATGTTGCTCAAGTCCATCATCTGCTCTACAGGAGAAATATGAGCAGTCTCCTCCCCTGCAATTTACTGCCTCTGAAAACGCCCTGAAGAGTCAGCTATGGGCCAGTTCCAACTCAATAGCCTACAACAACAACAATGCATAACAGAAACAATCACTGCCAGCCCTGTGCCCATTGTTGCAGCTAGTGTATCAGTGCATCTCATTGAGGGTCATTTTCCTTTTTTTTCCCCTCTGACCCTCTATTTTATCAAGAATGGTATCTCTCTCTTAAAAGACTGATCCCTCTTGGTAACATTTTTAAGGTACATAAAACAAAATTTCTCCATATTCCCTTTTCTCTTAAAAACAAAAACAAACCAAAAACCAGAACTAGAAAAACAGAAACAGAAATACTGCTGCCCGGGTAATTCTCACTCATGTGGTCCCTCCTTTAGGTTCCTGAGGTGGTATCCTCTTTTCACCAAACTCATTGTCATCAAATTGGAACTGACTCGTAGCTAACCATTTACTTAATTTTGGGGTATCCTCAATAATATTCTATTCTAGGTTTCTTCTCAATGTTAGCCATAACGTGTTACAATCCACAAGTCATATGCCTTTGCATAGAGGGGCATTTTTCTGGTACTCTCTGCTTTCAGCCAGGATTCATCGGACATCAGCAGTGATAATCGCTGCTGCCACGACCTGTAGCACATCGCTGTTCTAGCCATTTTTGGATGATCTTCAGCTATGTTTTGCTTGCCTGTGATATTGTTCTATACTTACTAAGTTCTCTTTGATCACCATTCTTGGGAATGGTAATAAATACGGATCTCTTCCAGACAGTCAAACACACAGCTGTCCTCCAAATTTTCTGGCGTGGTCTGGTGAGCATCTGTTATTTGAATCATGTCAGTCGTTGTTACATTGGTTCCTAGTACCTTATTATTAGTTACCTTCTGTGCAGCTTGAACATCTTACTCCATTACTGTTGGCTCTTGATCATATGATGTTTCTGGAAGTATTTCAGTGTCAACCAATTCTTTTTGTTACAGTAACTCTGTGTATTCCTTTCATCTTCTTTTGATGCTTCCTGAATTGCCAGGATTTTGCCTATAGCATTCTGAGTATTGCTTCTCGAAGCTTGAATTTGCTCTTCAGTTCTTTCAGTTTGAGAAATGCAAGAAAAGTGAGTTCTTCTCTTTTTACAATTCAACTGAGGCTCTTTGCACAGTCTGTTAAAATACTGTCTTCTCGAGCTACCTTTGAAATCGTCCGTTCAGCTCTTCTACTTTTGTCACTCTTCCCTTTGTTTTGGCTTCCTGGTGGTCTAGTATCATTTCCGGAGTCTCTTCTGTCATCTGTTTTATTTGTTAGACCAAACCAGGAAACACTGTGTGGTTTAAAATTTTAAAAGATATGCACAGAAATGATGATAGTTCAGGAAGGCTTTAGGTCTCTTGTTCCTAGAGTTACTATGATTCATGCTCGACTCAGTGGCAATCAACAACAACAAGGTATATCAGGCTGTTTCCTTTCACCCTGTCTATTCAGTCTGTATGCTGAGCAAGTCATTGGAGAAGCTGGGCTCTGTGAAGAAGAATGTGGCATCAGGATCATAGGAAGATTCATCAATAGCCTAAGTTATGCAGATGACACAGCTTTGCATGCTAAAAGTGAGGAGGACTTGAAATGCTTGCTTCAGAAGATCAAAGACTACAGCCTTCAATATGGATTCTATCTCAATCTCAGGAAGACAGAAATCCTCACCACTGGACCAGTAGGCAACATCATGATAGATGGGGGGTGGGGGGAATGATTGAAACTGTGATTGTTTTAGTCTTACTTGGATAAACAATGAAAACCCTTGGTACCAGTAGTCAGGAAATCAGGATATATATATATATATGTCTTGGAGAAAGTGCAGGCAGTATTCCTTGGAGGAAAAGATGGTGAAGCTTTGTCTAATATACTTTGTGCATGTGGCTAGGAAAAGTTATTCCTTGGAAGGCACCATCATACTTAGAAAGGTGACCGTTGTCAGCAAAAGAGATGAAGACTCTAAATGAGATGGGTTGACACAGCGACTGCAACAATGGTATGTTAGAGATGGTGTGGATGACACAGTATAGAGTTAAGGGTTCAGATTTGTTGTCCGTAGGGTCACTATGAGTCATATTTACCCTACAGCACCTACTAACAATAGCAGGGAGATTGACAAAGTGGCTGCATCATTGGGTTCAAGAATATCAGGATGGTGAAAATGATAGGACAACGTTTAAGGACTGCTTGGTTCATAGGATTCCTCTGAGTTGTAGTCAACTTGAAGGCACCTAAGAAGTACAACAACAGATCACAGGGGAAGAGATTGACCATCTCTTCTTTCATGATTGTGAATTCACTAGCAGCTCTGAGTACACTCAAGAGCTTCCTCATCCCCTTTTCTTAGGACCTGCTTAACCTGGGGATTGTTCAAAAGTTCTACACTAGGCTAGATATTTATATTTCCTTTGTTTAGAGATCTCTTCATTGGAAAAGCTAAGATCTCTTTCTAAAACCCAAGCACGTTTCTGTTGAGTCAATTCTCATTCTTAGCAATCCTGTAGGACAGAATAGAAAAGAATATAGTTAATCATAGAGCAAAAATAATAATGGAAAATATAAGCATGTTGCAAGGAGGGAGCAGTCCTTGAAGAGGGACATTATGTTTGAGAAAGTGGAGGGACAGTGCAGGAGAGGAAGACCCTTGATGAGATGGATCGATTCAGTGATTGGGGTGGTGGGAGTAAGTGTATCCGGGAACAGTGAGGTTGGCACAGGATAAAACGGCATTTAGGGGTCTTGTACATAGGGTTGCTATGAGTCGCAAGCGACTTGACGGTACATAACAACACACTTACGTTCAGCATTACTCGTAATAGTAGAAATACTGAGTTAAAGCACTTTTTTTTTCATTATCAGGTAATAAAGATCGTAACATTTAGTAATTTGTAGTGAGGGGATGGGCAAACACATTCTTGCATACTTCTGGTGAAAGTTACGTTTCTGTCAATTCTATAAAAAGTAGTTTTTCAAAATTTTTAAAAATAAATGTGCACAAAGCATTTGATTTTACCAGTTTGTTTGGCTTTTTTTATTTACCAGTTTTGTTTCCGTGCCTTTATCCTTGTTATATTCCCCTATTGCAAAATAAATGCATGAGTATTTATTACAGTATTGCTTGTAAAATTAGAAATGTCATCTTGTTTGCATCCACAGTCAACGCCCCTTGATACCAGTAGTCAGGAGATCAGAAGACAGTACAGCATTGGGAAGGTCTGCTGTCAGGGATCTCTCCAAAGTCTGAAAGACGAGTGATGTCAGTTTAAAGAGTAAGCTGTACCGGATTCAAGATAACAGTCTTTCCAGTCACCTGCTTTGCATCTGAAATCTGGACAAGTGAATAAAAATGACAGGAGACTTGATGCATGTGAGTCATGGAGTTGGAGAAGAGTGCTGAATATCTAAGACAGACAGATCTTGGAGAAAGTTCAAGCAAAACGTTCCTTGGGGAAAAGATGATGAAGCCTCATCTCACATCTTTTGGATATGTTGTTGTTGTTGATGTTGTTGTTATGTGCCGTCGAGTCATTTCCGACTCATAGCGACCCTATGCACAACAGCCCTAAACCCTGCTCTATCCTGCGCCAACCGCACTGCCTCTGACACACCCATCCCGATTACCCCAGTCACCGAATCCATCCATCTCATAGAGGGTCTTCCCCTCCTGCGCTGTCCCTCCACCCTCCCAAGCATGATGTCCCTCTCCAAGGACCCGTCCCTCCTGGCAACATGTCCAAAGTATGTCAGACGAAGCCCCAGAATCCTTGCCTCCAAGGAGTAGCTTGGTTTAATCCTCTCCAAGATAAATCTGTTTGTTTTCCTCGCAGTCCATGGTACATTCAGTACCCTTCTCCAGCACCACAGCTCAAAAGCATCCACTCTCCTTCTGTCCTCCCTAGTCATTGTCCAACTCTCTGATGCATAACAAGCGATTGCAAATACCATGGCCTGTATCAGGCGCACCTTAGTCTCCAGAGAGACACTATTGCTCCTGAGTACCTTAGAGAGGTCCCTAACAGCAGACTTTCCCATCGCGATACGCTTTTTGATTTCCTGACTGCTGGTGCCAAGAGTGTTGACTGTGGAGCCGAGCAAACTGAAGCTGTGAACACTCTCAATCTCTTCGTCATCCATCCTGACGCTGCCAATTGGTCCAGTGTCGAGAATCTTTGTCTTCTTGACATTGAGCCTCAGTCCATACTGAAGGCTGCAGTCCTTGACCCTTCGCAGCAAGTGCATGAGGTCCTCCTCAGTTTCAGCAAGCAGGGTTGTGTCATCTGCATAACAGAGATTGTTAATAGATCTTCCACCAATCCTGATGCCACAGAGGCTATTCTTTGGAGAGGGGCATCATGCTTAGAAAACTGGAGGGTCAGCGAAGGAGAGGAAAACCCTCAACGGGATGGATTGATAGTGTCTGCGACAGTGGATTCAAATGTGTCAAAGAAGATAAGGATGGTGCAGGATAGGACAGAGTTCAGATCTGTTGTTCATTGTGTCACTATGAGTCCTACTCAACTCAGGGGCACTTTCAACAATGTCTATCAACAAGATGTTTATGAAATAAGCATTATACATTAAGAAAGGGAGCTCTGGTGGGCTAGGGGCAAGAAGTTGCTGCAGTACCAAAGGTATACAGTTCGGGTCCACCAGCTGCTCACGGGAGACGGATAGGCAGTTTCTTCCTGTGCAATCAACTGCCTCTGAAAAGGGTCAGCTATGGGTCAGTTTCAGGTCGCTGGTACACAGCAACAGCAAATGTTAAGAGAGGTTATCCGTTATACAACACGAGGGTGAGTCTGCACTGCAGGTATACAATCTAGACCATATTCAGTGACTGTGTCAGGAAACAGAACACAGTGTACAATATGCTGTCATTTCTTGTATTTATACATTTTGTGGGTTTATACTATGCTCTGGTGGCCTAGTGGCAAGAAGCTGCACTGCAATCCTCAAAGTACACAGTTCAAGGCCACCAGCTGCTCCGTGGGAGAAGGATGGACAAACTCCTCTCATGTGACTAACTGCCTCTGAAAACCGGCCAGAAGGTCAGCTATGGATTGGTTTCAGATTGGCGGGACGCAACAACAATAACAACTATGCTGTTATACCTGTAGATTTTTCTTGAATGGGATTTTTAAGAAACTGGTCTTAGTGACTTCTAGGTGTTTACAATATGCTGGTATATCCATCAGTTTTTCCCTGATAGGGTCCTTGTCAATGTGCTGTATGAAGTAACCTGGGTTTGCTGTAATGCTGACCGTTGAGCAATCAAACCACGGAATAATCTCCCAATGTGGACAGTGTTTGGTGGAGCCCCCGTTGTAAAACAGGTTAGGAAGCACGAGTGGCATCCACTTCCTAAAGCACATGCCTCTGAAGACTCTATGAACTTGGAGAAGTGACCATAGTTATGGAAAGGAATCAGGTCTTGTGTTCATAGAGTCCCTATGAGTCATGCGTGACTCAATGGCAGTCAGCACCACCACGAGAGTTCTCAAGAAGTTGGTACTATCTTTGATGAAGGACTGGATTTAGAAGGAACGTACTAGTCTTATACATGCATTATCTAATTAAAAATATTCTTCAGTGTACAAATCAAGCATCTAGAGAACACAGTAAAATGAAATACTTAATTAACTATATGAATTTACAGTAATTTTATGTTAAGTACTATACCCTGAGCACTTTAGAAAGACTATGACATCTGAGTTTTTTCAACAATTCAAAATAGGTGAAACAGTTTTTGAATTTGGAAATAGATTATGTTCCAAGGACACACAGATAATAAAAAAAGCTTTTTAAGAAGTGAGGTACTCAATCTTGAGGAGGAACATCTATATATATCTTCTCTTTTACCAGAAACATTGATGAATGGGCTTGGTGTGGTGACAGGTATAAAAATTAGAACTAATTACCTTATCAAGGAGAAAGCCAGTTAATTGTCTTACCCTAAACTTTTTATTTTAGGATTGGGATTTGCATGATCCCAGTAGATTCAATCTGGTAAATACCAATTGCCAAAATAAATACTATATTTTGAGGGTAAATATGTTCATGCTTGCATATAACTAGTATGTGACCTTACTGAACTGGTTTTGTTCTTAAGCAGATGGGCACTTTTTAAATTTAGGTCAATTCTTTTAAAAAATGTTCTAGTCAACTGAGTGAAAATTGAAAACAGCATCCCTCTTTTAAACATCATTTAAGTGATTTTTGCTTTTATTATAATCAATAGGACTTAGTATTTTGTTTTAATTTGACAAAGGGTAAATGTCAATCGTTTCATTGTTGCTCAAGGATCATTTTGGAAGAAGGTAACTGGCCCACATATTAAAATAATTACGTGGCAGGTCTTTGAATATTTTATTATAAAGTCAATTTATGTCAGATTCAGTTTCTAACATCTGGAAGTTTGCCTACTGCTGGCAACAAATTACGGCATGACTCACTGTAACATACAGTTTGTGGTGGAGGCCTGTATATTTTGTCCTCCTGTACTTTTTGAATACAGTTATATGTTTGGCTTAACAAGGAAAATATGCATTATTAAAAGAGAAGAATAGAAATCAAATTACTGCACTCTGAATTTTCCTGTTTTAGTCATTTGTAGGATGCTTCTTTTCATTTGTGATTTGTATTTATTAGAGCTCAATCTTTCAATTAACCTTTATTTTCTTTCCATTTTGGCAAGTAGTTCATGAGATACAAAGATTTAAATATTTAAAGGATTATATATAAAGTGTTGTAGCAGACAGACTCATGTACATCCTTTAAAGAAATCTGTGTTGTTGACTAATCAGAGCTTCCTCTAGAAGAACAATCAGAGCTCTCGTAGAAGTCGGAATGATGAGACATTGTCTCACTGTGGCTGAAAGGATCTCTGGTGGCGTAGTTTGTAGAGAGTCGTGTTGCCAACCCGAAGGCTCTGTCTCTTGAGTAGTGTTGGCACCTGCTGTGTGCTGAAGTCAGCGAGGTGCTGGGGCCTTGCCTCACACAGCCAGGATAAGAAGCTTTAAGGATGGACCTTTCTTTATCCTCGTCCTCTCCTGCTTTGTCTGGCACACAGAGCTAGTGTTAAGTGAGGATGTCTCTACCCAGAAAATGTCCACATTAAAGATTGCACTTTGATCTGAGACCAAGAACTGGTAGAACTTTTTTTAAAATGAGGAGTAAAAATAGGTTGTCCTAGGTGACAGCTAGTGCTCAGAACTTGCTGATAATGTGAGCATATGTACTAAAAGAAAAAATTAAAAACTCATTGTCTTTGAGTTGAAACTGATTCATAGCTGACCCTCCAGCAGATTTTCAGCGACTGTAAATTGCATGAGAGGGAATTTCCTGTCTTTCTCCAGTGGAGCCACTGTTGGATGCTGCCAGAGAGGCACTGTCTTTGGGCTAACAACACAGGTTCCTATGGCCTGCGCCACCGGGGAGCTTTGTCCACAGGTCCCTATGCCTGCACCACCAGGGAGCTTTATTCAGCATGCATATGTGAGTACTATTCCTAGCAGCCCTACATGGGGAAACCATGTGTCCTTCTCCTATTTGTCAAAAGAAATTAAGCCGACTCTCTGCTCCTCATTGATCGACAGATAGCCCTCTTCTCTTGCAGCCTCAGCCACATCCCTGAGACATGACAGTGAGGGTCTGAGTAAACAGATTTGGCTGGATTGAATGTCTGGTCCCCAGGGCTGCTTTTAACTCTGACAAAGTAGATGTTGTTGCCATCAATGACCTCTTCATTGAACTCAGCTACATGGTCTGTATGTTCCAGTATGATTCCACCCATGGCAAGTTCAATGGCACAGTCAAGGCCGAGAATAGTAAGCTTGTCATCAGTGGGAAAGGCATCACTATCTTCCAGGAGTGAGATCCCACCAACGTCAAGTCAGATGATGCCAATGCTGAGTATGTTGTAGAGTGCAGTGGTGTCTTCACAACCTTGGAGAAGACTGGGGTCCACTTGAAGGATGGTACCTAATGGGTTATCTTCTCTGCTCCTCCTGCCAGTGCTCCTATGTTTGTGGTAGACATGACCCATGAGAAGTATGACAGTTCTCTCAAGATTGTCACTAGTATCTCCTATACCACCAGCTGTTTGATTCACCTGGCTGAGGTCATTCATGACAAGTTTGGCATCCTAGGAGGACTTGTGACCATAGTCCGTGCCATCACTGCCACCCAAAAGACTGTGGATGGCCCTTCTGGAAAACTGTGGTGTGATGGCCATGGAGCCATCCAGGACATCATTCCTCCAAATGCTGGCTGTACCAAGGCCAAAGCAAGGTCACCCCTGAGCTAAATGGTGATGTGGCCATACCACCTGGGCTCTTCCATGTGACAAGAACTGCTGCCTAAATCAAACATTACTAATTAATCATGACCCCAAATTAGAAACAAGTTCTTCTGAAACCTTTTCCTCCTCTGTAGCATCTAATGAGTTTACTGGATTGATTGACTGCATCTGCTTTAGCCCCAGCACTGCATGCATTAAAATACTGAGCAGCAGTGGCCCAGTGCCAAGTTCAAAGCCATTACCTCTCACAAATAGGCTTCTCATTTTGTTTTACTGTGAAATACTGTTTAATTTTTGTAAAATCAAAGTTAACACTTAGTGACTTTTTCATAGTACCCTTGGTTCAGGCACTTGTTTGAAACAGGGCATCTTGAAAAGATAGCCTATTTGAAAGTGCTCAGGCAGAGTAAATTCTAAATTCCTAAGACACCTTTTCTCTTTGGAAATAGCACTCATACATATTTTATACATAAATTGACAAGGGTAGCAGAGACCTCAGCTTCCCTGTAGCAATTTGAACCAGACTGATTGAGAATTTATTGCCCAATTATACTTGTCAGTCTGACATAAAAGTCATTAGTTCTGGAAAAACATGTTTGTCATACCAGGATTATCTCTAATTAATATAGTCAATATCTAGCATATATTTAAAACCAACTATAATAATAATCTCCAGAGTGTCAGCTGTGGGCTATGAGGAGCTTCCTGGTAAACCCCTTGAGGTAATGAAGCTGTGCTATAAGTACAGGTTACTCAGCAATTATATTTGAGGAGAGGAAAATGACGTGTTCTTTCTGCATTGTGATACAGAGAAGTCATTACAGATGGCTCTATTGCTGTTTTAATTATGAACAAACTCATTACTGTTAAGTCAGAACAGACTCCTAGCTAACACTCCAGTGGGTTTGCAGAGGCTGTAAATTGCATGGGAGATTGCAGCTGGTGGATTAGAACCATCTGCCTTTGGGGTGACAGTACATCTCCTTACCCACTAGTCCATCAGAGCGCTCTTTAATTGTAAAAGTAATAGCTAAAAAATTAGAGAAGTTATGTGATTTGTTTACAATTGGTGAGTGTCAACTAGAATTCAAACCTACTTCACAGTGTTTGGGGTTTTTCTCAGCATAAAAATCCATTCATCACATTGGTCCCTCGACAACTGGGCTTCCTCTCCTTATCTCCCCTATTTGCATCCTTAGATCTCTGCAGAATAAATGTATTAGTCCTACTGAGAGAATGTATTTGACATGGAAGTTTTTTCTTTTTGTCTGATGCTCAGGCATGTACTGGATTATTGTTACCTTTTTTCAGTAAATGTTGGAATTACAGATAAAATGCCAGTGACTTTGTGGGGAACTGTGGTATGTGGGGTATTCTTAGATACTCCCCTGTCCTCACTCCAGCTACACCCCCCCCCCCATTTCGGTGGATCCAGGCAGCATGTGGGATGGCACAGTCATTAAGTGGCTCTTTCTGGGATGTAGCGTGGATCATCCATGCTAACCCATTCGTTTGTTCACAGATGTACATATTTCCTCCACAGACATAAACATTAGAAGCTGTTCAGCCCCATCATACCTAAAACCTAAGCAGATTCCACTGTTCTGATTTCCCACACCAATCAGAAAGCTTCCACAACCGTGTACCTTCACAGAAAACTGGCTTTTAGTAACCAGAATGGCTCAGAAAAGTCAATAAAGTTCTTTCTTGTCTACTTTATCATATTCTTACCGTAGCAGTCACATTCTGTAGTTATTTAAATTGTACAATAGGCTGAAATATTGAGTTACAAATTAGAATTAACATTTACAGTGGCTGAAGGGAAATAAACTTTCCTAAAGCATGCAAAACAATTGGCAGGGAGCTTGTACTTAATTCTGTACCTAGATAAAGAATGTCAGTTTGCCAGCATCATTTGGAAGGCTTCTGAGAGCACCAGCTTCTCTTGTGTTTCTTTGTAGAGCCAAAAGACAAAGAGATCCTGGCTGCCCAGGTTGAACATCCAGGGCATTTCCCAGGGGATTCCCTACTGGATGGACTCTTTGGAGCTTTTCCCTAGAGAATCTTCTGTGGGCAGACGCACAGTGAGGATAATACTGTCAGCCTGTCTTTGCAAGATGTTTTATTAGGAATTGAGGCATGGCATTATAGAATGTCACCACGTGTGGATAGCATACACTGTGCAAAACCTTTCAGAGGAGCATTGTAACAACTCATGGTTCTTGAAGAGGCTCCTTCAATTGTGTAAGCCACCGTGCTTCTTCTCTTCTACTATATAGTAACTAGAGTAAATCAGTATTTTCTCAAAACTGGTTCATTTTTCTGTGACTGTGTGTGCTCATACACACATGTGTGTTTATATGATTGAAAGCTATCTCTACTGCTTCTTAACAATGCTAATTATATCTACTCACAAAAAAGATTCTATTGCATGCTGCTGTTTCCAAAAACACATTCGTATGGTGTCAGACTATACTGTGTGGCCTAGGAACAGTAACTGTGGTTCTGTAATAGCATCCATGATGTCTAGACAGGAGATTAAACTCTTAAGTCATTGAGTCTAAGATATAATAATGGAATTACTTTTCTCCAAACCTATTCACAATTTTTCTTTTGCATTTGAAATGCCAGACTTCTCTTTCTCTTATGGACACACACACACACACACTACTGTATTCCATGAAGTTGGAGAGACTATGAGATGATAAATTATGTCCATTGGTATAGGTGGCTTTGTTCCTAAAATTTCTAGTTATTATCTTTCCCTTTATTCCTGGTTTCCTCTATATTCTTACTGTAATTAGAGACAGACTGAAAAATATCCACATGACATACTTAATGCTATTTACCACCTCGGAAGATGCTTTGACCACTTATAGTATTAATCAAACATTTTTTTCATTTCTTAGTTTTCCAAAAGACAATGTATTTACTGTATTCACACCTCTTAGTATTCATTCATTCATAAACACATTAAACTTCCATGAGAAGCATTACTCTGTGCAAAGAGAGCATGGTGTCTGTCATTGTGGATATACCTGTCCTATGGCCTTGTCATGCAAGATCGAAA
Organism: Elephantulus edwardii; assembly: GCF_000299155.1. Lineage (NCBI taxonomy): Eukaryota > Metazoa > Chordata > Mammalia > Macroscelidea > Macroscelididae > Elephantulus > Elephantulus edwardii. Next base: position 2,295,321 of record NW_006399890.1, on the reverse strand, counting down.
AACCTTCTGGAATCAGCAGGCAAATCAAAAGTAATCTGAACTCTGCATCTTTCTCATAGAAGAGGTCTGAAGACAAGTAGTCCCAGGATTGGGCCATCATCTCAAAGATGTCAGAGCTGTCAGGCAGCTTCTCAAGGGTCTTTGCTCTTCCTTGCCATGCTACAAGATAGGTGGCCACCTCAGCTCTTCACAACACCTTTTAAAAAATTTTTTTTAATTTCATGGAAAGGGAGGTTTTTTTCCTGGTGCCTCCCATCCCTGAAAGTTCCCTACCAGATTACCCTTAAATCCCATTGGCCAGGATTAGGTCACATTTTCATGTGTAGAATCAGGAGACACTGGGGAAGCTGAAACGAGAGCATCATAGTTTCAAGCTTTTTCATGGGACTCCTGTTCAGTCAGCAGAGTGAATGGTATTGGGTCAGCGGAATGACATCTGCCACGATGATGAATGATCCCATTTTCTCTTAATGCAGAAGTGATAAAGGCTCACTTGCTTCACAACTTTAATCAAATGGGCTAAACTGTAGCTAAAATAATGAATATTTTCTAGGAACCGCTTGATTTCTCTGTCATTTCCTCCCTTTCGTGATTGAAAGTTAACCATACTGCTTCTTAGCAAATAAAATCATCACTTCTTTTAGACACTGAAAATTTGAATGAAAGTGTTTTGGCTTGATTTGTATCCCTACTTGTAGGTTTGCCTTTCTCGATATCACTGTATATTATATATTTATGTATGTGCATATGGATTTATAAGAGCAGGAAAGTTCTGTACTTTTTTTATGAGGAGGAACAGTGGCAAACATCCTTTAATAGTTGGAACATAGAATGTATGAGCTAATAGATAGGACTTAGAATTTTTTTTTGTTTGTTATTCTGTAGCTTTTATAAGCCGTATTTGCCTCCGAGTCTGGAGACTACGAGGAACTGAGACTTAGTTTAACTTCAACCAAAGCAGCTAATTTTAGCTGAATCTGTGATGCAGGTAGCATAGCACAAAGAAAATACAAATAAAATGGTTTGTTGTTGGGTACCATCAAGTGCAACCCATAGTGACCCTATGAACAACAGTTCTGAACCCTGTCCTAGCCTGTGTCAGTCTATCTGGTTGAGGATCTTCCTCTCCTTCACTGACCCTCCACCTTTCTAAGCATCGTGTCCCTCTCCAAGGAGTAGCCTCTCCTAGCAACATGCCTTGAAGTATGTGAGGTGAAGCTTTATCATATTTGCCTCCAATGAGCACTCTGGCTGCACTTTCTCCAAGACATATCTGTCTGTTCATTTGGCAGTGCATGGAATATTCAGTGCTCTTCTCCAACACCGCAGATCAAAAGGCATCAATAATTCTTCTGTCATCTTTATTCATTGTCCAGCTCTCAGATGCATAGTAAGTGATCAGTAAGACCATTGCCTGATTCAAACACACCTTAGTCCTCAAACTGACATCATTGGTCTGTTTGATTTGTATGACTATTACCTATCATAAAGGATTGCCCTTCTCATTCTCAATATTACTACATATTATATTTTTATATAAGTGCTTTTACATATGGGCATAAAGGCATTTATATAGATCTATGTTTAGAGGAAGAGTTCTAGGCTTAGAATTAAAATGTTTTAGAACTAATAAAATGGTTTAGAAAGGACCTGGACTGAGCAACTGGGATTACAAAGTAAGATCTCATTTCTTAAAGCAAATAACACGGAAATTCTTTATTCTGGCTGAGTGTATATAACCAGATCAAAAGGTGTGACACGATTTGCGCGTGTAATAAAGCAACTTTTGTCATTTGAAAACATCCGAACCCGAAGTGTCAGCATGAGCACTGCTAGTAGAGAAGATGGGAGAAAGTTGCATTCCAACACCAAAAAAGAGAAACTCTGAATCTTATGTGAGCCATTCACTCTTTCACTGAATAAATGGGAATAAGTAAGAGCAGACCTGCCATTAAAACAGTCACAGTGCTAGGCTAGCAGGGTTAGTAACATTGCCATCTCATTACAGATTCACAATGGAAGACTAGTATAAGACAATCAGTATTGTCTACCAGCCAGCCCGGTTGGACCCATTCTCTTACACACAGTTTTCATTTGCATCATTATAATAAAATCACAGCATTATGTTACGGTGTGACAGTGAGGTTTGAATTGTGTTTTTACCAAATAGTAAATGCTAAGAGAAGACCCCATCTGCTCTCCTTCCCAATGTTTCAGGAAGATTTCATAACAACTCAGAACCTTGTGAACATTTTTCTTTTCACAATTCCTAAAATGATTGGCTCAAGTCAGGGAAGCTATAATTGACTAGTAGCTGCATTTTTGAGACATGTTATTAATGTTAAAAATTGTTGAAAAATTGCATACTTCTAATAACAACAAAAGATTGAATGCCTAAAGCATTTGTAGTTTGCTCTTTAAGACTTGGTCCAAGAAGGGAAAGAAAAATTAATTCTAAGCTTAGAATTTTCCTCTGAACACCCAGCCCCAATCTGGCATCACTCTCGATTTAAAAAATGTGAACCAGAAACTTGAGCATTAATTCTTGTCATCAAGAAATGTCCACACTCTCTTTGATTTCTGAGGATCCCAAGGATACCCTAAGGTGAAAGGATACTAACTGTCAAACTTTAGTCCAAATCCAATCCCTGCTTCAATCTCAGTCTTTTGGAGCTCACTCATAACTCTGCTTTTTCTCTCTGTGGGTGCAGCCTCTTTGGACCCCAGGGCACCAGCACCCCAGGTGCTTATATGAACAAGACTTCTCTCCTGGCTCAGCATTGTTCTTATGTACCATCTAGTCAGAACTGACCCATAGCTGACCCTCAGGGAGGGTTTTCAGAAACAGTTAATCACACAGGAGGAGATTGCCCATCCTTCTCCCACAGATTGGCTGGTGGCCTTGAACTCACAGCTTCTTGCCCCTAGGCCACCAGAGCTCCCTGGCCTATTGTTAGCAAAAGGAAATCCCATCCAGGAGAGAAAGGAGTTTAGAAATTCCTCTCATCCCTCCTACAAGGCAGTGTGCCTCACAGACATAGCATCTCAGTACTTTTCTCTCGCTGCATAATCTCTCTGCCTGCTTTCTCATCTTCTCCAAGTCCTAGGAACACTATCATTTAGCTTCCACTGGGATTTCTTAATCAAAGAAGCTCAGGAGAATATTTCCAAACCCCAAAGCACTCTTCTTTTCTAACCTGCGCCATTCACATTTACATAAAATATGGCAGAAGTTTTACATGATAAACTCTTTAAATGGACTTGCTGTTCAGGATCCTGGGTCAGACATCCACATCTGTGCCAGGCTTCACCAGGCTGTCTGTGTTAACACTGAGGAAGGTAGGGTCCCACAGCACATCTCCATGATCTCTCATCCGTGCTCTTCCAGAGTGTCACATGTGTTCTCTATAAGTTACGTAGGGGTGTAACTTGTTAAATGATATTTATAGCAAAACATTCATGTTTTCACATGCTGTATATACATACTTCTCACTTATATATTACACAATTTGTGGGGAAACACTATTTTTAGCAGTTTCACATGTTACATGGTGAATTGTGGTGGCGTAGTACATGAGGTGTTGAAGAAAGGTGAACAGTTTCCTCTTGTGCAGCTGACAGCCTCATAAACCTGCTGAAGGGTCAGCTACGAATTACTTCTGATGCAGCAGCCATAAATTTGAGTTTATTAGTTATATTGATATAGTTTGTATCACAAGAATTAGTTTTACAAGGAAATACCTTTGAAGAATTGAGTCTAATTCTGTCTTACATCTGTTCCCGTCAAGTCATTCTGACTCACCATCCATCCCCCACATTCTAAGGCTGTCAATCTTTTTTAAGAGGAGACTACCCCCGAGTGACTGTTGGATTCGAACCATCAACCTTTTGATGAGCAGCCTGACATGCTACACACTTTAATGACTGTGTCTAGGGCATCCTTAAATAGCAATTAAATCCCTAGGACAATATGTGCAAAGGTCTACAAGGCCACTGGGTGAACACAGGGATTCTTGAAACCCCAAATTTCCCAGAAAATTAGGGAGAATATTTAAATGTTAAACTAACATATGGATTAGAAGAAAGGGAATAGAATATATTTTACTTTTAAGATAAAATATACTAAGCATGTCAAATTGCACTTTAGGACTGCCTTTCCAAAGTTTCACCTCCTTCCTCCAGGTGAAGCTGCATCGACTGAAGTTTGAGAAACTCTGTACTTAAGCTACAGTCATATGGAAATTTATAACTTTTAAAAAGATGCTGTATTAAGGCACAAGCTAACCCTTCTTATTCCTAGTTGGAAACTACAGATAGTCTCATGTCCTATGTATGTGCCAAAAAAGCTGCATTTACGTTGACATATTGTAAATGTAAATCACAAAGCAATAGATTTTTTTTTGCAAATGATCACACCCTCATTATTAGATTTGTAAGTTCAAGTTGAATAAAATACACATTTTAAAGTGAATTACACACACACACACACACACACACACACACACTTGCACTGGTAGCATCGTCTATAGGGAATTGCATGCTTGCTAACACAAGTCAGAGCCTCTCTATCAATTCGAATCCACCAATAGCTCTGAAGGAGAAAGAGGAGCAGTATCCTCTCATGCAGTTTACAGACTTGGAAACCCACTGGAAGGGCAGCGATGCATCATTTCTCAATGGCGATGGATGAGTGAATGACAGGTCAATAGACAAATGACATGAACTTTATTAGTCAGATCATATTGCTGTATTTGCTAGCAACAGTAAGAAATAATTTTTTAGATTCCTGACCATCCTAAAGATCTGGATTATTATTTCTAATACTTGCATTACCTTAATGAAGCATGCAAAACAGAGCTATTTCAATCATGAAGTTCCTCAGGGCAGATTATTAAATAGCCGTGAAATTAACCAGGCTAATTCCAGAGTTGATTTGGAATGTTCTATTACAGGTTTGCCTTGTTTCATTGCACTGTGCTTTATTGCACTTAGCAGATAACACAGTTTTTACACATTGAAGCTTCATGGTAACCTGGCAGCAGCCAAGCCTGTGGTACCATTTCCCCAGCACTCTCTATGCTCACTTCACACCTGTGCCACATTGTAGTAATTCTTGCACTAGTGCAACTCTTCATAATGCTGTTGCACATTTAATGGACTACAGTATAGTGTAAACATAAATTTTACATATACTGGGAAACCAAGTGCTGTGATGAGGGAGCTCTGGTGGCGTAGTAGGTAGGATGAGAAGTTTTGCTGCCACCCCTAAGGCAGGCAGTTCAAATCCACCAGTGATTAGGTGGGAGAAAGATAAACAGTCCTTTCATGCTGTTCACTGCCTCTGAAAACCCACTGTAGGATTAACTGAGTTAGTTCTGCCTCCCAGCAGTGAGTTTTGTGATTTTTATTGTGATGGTAGCTTTGTTGCAGTAATCTGGAACTGAACTTGCTATATCTCAAAGGCATGCCTTATTTGTTGTTCAAAGTAACATTTGGTATATATTCACCTCCTTCTAAATGCTTTCTTGGTGCTTTTCCGAGTCATCATTCAATAAATGTATAATGTTTAAAAGTTTGTTTTAAGTTTTATTAATTGTGGAAAAAATGAAAATAAATTAGGTTGAAATCAAATGCATAATATGTAGTTGAGACCATTTGAATTGCATTTTAAATCAATCTTCATTAATTTTTAAACATTAAGTGTTTGTGACCAAAACTTAAGTTGTCTTCAAATATATCATTGTGGAAGAAGAAAACAGTGTTTATTATTGGTTTCTGGACCCTTTGGTAAAAAGACTATTGACTTTAGAAAAGAATATTATAAAGCAGGAGTGGCATCCTCTTCCTAAACAACATGTCTCTGGAAATTGTTTGAATTTTTATTATAATAGTAAAGGTGAAACTAAGTTAATTATCTTATTTAGTAATTAATACATATTTGTTAAACAACTGTTTTATATAAGATTTAAGTGTTTTGTGGAACAGAGCTGCAGGTATGACTATCATTGGTTAAAAAGCATCCTGTTAATACTATACAAGAACTCTTTCTAAAACATTAACAGTTTTTTCCCAATTCTTTTAGTTATTTGAGAAAAATGTATAAACTAGTTAATCTTACTGGTTTCAATTTTAGTTGCTCACATTGACGTTTACAAAAATTATTAGCTTGTTGAATTTGAGCTGATTCCATACTCCGTATTTGTATAAAACCCACTATCCCTCGGGAAAACAATTACAATGACTTATTTGTAATGTGAAACAAACTTTAAGAATTTAAATAAATCACTCTATTAGTCTAAAATTTCTATCACTGAAGTACAATAAAGAGCTCTCTGTAGCACTCCCCTGCTAACCAAAAGATTGGTAGTTTGAATCCCCTAGCCACTCTACACTGTTGTTGGAGGATCATTAGTGATAAAAGCGGATATAGTCGGCTTCTATAAGGACTTTTAGCCGGGAAACTGTGTGGGACAGTTCTGCTTTGAGTTTTGGGGGCAATATAATGGAATGAAAGTAGAAAAGCTTTTCCAAGAATATCATATTAAGACTTGCATACTAGTAAATAAACCTTGATTTGAGCTGATAAAGCATTGCCCACAAAGATAGATAAAACATTTAATAAATACAGAATTGTGGCTTGGCTCTCCCATTGAAGATTCAAAGCACACAAAACAGGAACAGACCCTGACTGTTGGGAAGATACTGTCTCCTTGTTTTGACTGGTAGACTTGATTCTTAACTACAAATCGAAGTATCAGGAAGTTACTGAAATGAAATTCTAATGAATTTTCTTTATTTCTTTTATTATTAGGCTATCAGCTGCAAAGGCCAACACAGTATATCTTACACATTATCAAGAAATCAGACGGTGGTGGTGGAGTATACACATGATAAAGATACGGATATGTTTCAGGTAACATCTTTTTTTTGTTGTGTAAACATTAGTCCATTTTCCTTTCAATTCTATATTTCTTCCTATGTAATCTGAGTTTTCAGTCCAGTAATATTTTGTGATGTCCAGGGATAAAGAAAAGAAAATAATATGAAAATTATTTTATAAACTTTCTGAAAGGTACAAAACAGAGTTTTAACTCTGAAATGCCAAAAAGGTATTATAAAGCTGTATTATCAAATCTCAGTGCCATAAAACTTAATAATATGAATAAAATGTTTAAATCCCATCACATTTTAAAAGTTAACATATTTTAAATACTTGTTAAAAATGTGCTTGAGTCCTAGAGAACTCAAACCACAGTTATAGACATGTTTTTAAAATGACCATCACCTTCTATGTAGTAAAACTCATGAGAAGTGACTAATGTCATGCACAGAAGGAAACCTACAACCCTATGGGATTTCCTTTTTAAAAGAAAAATAAAGATTAAGAGCACACCCTTGTTTATCGTGGCTTTGTTCACGATAGCAAGGAGTTGGAAACAACCTAAGTGCCCATCAAAAATGGATAGAGAAGCTATGGTATATTCACACAATGCATTGCAAAACAAGGATCTCGTGCAATATTATTCAAAATGGGTTATCCTGGATGACATTATATTGAGTGAAATATCTTAGTCAAAATAGGACAAATACTGCATAGTGCCACTGTTGTAAAATAAGACTGACATC
>NW_006399890.1:2285647-2287415 GCF_000299155.1 Elephantulus edwardii | reverse complement strand
ATCAAAACAACCATGACATATCATCTCACCCCACTAAAAATAGCAAAGTTCAACAGAGCAGCAAACAACAAATGCTACAAAGATTGTGGAGAAATTGGAACCCTTATTCACTGTTGGTGGGAGTGTAAAAAGATGCAACCACTCCGGAAGGTAGTACTGGCGCTTTCTCAAAAAGCTTAAATTAGAAAACCATTTGACCCAGCAATTCCACTACTGGGAATATACCTGAAAGAACTGCCACCCAAACAGATATATGCATAACTATGTTTATTGCTGTGTTTTTTCACAGTAACAGAGAGATGGAAGCAACCCAAGTGCCCATGAACAAATGGATGGCTAGGGAAGATGTGATGTATTCACACAATGAAATACTACACCGCACTGAAAAACAAGGAACTCATTAAATATTATACAAAGTGGGTTACCCTGGAGGACATTATGCTGAGTGAAATATCTCAGTCCCAAAAGGACAAATAACTACATAATCCTACAGTTATAAAACAGGACTGACATGAGGATTGAGGGGAAACTAAGTAAAGAGGGATAAACAATGAACACTGCATTTAAATCGATGAGGGAATGAATTGTCCAAGAGAAATATGTTTTATTTGCATGGCAGTAGTCCAGAATAAGAGGTTCATAGCAGAGTGGACTGGGGGCAGGAGGAAGGGAGGAAAATGTGCAACAGTGAATGAATGGTAATCCAAATTTTCTGTAAACTTTCATGAAAATAGCAATAAAAATAAATTAAAAATATTAAGAATAACAATCAAGGATGAAATTAGTTACCATTTAAAGTCTGCAAGTTACTATGATGGCATAGTTGAGTAAACCAGCATTGAATTCTTTGTTAAAGAAAATATTACTTCTTTGCAATGCTTCATAATATTCTTCAGGGAAGTAATGTACTTATCAATCTTGTACAATCATATTTTACTCAAACTTACTTGAACTTTCTCAACTGTGCAAACATAGAAGAAATTAAAAGTTCAGGTTGCTTTATTTAACTTTTCCAGTGGCCTGTAAATCACTTCTGAGTATCTTATGCATGTTTTTTTATTTCATCATACAGATTGAAAGACTAAAAATACAATAAAATTACTATGTTTTACTGCTTTTTCATAAACCTACTTTCATTAAATTAGCATGGTTTTTCTTCCTGCAAGCGATGAAGAATGCACTTTGGTCCTACTGCTTTAATTCTTGTCTGAGCACTAGCTCTTTACCTCCATTGCACTGACCAAAGATCAGAATGGTAGAAAAGGCATGAGTTACCTTCATGTTAGTGGGAAGGCTGTTTGAGACTCAAGGGCCATCCCTCTAGCAGGTCTCAGGAACCTTCAAGTTCATGAACCTCACTGAGAACTATAGATCCTATGCCACATCTAGGTCTTTAGAAGGGAAAAGAACTTAAACTAGGTCAAAGATGCTTGTGGTAAAATAAAAGCTTAAGTCTGTTGAATTTGTTGTTCATTTTCTACATATTTCCACCTTGCTGCCTTTAAATTAAGCATCAAAGTTTAAAAAGGTACTGAGTTTAAGAGAACATCACATCAGTTTTATTTGCATTAACAGTAATATTCACATACTTATGGACATGTATGTGAATGGATAATACCCAATCACTCACAACATTGTATTTCAGGATGTTGTTGTTTGTTGTTCTTATGTGCCGCCGAGTCGCCTGCGACTCATAGCGACCCTATGTACAACAGCCCTAAACTCCGCTCTGTCCTGTGCCAATCGCACTGTCTCTGACACTCCCATC
>NW_006399890.1:2282007-2283157 GCF_000299155.1 Elephantulus edwardii | reverse complement strand
TTCCTCACTTTTTCATCTCCAGAGTAATATATCATATGGTCATCTGACTCAAAATGCCCCATGCCAGTCCATTTCATCTCACCAATGCCTAGTATGTCAATATTTATGCGTTTCATTTCTTCCTTAACAATATCTAATTTTCCTACATTCATGGTTCTCACATTCCATGTCCCAATAGAACTTGAAATTGACTTTTTACTATGAATGCAACACCATTCTTCTATTTTTCATTCCTAACATAGTATACCATTTGATTATCTGATTCAAAGTGACTAAAGCTAGTCTTATTTCACTAGTACCTAGAATGTTGATGTTCTTGCACTCAATTTCATTTTTCACAATTCCTAATTTTCCAACATTCAAGCCATATATATTCAATGTTCTAGTTACTAAAGGATGTTTGCTATAATTTCCCCACATCTAGACTGATTTTCAATCTGGGATCTAACATTAATACTTTAACTATCTACTTTCCTCTACTTTTCTAGGGTTTTCAGAGGCCTGTTATTTAAGACTTCTGTTGGTTGGGGTATGCCCTGCACTGGTTGGTTGGTGGTGAGTGTGGGCTGAAAGCCTCTTGTTGGAGCCAGTGAGAGCCTGGTGTGGAGGCCTGGGTGGATGGCCAAGCCTGCTTCCTACTCTTTGTTAATCTGGGAACTCTACTAAAACCTGTCCACCATGTGTAACCCTTGTGGCATTTTATACACCAGTGACACAGCTTTTAGCATCATAGCAACTCACAGTTTATCCCAGTATTGCAATTTGACAGCCAAGTGCTGTACCAATTAGAACAATATTGTCTCCAAACACAACAAACTGCCTCGTTAGTTTGTAACTCTAATAGCAAATCATTCATCACACCAGGCCCAAACTACTTTTAAAAAGGTCCACCTACTGGGTCATAATTGATTTAAACAAGAGGTTCCCAGCCCACAACAGATTGTTAATTAAATAAAAAATATCAAACATCCCACAACTGTTAATCACATAAAAAACAAATAAATCAGAATCCTTGAGCACTTAATTGCACTCATGTGCAACCTAGACCTAGACTAAGAGGCTGTTGTGTAAACAGTGCAAAGGAATACTGCATGGTTTAAAATTAGCAAGGGAGTGTGTCAGGGTTGTATTCTCTCTCCATATCTATTCA
>NW_006399890.1:2262806-2281812 GCF_000299155.1 Elephantulus edwardii | reverse complement strand
ATTGCATCTCAATGCCAAGAAAGCAAAAATTCTTAACCACTGGACTGACAAGCAGTATCACAAGAGATGAAGAAAAGATTGAAACTATCAACAACCTCATCTCACTTAGATCCACAGTTAACACCCTTGGTACCAACAGTCAGGAAATTGGGAGATGTATTGCAGTGGGAAAGTCTGCAGTTAGGGACCTCTCCAAATTATTGAAGAGAAATTATGTCAGTTTGAGGACTAAGATGCATCTCTTTCAGGCCATGGTCTTTCCAGTCACATTCTGTGCATCTGGAAGGTGGATAGTGAAGGAAGATGACAGAGAAGAATTGATATCTTTGAGCTGTGGTGTTGGAGAAGAGTACTGAACATCCCATAGACTGCCAAAAGAAGAAACAAATACATCTTAGAAAGTTCAGCCAGGGTGCTCTTTGGAGGTAAAGATGATAAAGCTTTGCCTCCCCATACTTCAGGCATGTTGCTAGGAGGGGCTGTTCCTTGGAGAGGTACACGCTGCTTGGAAAGGCAGACGGTGGTAAAGGAGTGAAGACCCTCAACCAGGTGAATTGGCACAGTGACTGCCGTATTCAGCCCTAGTGTGACAAAGTGTGGGGATGGCGCAGGATAGAACAGTGTTCATCTCTATTATTCATAGGGTTGCCATGGGTCATACGCAACTCAACATCGAACAACAACACATCAGTTTTACCATCATGTTCTAGTTTCATACACAGACTAATTGGATATATTGGTCAAACATATTTTAATTTACCCTCCTTCAACAAATTTGTCTGAAACCTACCACTAACAAAAACATATCAACCAGAAGCACTGTTGGTAACGTGCTGTAGAATCAGTTCTGACTCATAGCTACTCATAAACAACACAATGAGATGCTATTTCTGCACCAACCTAACAGTTGCTATGTTTGAAATCCTTGTTGCAGTTACTGTTATCAATCTATCTCATTAAACATCATCATCTTTTTCACTGACTTCGATTTTTCTAACATGATGGCCTTCTATATTGGCCTCATATGAGTCCAAAGTACATGGAAAAAAAGCTTTGTCATCTTCCTTGTAAGGAGTAGACTGTCTCTACTTCTCCCAAGACAGATTTGGTCCTTCTTCTGGAAGTCCATGTATTCTTCACCAACATTACAATTCAAATGCATCAGTTCTTGTTGTTGTTGATTGCCTGTGAGTCTAGCATGACTCATAGTGACCCTATGAACAAAAGGCCTGAAGCCCCTCTGCAACTCTTGACACTTATCAAAGTTCATAGGGTTTATGGAGGCATATTATTTAAGAAGTGGATGCCTGCTTCCACAATTCTTTAGTAACATTCACATTTCCCAGTTATAGAACTCAGTGCTGAGAGACAGTCACTTCAGCTCTTTTTATAGGCTGGGCAACATTACCTGAAAATGATTCTAAGTTAACTGGCCATTTTAAAGTAGCACTTCCTTATTGTATTTCCAGTGGTGGGATTAGGTAGTTGTTGTGATATGCCATCTAGTTGACAATGACTCACAGCGACCTTGCAAACGACAGATCTGAACCTGGCCCTGCTGCTCCGTCCTCACAATCTCTGATATGATTGAGCACATTATTACAGCCTTTATGTTGGTTCATCTTGTTCAGGGTCTTCTTCTCTTTCTCTGACCCTCCACCTTTGCCATTGTGATGTCCTTTTCCAAGGACTGGCCCCTCGTGACAACATGCCCAAAGTTTGTGGAGATGAAGCTTCACCATTCTTGCCTCTAAAGATCTCCCTGGTTGTACTTCCTCCAAGACAAGCCTTGTATGTTCTTTTGGCAGTCTGTGGGATAGTCAGTACTCTTCTTTAACACCACAGTTCAGGAATTCCTGAGGAAATATTTCCTGAGGATTAAATCAAAGTTAGATCTTAATTTAAGGGATGTGTTGAGTATGAGCAATTCTGAGTTGATATAATAAAAATTCAGATCTCAGTCATTATATTCTAGAGTTATTGTTGTTGTTGTTGTTATGTGCTGTCAAGTTGGAACTGAGTCATAGCTGACACTCCAGCAGGTTTTCAGACACTATTCATTGCGCAGGAGGAGACTGACCATTTTGTTCCTGTGGAGCAACTGGTGAATTCAAACAGCCTGCCTTGGGGTTGGCAGTGCAACCCCTTATCAATACATAGAGAGACAAGTAAAGGAAAACCTGGAGAACCTGGCTATTGAGAAACTAAAAAGCATGAAGAAGAAATAGTTTCTAAAATGAACCAGAGGAAGTGATAGGTTGGCTGAGAAAGTCTCTAACAAAATGATGCCACATCCATTCTGATCATAGATAGGATCTGGGGTCTGAATAGATGTTTAAGTCAGTATTAGTCTTTTTCCACCAGTAGATTTCAATTTGATAAACCAATCTGGATGCTGCTGCAAATTGTATCCTTTTTCTGTTTAGGTTTAACTTTAGTTTCCAGTAGTTTTCAATTATAACAATTAATACCATTTTAATTACAGATACTAACTAAACTGGTGAACTGGTCCATAGGGAGCTGGGCTGCTAACCCAGAGATTGAGCGCCTCTGGTGGTTCAAATCAACCAGTGGCTCTGAGAGAAAAAAATGGACAATCTGCTCTCTGAAAACCCACTGCAGGGTCAGTTGTCAATCTGTTCCAAATCTCCAGCAGTGAAAGATTTAGTTAAGAGAAAAATGCTGATGAATTTTTCTATTTTTTTCCCCATAGCTCTTTCTTGAAACTGTGGACATACTATATGTTTTATAAGGTTCAAGCTTTCCATTCATTAACAAGTGATTTTCAAGTACCTTCCATGTGCTCAGTCCTCGTCTGATAGGGAGAGAGCAGCTAAGAGGCCCTTCTGTTAGTAGCTACATCCTAGAAAAGACATAGACAAGCAAGCATTTCAGGTGGAGGAAACACAGCAAGTGCAGGGGTCCTGAAGACAGGATAGGGAGCTGGGAGAGGTAGACAGAGGCCAGGAATGTAATGTATGGTCTTTTGACCAAGTAAAGAGTTATTTAATTCTAACAATTTGAAGGTAGAAGATTTTAAGCAAAGAAAGCAACCACATCAAAATGAACCCGTTTACATGGCTATGTGACACTCCGTAACTAGAATATCTGGACACTATTTCTACAGTTTTTTGAAGAAAGACAATGATGTGTCTAATCCTGACCTAATTTGCATGGCTGGAGACAAAGAGAGCATGAAATAAACAGAGCCCCAGGAGGTCATGAGGGTATTACCTGTGGTTTTTTTTTCTTTTTTAAAAAAATTACTTTTATTGTGGTTTGAGTATAAACTTACAAAGCTTAGTTTTTTTCAGACAGTCATTCATGTGTAGTTCCACAAAATGTCTGATCATTTATTCCATATTTCCTTTCTCTGCACCAAACTTTTAATTAATTTTCAGTTTCTCTCCTGACCCTCCCTGCCATACTAGATGTCATCTAGTGTGGTTGCCATGCTAGAATAATTCACTCTGTATATAAACCTTTCTGTAGCTTTTTTTTTAAATAAAATTTTATTTCAGTTGTGATTTGAACGAACATTTACAGAGAAGTTAGATTCATTCATTTATTGTTGCACATTTTATCCACCTTCCTTCCTTCCCCTTCCTCGAGTCCACCTTTTTTTTTTTTTTAAATATTCATTCATTGTTGCCCAATTACCTACCTCCCTACCCCTAACCCCCAATCCTCTTTATAATGATATATCTCTTATTCTGGGCTGTTGTCATACATATAATGCATAATCATATATTCCTTTTAGACAGCACTTTCTTTCATGTGTTCCAATGCAATCAATGGTCTTTGTAACAGTGCTGCTAAGCAGTATTTGTCTTTTTTGTGACTGAGATATTTCACTCAGCATTATGTGCCCCAGGGTCCCCATGTTGTGTAATATTCTACAAGTTCATTGTTTTTCAGTGCTGGAGAGGGAGCGAGATATATAAATGTTTTTCTATCTATTATAGCTATATATAATATATATTATATATCATATATTGTATATTATATATTATGTATTTATAATATCTAATATATATTATATATATTTATATCTATCTATTATATATATTTATATCTATATATTATATATATTTATATCTATATAATATATAAATGTTTTTCTATCCATTTGTTGATGGGTGTGTAGCTTTTGAAACAGTGGCCTTACACGGTATTTGTCTGTTTTTGACAGATGTATTTCACTTGGCATAATGTCCTCCAAATGCATCCATGTTATATATGTTGTTGTTGTTGTTGTTGTTATGTGCAGTCAAATTAACTGAGACTCATAGTGACTCTATACACAGTTGCTCTGAACCATGCTCTATCCTGAGCCAGTCTGTCTCTGACACACCTACCACCATTACCTCAGGTAATTCTTCATTTTTTTAAGTGTTGTATATTACTCCTTGAAAAAAATGTTGAAGACTACTAGCTATTAGAGAGACACCCATCAAAATGGATATCACTTCATCCTAGCACCAATAGTAAATTCTGGCAAGGGTGTGGTCAGATTGAATCTCTCATCCACTGCTAGGGGAAATGTAAAATGCAATCACGATGCAGTTTAGTATTGCTTTAAAAAGTTGAAAACAGAAATAACATTTGATCCTAGCTATCCCACTATTAGGAATATGCCCTAAAGAAGTAAGAGCTACAACACAAACAGTTATATGCGCAGTCATGTTTAATGCAGCATTATTCACAGTAGCAAAGAGACGGAAACAACTCAAGTACTCATCAGTGAGTGAAAAAAACTACAGGACATTCACAAAATCCTTCTTATTTTTTAAAAGTTAACTCCAGTGGCAGGCTGGAGAAGATTCCATGAGGCGGGGATAAAAGTCGGGAAAACAGTTTGAAGGCTAATGTTATGGAATCCAACAGAAAGAAGCTTGCCACTGGAATTGTTATTATATGCTCATAGAAACCCTATGAACAGTAGACCTAATCTCTGCTGTACTCTTGCCCACAGAAAACTATGGTGGGGAAAAGTAAAGAGATCAAAGTGTGTTTTGAAGGTAAAATTGGAGCATTTACAGAGGAGGCATAATCCATAGGGAGTTGTGTTGCTAACATAAAGGTGGCCTGTTCGACTCCATCAGCAGTTCTGCAGGAGGATTTAGCTCTGAGTCAACAACAGTGAGTTTTAGATTTATATAGAGGTATGAAAAGAAACAGAACTAAGAATGATTTGAGGTTTGTTTAAAAACTAAAATTTGTATAAGCAAACTGAATACCTAGAATTAACATGAGGACGTGTTGGGCTGAAGGAGAATCTACAAGTTCTGAACTTGTTACATTTGAGATGTTTATTGGAGGCACAGGATCTAGCAAGGTTTTTATCACCAGGTTTTGACCTCAGGGTCAAAGTGAAGCACAGTTCACCTAACAGCACCTAATAGCAATAGCAAGAGTTGTTTCCTTAACATAAATTTAGACAGTCTTGTTGAATAAGAATTGATGAGATTATAAGGGAGGGAACAGAAAGGGAAGGAAAGGGGGTTTCCTTACCTGCTGATCTGGACGTGTTTACTTATTTTATGTTAGATACAGATATACCAGAGTATACTGCCTGAACCTGGATTTAGTAGCATATTGATTGTTGTGACTTCAGCAAGGTTTCACTAGCCCAGGGGCAGGGAAGTTCAATTGGGTTAGTTTGAGGGGAGAAGTTGAGCAGAGAGGTGAAGAAACGGAAGTTATATCTAGTATTGCATTTTTATTCCCACTGTGAGTAAGAGAAATAAGGCTGTAGTTGGGGTTCCTGAAGAAAATGTTTTTAAAGATGGGAGCAGTGCTACTCAAAGATGGAGACAGTGCTTATTGGGTCAGGGGTGTAAACCATGATCAATAACAGAAATTTTCTGGCAGCATATAAGAACTCTTACAGCAGTTTGTCATTGCCAGTCAGATGCTGTCTTTTCTAGTGCTCATTTTCACTTTTTTTTAAAAAGAAAATTGTCAGCAATAGATTGAATTCTGTGACAGTCCTTTACTACAAAGTGAAGCTCCGGTCGTGTCATCTGTAGGGCGTTGTGCTGTTAACCCTCAGGTGGCACCTCTCTGGTGGTTCAAATCCACTAACAGCTCAACAGGACAAAGAGGGACACTACCTGCGTGATTCACAGCTTCTGAAAACCCGCTGTAGGATCAGCTCTCAGGTGATTCCAACTCAATGGCAGTGAGTTTGGTTGGTTGGCCAATTGGTTGGTTGGTTTTTGGTGTTTTTTTTTAACTACACAGAGTTTTGGAGGAATACTGGTGCACTCCAGTACAGAGAGAGACAGGACTGCTTCTGGAGAGAAAAAAACAATATCAAAACAAAGTCCTTGGGAAGGAGAGATGATGAAGATTAGTCAAGAGGTTGAACTTGAGTAAGAGCATCAGTGCTTCAGATGACAGGAAGGAGGTCAGAAAACGAGCTTTCAGATGCTGGGTTCGTTGGGGAGAGGTAAGGAAGCCTTTCCAGGTGCTTCGCGGTTATCTGTACCAGCCTCAACTCACATGGCAAACTCAGCTTTTCTTATATACAGGTAATTTCCCCAGCTAGAATAAGGCTTTGTTGCAGTGACTTTGTTATACCCATTTATAACAGAGTTTAACTCTTTATAACAAGTTGGAGTTTTTTTGAAAACTTACAACAGAGTTAAACCCTTATAAAAGGGTTTTTTGAAAGTTTTCATTATTGCCTTTTAGGATCAGTATCTTTATATATCCTACCTTTGTATTTGGGTATTCATATGAGAATGAGAACATCAGCATATTCCATGCCTCAGCATTGAATATAATCCATCTAGTTAATGATGATGTTGAGTAGCGTTGAATTGTTTCCAACTTTTAATACAGCGCAGTGAAGCACTGCCGGATACCAGCAGGGCCACCCACGGTGAATAGGCTTCAGCAGAACTTCCAGATTAAGACAGACCAGGAAGAAGGACATGCAGAAATGGGTGCTGATATGGGGGAAATATTACTAGCAGCAAAAGGTATTTTTAAAAAATAAAAATTATGGTTTTAAACATTCGTTATAATGTATTATAATGAACTGTGCGAAGAGCTAGTGTCAGAAAATCAAAGGGGCTGAATTCACTCAGCATTTCTGAAGCTCAAGGAACTAAAGAAGAAATTCAAGCCTCGAGTTGCAATACTTAAGGATGCTTTGGACAGAATATTAAATGATCCTGAAAGTATTAAAAGAAGATGAAAAGAGTATACAGAGTCATTGTACCAAAAGGAATTGGCAGACACAGAGAATTTCATGAAACAACATATGAGCAAGAGCCTGTGGCGATGAAGGAAAAAGTTCAAGCTCCTTTGAAAGAATTGGCAAAAAATAAGGCCCCAGGGATTAATGGTATACCAATTGACATATTTCAACCGACAGGTGCTGCCCTAGATGTGCTTCCCAGGTTATGCCAAGAAATCTGGAGGACAACCACTTGGTCAACCAACTGGAAGATATCTATATTTGTTTCCATTTGAAAGAAAGGTGATCCAACAGAGTGTGGAAATTATTGAATAATATCATTAAGATCACATGTAAGCAGGATTCTGCTGAAGATTATCCAAAAATGACTGGAACAGCGCATCAGCAGAGAACTACCTGAAGTGTAGGCTGGGTTTAGAAGGGGTCGTGGTACTAGGGATGTTTTAGCTAATGTTAAATAGATCTTGGCTGAAAGCAGAGAGTACCAGAGGAATGTCTGTCTGTGTTTCATTGATTGTACAAAGGCATTTGACTGTGTGGATGACAACAAACTGTGGCTGATTCTGAGAAGAATGGGATTGAATATACGGTGGACTACTAAGAGGATGAATAGGTTTGTTCTGGAGAGGATTAAACCAGGCTGCGCTTTGGAAGCATGGATTCTGAAGCTTCATCTGACATGCTTTGGACCTGTTGCAAGGAGGGATCATTTCTTAGAGAAGAGGGGTGTCATGCTGGGCAGGGTAGAGGAGGGGAAGACCCTCTGTGAGGTGGGTTGATTCAGTGTCTGGGGTAGTGGGGTAGGTGTGTCAGAGACAGTGAGATTGTCACAGGATAGAGCAGGGTTTAGGGCTGTTGTACATAGGGTCGCTATGAGTTGCAGGTGACTCAAGAGTACATAACAACATAGTTTTAAAAGCAGTTTGTCCTCATTCATATATGTCATAAGCTAAGGACTACTTGTATATAAAATTGAAAGTGCTGGGTGATATTTACTGTCTGTGTGATTGACAGTAGTAGGAGATAAAGATCCCAGTGGGAGAACTATGTGAATATCAGCAGCATGTAAATGTCAGATAAATTCAGAAACATCTTGTCTTAGTTCTTTAATAATGTATTGTTGATTTAGTGGTACAAACAAAAGGCGGGCTCTAAATTCTCCATGTTGAATGATTTTTCAGGAGAGTGCTTATATTTTTCCTAGAAAAGCATCTTGATACTAGTGCCCTGAAGTACAGAACTTTGCTAGCATTGTATAACTTAAACCTAAATGGAAGTGAACTGATAAGCACCCCTTAGATGACCAGGCAGATAAGAATCATGACTTGAAACAATTGATCCCAGCAGAATGTTCTAGTTGGAATGAAATGTCATGCTTTACAGTCAATTTCAGTTAATTCAAGACATTAATACATTGGGGTGAGCTCCAACGTGGCTTTTCCAGAAGAGGGTTATCTCTCTAGGCAAGAAGGAAGAGCCTTGTGATGTTCTTGAAGTAAAAGGTACTAATGCTTTCCATTTGAACCTGTGACAGCTTTGAATGTCTTTTCTCTCCTGCATGAAGGTTTATAGGAAAGAGAACAGAGACTGGGTCCTTGTGGGGCTTCAGGTTTGGTGAAGAACAGAGGCAGTTTTCAAACGTCTCACATATCATTCCTAAACTGCAGTGGAATAAATATTTGGGACACGTTTGTTCTGAGTCTTGTAAGAGCCTTAAATTTTTTCCCCCCGTGGACGGCTTCCTCTTGTATCCTGCAAACTGACTGGAGGGTCAGCTGTGAGTTGGTTCCAACTTGATGATACTCAGAGCAGCAACACATACTTTTCTAAATTTAACTGTTTTACAGTAAGCACTGTTCCTTTTCTAATTTAAGAAAGATTAGTATGTTAAGAAATGGTATCCCTGTGCTAATCTAAATCTCTCTCATTTAAAGAAATTGGAGCTGACTCACTTCAGTAGAGCTCTGCATAACCCTTTTAATGAACCCTATGGAGGGGAGATGTTGCAAGTTTAAGAAGATGATTTGTATAATATGATTTTATAACATCACTAATTTCAACTTTATGTTGCATTTTTAGCAAGTTAGATGTTTTCTAAACCTGAAATGTTCAAGCAATCTGCATCTATTCCAGTTGATGAGTTTCCGTGAACTCAGCGGTTTGGTTTATTCCAGGCACATTTCATTAGGACAAGAAATTAAGGGTTGTGAAAAACAAGAGAAAATAGATGTCTGTTGTCTGTTGATTTTACAGAGATATTCTACGCATGAGAATGTATCTGTGAGATTTAAAAAAAAAATAATACTGTTCCAAGAAGCAAACAGAGTTAAATGATGCAAGATATAGATTATTATTTCACTTTTATTCATTGAGATAAAAAAAATGAACTGCATTGCTGATGTTTAAGATAGAATTTAGCTGTCTTAATGAAGATAACCTTGGAAATGGGCTAGGGGGCCTGAGGTGTGTGCATCTGGGGTTAGATGTGTACCTCCTCTGTTGGAAGCGCTGAAATCAGAGTCATTGTTGCTAGAATAGACCATTAACGTATTTAGTGAAAATATAGCTCATTTACATATAAATGATTTTCATTTAGGAAGTCTCTGTGGCACACACAACATTTATAATTTTTTTTTCTGGTTTGAAAGTTGTGGAGCATAATTACATGAACATTTTAAATATTCCATCTTGAATACTTCCTTATTTGTAAACCAATATTTCATTCTTCTCAGTGCACACTGGAGAGTGGTACCTGTCTTGTATTATTTCTTGAATTCCAACACCTTTGTTAGAACCCTGAAATTTTCCTAATAAAATATGTTCTTTCTGGCAGCAACTAAGCATACCAAGGAAAGTAAGTAAATAAAATATTATTAGAAACTTTTTAAACCTTTTTCAGTTTCTAAAACATTGAAAATTGAACTGCTAAAACCAGCTTCTACCATCATTTGTTTGATGAACATCCTGAATTTTATATAAGCCCTTTACATCATTCTTTACACAGCAAACGATAATAGACATTCTATCTCTGTCAAGTTTATACCTGCTCTTACTCAAGTCAATGTTGAATTTATTTTGTGGGGAATGCTATTTTGTAGAGCTGATCAAGAAACTAGAGGGATTCCTACATTTACTTCTTTAAAACTCTGTCTTTCTTCTAGAAATTTGCTCTTGCCGTATATCGTGGCAGCATCATGGTAAGAGGCTGTGCTGCAATCCCAAAGGCACTTGGTTCAAACCACCAGTTGCTTCTCAGGAGAAGGAGGGGCAGTCTCCTCCAGTGGGATTTACTGCCTCTAAAAACCCTCTGGAGATTCAGCTATAAGTTGGATCCAACTCGATGGCACACCACAACAACAGCATTCACAGTGGAGTTGGGACTAACTCATAGCTGACCTGTTAGCCAGTTTTCAGATACAGTTAGTAGTATGACAGAGATTGTCCATCTTTCTACAGAAGAGCAACTGGTGGATCTTTAACAATTTGCCTTTAGGTTGGCAGTGCAACTCTTTACCACTTAACTACCTAGAAATGTTGTTGTTGTTGTTATGTACCATCAAGTCGCCTGTGACTCATAGCTACCCTTTGTACAACAGCCCTAAACTCTTCTCTGTCTTGTGCCAATCGCACTGCCTCTGGCACACCCATCCTGATTACCCCAGTCACTGGATCAATCCACCTCATAGAGGGCCTTCCCCTCCTACACCTGCCCTCCACCCTCCCAAGCATTCTGTCCCTCTCCAAGGACCGGTCCCTCCTTACAGCATGTCCAGAGTATGTTAGACGGAGCCTCAGAATCCTTGTCTCCAAGGAGCAGCCCGGTTTAACCCTCTCTTGGATGAATCTGGTTTTTTTTTCTTAGCAGTCCATGGTACCCTCAGTACTCTTCTTCAGCACCACAGCTCAAAGGCATCAGTTCTCCTTCTATCCTCCTTGGTCATTGTCCAACTCTCTGATGCATAACAAGTGATTGCAAAGGCCATGGCCTCTATCAGACACACCTTAGTCCCAGAGAGACACCATTGCTCTTCAGTACTTTGGAGAGGTCCCTAACAGCAGACTTTCTACTGCAATACATCTTTTAATTTCCTGGCTGCTGGTGCCAAGAATGTTGACCGTGGAGCCAAGCAAACTAAAGCTGTGAACAATCTCAATCTCTTCACCATCCATCCTGATGCTGCCAATTTGTCCAGTGGTGAGAATCTTTGTCTTCTTGACATTGAGCCTCAATCCATGTTGAAGGCTGCAGTCCCTGACCCTCAGCAGCAAGTGCTTCAGGTCCTCCTCAGTTTCAGCTAGCAGTGTTGTGTCATCTGCATAATGCAGATTGTTGATAGATTTTCCACCAATCCTGACCCCACATTTCTCCTCATGGATGTTGTTGTTGTTGTTGTTGTTAAGTGCCATCAAGTCGCAGGCAACTCATAGCGACCCTATGAAGGAGAATCCTCAACACTTGTGTGTCTCTCATCCTCTCTCCCGGTTCATAGGGTTTCCGGAGGCAAGCTATTACGGAAGTGGATGCCACTCCTGCTTCCAAGCTTGTTTTAATAGGGGAGTTTCACCCAACACTGTCCACCATGGGTAACCAACCATTGACACATTTGACACATCAGTGTCACAGTGTTCAGCCTCACAGCAACCACAAGTTACCACTGTATGGCAAGTGGACACACCAGGGCTGTATGACCTAGAGGAATGTTTGAACAAAAACAATGAAAGACTGGCTAGAGAGCCACAGATTAAAAGTCACCCACCTTTGGTTTGGTTGCATTGCTTTCAGTCCTCCAGCCCAGCTGATCACTCCTCATAGATAGAAAAGAAAGAAAAAAAGCTATGCAAGTTTTTTTTTTATTTCTGCCTGATTTCAAGTGTGAAATCTAACGTTTAAAGGAAAATCTAATATTTGCCCCTCTAGAATAGAAAATCGATCTCTGTCTAAGTCAGTAAAACCTGACTATTGGTAAGCATAGCTTCTTCAAGTAAACTGGAAGAGAAGTGAAACTAGATGTTACCCCTTAAATTTGGACCCTCAAAGCACACTTCATGAATGTCAGAGGGATCCTGCACACCCAATCCCGGGGAACAGAGCTGGGTGCTGGGATAATTCTTGGGTGAATCATGAGTGTGTTTGATTTATCCAGGTGGGCAGGTCAACAGAAAGCCCTATCGACTTCGTCGTTACAGACACGATTTCGGGCAGTCAGAATGGTGATGAAGCTCAGATCACCCAAAGCACCATCTCCAGGTTCGCCTGCAGGATCGTCTGTGACAGGAACGAGCCGTACACGGCGCGGATCTTCGCGGCAGGGTTTGACTCGTCCAAAAACATCTTTCTTGGAGTAAGTTCTCTTAATGAGCATATTGTTGCAGAGGAGGGGGAGCTACATTACTGTAGAAACTCTTAATTGTGGGGAAAAGTTAATTGCTTTTTAATGATAGCTCTCATAGGAGTTTGTTGTTGTTGTTTTGTGACATCAAGTTGGAGCTGACTCCCCAGGGAGTTTTCAGAGGCTGTAAATCACACGGGAGGAAGGAGATTGTCCATCTTTGTGCCATGTCATTGGCATGGGGGCTGGGATTATAATGTTGCTAAGTGCTGTCCCATTGACTAATGTACGCGGCAACCCTGTGGACAAGAATTGAAACCTTGCCCTGTCCTGCGCCATCGTCATAGTCTCTGCCATGCTCAAGCCCATTGGAGAAATGGGCTGAAATTGTTGGTGTTTACTTGAATCATGTGAATCACGTCTGGTGGGGTCTAGCACCCTGGAAGAAGGTGTACAGTCTCTGGTGCACACATCCAAGAGTCTTGCCTTGTGATCATATCGAGTTGCTTGCCTGTCCCTTCCACTTTTGATGGTACAGACAGTGATTTGTAGAAAAGATAATAGCAACAACTTGTAAACTTAAGACTGCCTTAAATTTTTTACTTTAACAAACTTTTTAAAGTAATTCTTCATCCTTTTATATACTTTCAAGATAAGTAGTTGTAAAACATTTGGGGATAAGATGAAACACAAATACAGAACTATAGAAGGCACACTTGATTTCTAGAACCACCCTGGAGTTCCTTACAAAGACTCTCTGAGGGAAGAACCAGGCATCAGGCTCTATTTCTTAAGCTCCCCAGATGGATGAAATCTGTCTCCAGTGATAAATCACTCACCTCCTGTTAGCGCTTCTTTCATATTGTCAGAATAATTGCCTGTTTTATCCTTCCCATTATCAAGCTTGAAATAGAAAATGAGAATCCATCACTTTCTTCTCCTCTGCGCCTACCCGATATTTAAAGAGATTCTGGAATCCCTGCATTTGAAATGTAATCTTGGCACGTGTCTCCTTTCCTGTGCTGTGCTCTCCAGGAAAAGGCAGCAAAGTGGAAGAACCCCGACGGCCACATGGATGGGCTCACCACCAACGGGGTCCTGGTGATGCATCCCAGAGGGGGCTTCACGGAAGAGTCTCAGCCTGGAGTCTGGCGAGAGATCTCGGTCTGCGGAGACGTGTACACCTTGAGGGAAACCAGGTCGGCCCAGCAGAGGGGAAAGCTGGTGAGTGCTCTTCACACTGGAAAATGTACTAAACTACAGAAATGCAACTTTACAACTGTCTTCCCCCCCTCCCCCCGAAATAGGGACCCTTTTGTATAGGTATGGAGTCCCTAAGTGGGGCTATGGTTGACATGCTTTGTAGGTATCCACATGGATTGAGATTTTAATCTATCCACAGACAACTTGGAAGAAAGGCTTGGCAATCTCCCAAAAAGTAAGCCACTAAAAACCCTATGATGTACAGTGCAACTCTGACACACATGGGGTCTCCTAAAATTGGGGTTTGACTCAGTGGCATGTGGTTTGTACACATAAAAGTATTCCACTGACCAAAGACGATGAAAAGTCTATAAACACCTGTAAGAAAAATGAAATGGCTTTATTTCCTTTCATAATTAAGTTCTTCCCATAGTGGAAGTAAGTTATCCTTTATCTCTCCCCGATACAAGCCTAGGGAGCTCGGGGGACTTAGTGGTAAGAAATTTCCTGCCAATTCAAAGGTACTTCGTTCTAATCCACCAACTGCTCCACAGGAGAAAGTTGGGCAGTCTCCTCCCATGCAGTTTACTGCCTCTGAAAACCCCCTGGAGGGTCAGCTATAGGTCACTTCCAACTTGGTGGTACACAACAACTACAGCAATTTTACAAGGCTAATTTTTAGTAAAATTAATCTTAGTAAAAATAATGTTATTTTTAGTATAAGACGTTCCTAATTTGAAAAAGTTCAGAATAGTCCAAGACTGAATAGTGAAATGATAAATTGGAAAATTAATGCTAAGACTTCTGGAACTAAAAGTTAATTAAATCTCACATACTTTGGGCATGTGAGGCTATTCCTTGGAGAGGGACATCATGCTTAGAAAACTGGAGAGATGGTGAAGGAGAAGAAGACCCTCAACTCTTTCAACTGGATTGACAGTGACTCCAGCAATGAACTCAAGTGTGTCAGAGATGTTGAAGATGGCAGAGGGTAGGACAGGGTTCAGATTTCTTGTTCATAGGGGGGCTGAGTAGTACTCAACTAGATGATGCCTAATAAAAACAATGTTGTATTATATTCTTTACCACTAAATACCTCTTACATTCACTTAAGGAAAAATAAATTTACTTTTAGTATGACACGTTACTAATTTGTAAAAGTCCAGAATAGTTGAAGACTTTTAGTGAAATTATAAATTAGAGAATTAATCTCAAGACTCTTCTAAAACTAAAAGTTAATTAACTTAGCCTTTTTTATTTTTTTAACTTGAGTTCACAGTAAAATGTCAATATAGAATTCCCTATATGCTTTGCCAAAATCGTAGTTATATTGCTTTTTTCCCTTGAAATGATTCATCTGCTGCATTGTTCTGGCATGTTAATGTTTTCCTATAAATATCACTACTTATTCTTGTAACTTAAGCCATTTCATCATTGAACCTTCTCTTCTGTGGAAAATAATCATAGTATCGTAAATGGGGATCTTTAAGATTCTGTTGTTGCTATGACAATAGGACCCAACTGTCCCAAGGTTCTTCTTAGTAAACTTTACACTTCCCATATTTTTACTAAATTGTTGGATAGAAGCTACAACAGGAAGCAAATATTTTCAAAACTCTCACAGGAAAATATGCAGAAAACAAAGGAGTTTTTTCAGACATTTATTCATAAAATAGATACTGAAATATTTTTATGCTAGGAAAAGTAGAAACCTGTTTCAGTAACTAGTTTGCTATTCTCTACTGTATCTTTGTTTTCCGAAAAGTTGTGGTTTGCTTTCTTTTGTTCCCGGTGGGCACCTTTGTGCAGCACCAGGAGCAGCATCTGCATTTTACATTTGAGTCTTGTCTTGGAACATCATGACTAAGTAAATATGAGAAGTGTTGTCTAAGAAAGACCATGCAAATTCAGTATTTAAATACTCTTTAAGAGACTGTAAATAAGGAAGAGCATCTTCTTGCAAATATCTTTTTGTTTACAATTGAATAATTTACACAACAATGGTGTCGTTGCCCATGCTGGTTATTAATTATTAGGATGTCATTGCTGGCTATGGGGTGTGGGTGCTAGATTATTTGCTCCCTGACAGAAGCAGAATCAAGCCCTATCAGGAAGGTGAAATCAGCCCATTTTCTAGATGAGGAAGGTGTGGCATCAGGGATTGAAGATTTGCTAATGGAAATTGCTATGCATGGGATTGAAACTCAAGTCCTGTGATTGAGTATCTCTTGTCTCCTGTGACTGTTTTGCAGGGAGCCACACCTGGCATTCACCTGAAAAGGTTTATCCTAGAGCATTTGCCTCCCTGGGTAAAAGAAAGCATTAGCACCCCCAGGGTACGTGTTACCCAAGAAGGCACAATCCCTGATGAGTATCTGGTTGTGGCACAGTGACCCGATTCTGGCAGCAGTATATTCCAGACAATGTTACAATCCTGAAAAGAATCAACTTCCCAAACAGCTTGGATTGATGCTGAACCTTTGTCTCACATTCCTTCCATCAGGAAGGGCCAGTCCTTGGGAAAAAAACCCTCATTCTGGAAAAGCTCATCACAAGAGAGGACTTAGTGGTGGGCTTGAGCATGGTGGAGATTGTGAGGATGGAACGGGATAGGGCAGGGTTGTCATCTGTTCTTCATAGGATCCCCGTGAGTCAGCATCCACTTGATGGCACCTCATAACTTTTTAGTTAGCCTCCATAAATTACCCGGCAATCTAAGCGAAGCTGCATTCTATTATTTGATAAGGTAAAATGGACTAGTCCTTGGGCTCCTGGGAGACTGAAGGGCAGGATCTTCCTTCCCGCTTGTTAAAATAGAGTCTGTCTCTCTCTGACGTAAACTGCTGGTTCTTTGAGCTCCTCTTTCCATTTATGGCTCTTGGGTCCTATATACGTTGCTGGTAGTGTTTGATATGTCTATCTGATCAGATACTGGGGATCATCTATGATAATCATCTTTGCAGTTTAACCCCACATAAAGTCAGAGTTTTGTTCATGGTCCTGAGTATTTGTTAATGAGTGTTTGTTATGCTAATGTCAGAAGCACCTTGTCCTCACTATGTGGACCTCATGCCAATGAAGGTTTGTGTTGCTCTCAGACTCAGCATTCTATAGAACTCAGAGTGTGTTCTTTTTGGTTGATTTTTTGTTTTATATTGTTTGTTGTTGTTTTCTCCAGAATGTGTTCTTAACAGCAAATTGTTTCACATCATTGTAGCAAATGAAGGAACTTGGGAACTGACATTTACTTCAACATAATCAAATATGAAAGGCTTTTTAGATGTTTAACCCCCATTTACTATTTAAGTGAATGTATTTGAATCAGAATTCCATCCTACTCATTTCCCTCATTAATGTTAACTTATGGAAGTTGTTGTTAGGTGCTGTCAAGTCAACTATGACAAATAGTGACCCTGTGGACAGTAAGTCTGAGCCTCACCCTCACCGTCTCTCATATGCTCAAGCCCATTCTGATGGTCCATCTCGTTAAGGATCTTCCTCTCCTGCTGACCTTTCATATCATGATGTATCCTTGTCCAAAGACTAGCCAAAAGTAAGACCACCATTCTTGCCCTTAAGAAGCACCTTGGTCTTACCTCCTCCAAGACAGGTTTATTTGTTCTTTTGACAGTCCCTGGATTATTCAGTACCCTTCTCCATAACCATGCCTCAAAGGCATCAGTTTTTCTTTCTGTCTTTTTTATTTGTTGTTGAACTTTCAGATGCATAAGAAACAACTGAAAATACCATGTCTTAGATTTGACATATCTTAATCTTTTAATTGACATCCTTACTTGTTAGCATTTTAAGGAGTTTCTTGACAGCAGATTTCCCAGTGTAATATGTCTTTTGATGCTGCTACCATTGGTGTTGACTGTGGGTCCAAGTAAAATGAGCTTGTTGACAACATCAGTCTCTTCCTCATCTATCATGGTATTGCTTGATGGCCCAGAAGTGAGGATTTTTATTTTCTTGATGTTGAGACATAATCCATATTGAAAGCTGTAGTCTTTGATCTTCTTTAGTAAATGCTTCAAGTGTTCACTTTCTGTAAGCAAGGTTATGTCATCTGCATAATACAGGTTGTTGATGAGTCTCTCTTCCAATCCTAAGGCCACATTCTTCTTCATATAGTTAAACTTCTTGATTTGGTGTTGGTGGTGTTATGTGCCATCAAGTCACCTGCGACTCATAGTAACCCTAAGTATAACAGCCCTAAAGCCTGCTCTATCCTGTGCCAATCTTATGTCTCTGACACACCTACCCTACTCACTTAATCAGTCCATCTCATTGTGGATCTTACTCTCCTGTGCTGTCACTCCACCCTCCCAAGAATGACATCCCTCTCTAAGAACTGGTCCCCCCTTGCAACATGTCCAGAGTATGTCAGGTGAGGCTTCAGAATTGATTCTTCCAAGGAGCAGCCAGTTTAACCCTCTCCAGGAAGAACCTGTTCATTTTCTTAGCATTCATAGTTTATTCAATACTTTTCTCCAACACCACAGCTCAAAGGCATCAATTCTCCTTCTGTCCTCCCTAGTCATTCATTATCCAGCTCTCTGATGCATAGCAAGTGATTGCAAAGACTGTATCAGACACACCTTATCTCCAGACTGACATGTATCTATATCTACAAGACTGAGTATTTTATTAAACCATATTTGGATCATTTTTATTAAACTATAGTGCCTTTGAGTAAAATTAAGTAGCTGTTGTTGTTAAGTGCCATTGAGTTGAGAACAACTCATAGCAACCCTATAAACAAAAGACCTGAGTCCTGTTCTATAACTATCATTGTTTCTCTATGTTCATAGTCTTTCCAGAGACATGTTGTTTAGGAAGTGGGTGCCACTCCTGCTTCCTTCAAGCCTGTCTCAACCTGTGAGCTCCACTAAACACTGCCCACTATGGGTAACCATATGGCAATTGACACACCAGATTCACAGTGTTCAGCAAGTTGATTTGCTTACAGAAGGTGATTACCCATGGAAACACTAGGTGAAGACAGTCCACAGAACACTTTTATTAGTTTTGCATTCATTCTCTCTGAGGACATTGCTTAGAGCAGTCCCATTTTCTGATGGATATTGTTACTGTCTTCATTTACATATGAGGAAACACAGACTTGAAGTCACTTATTAATAAGTGGTGGAGGTAGAGGTTGGATTCCCTGTAGTCCATGGAGATGGGAAACAGGCAAGAGCCTCTGTATTTTAATTTCAGTACTTTCAAAACACCATCATCAATTTCTTGTACTTTTTCT
>NW_006399890.1:2238419-2260030 GCF_000299155.1 Elephantulus edwardii | reverse complement strand
ATTGGTCCAGTGGTGAGAATCTTTGTCTTCTTGACATTGAGCTTCAATCCATATTGGAGGCTGCAGTCCTTGACCCTCTGCAGCACGTGCTTCAGGTCCTCCTCAGTTTCAGCAAGCAGGGTTGTGTCATCTGCATAACACAGACTGTTGATAGATCGTCCACCAATCTTGACCCCACATTTCTCCTCAAAGAGCCCAGCCTCCCGGATGATATGTTCTGCATACAGGTTGAAAAGGTACGGAGATAGGATGCATCCCTTAGCGTACACCCTTCCCAATTTTGAACCATACAGTGTTTCCGTGCTCTGTTCTGACGGCTGGCCAAGTATAGCTTTCACATTAGAACTATCAAGTGTTCTGGGATTCCCATTCTTCTCAGAGTCAGCCATAGTTTGTTATGATCTACACAGTTAAATGCCTTCGCACAGTCAATGAAACACAGAGAGACATTCCTCTGGTATTCCCTGCTTTCAGCTAAGATCCATCTAACATCAGCTACAATGTCCCTAGTACCACAACCCCTTCTAAACCCAGCCTGAACCTCTGGTAGTTCTCTGCTGATGTGCTGTTCCAGTCGTCCTTGGATAATCTTCAGTTGAATCTTGCTTGCATGTGAAATTAATGAGATTTTTCTATAGTTTCCACACTCTGTTGGGTCAACAAATATAGATCTCTTTACAGCATAAGCTGCCTATTTTGGGTCCTGCTTTCAGCACAGTGGAGCTTCAGGGTCTTGAATCAGTGGTTTAGCCTGTGTCTGACTTCTTTTTCAGTTGATTGATGATAATAGTACCATGGAGATACTGAGCACCGTGCACTGCCTGCTAACAATCCGTAACGAGTTAATTGTTGTCGCTGGGCAGAGGCTTGGAGCTGGGCTGGTCACGAGTGAGCAGAGTGGCTCACTAAACAACAGGTTCCTCCTTTGCAAATACTGTCTATTCTTTCCAAGCATCTTTCCTTCCATCCCAACCACTGTCTCCTGTCACACTTTCACATGGCTGTTCAAAGAACAACGCTTTCAAAACCATTTATTGATGAATGTTGACACCAATGTGGTGAATGAAATAATAAAAGGACAAATAAAGTATGACACTCATCTACATGAGATCAGCTATTATGTAGAAGCCAGTGGTTTCTCAGGGTGGGAGTAAGGATAAATATTTTTAAGTTTCATTGCATTTATATTAATGAAACTCAGAACTCAAACTCATTGTGGTATAATCAGAACTGACTCAAAGCTAACCCTCTAGCAACTTTTCTGAGTCTGTAAATGACACACAAGAAAAGTACCTGTCTTTCTCCCTAGAGCCTCTTGTAGATTGAAACTTTTGAGATAGGAGCAGTTTCCGAAGAACTGTGCCAACAATATTCCCTGCTGTGTTAAACATGATTTAATAATTCAGGAAAGGGCCGTGATAATGATTGTGCAGTATGAAGAATGACCAAAGTCACTGAATTTTACATGTGCTAATTGTTGGCTTGGGGAATGTTTACATATGTATGGTTTTGCCACAATAAAAAATATGAAAAAGAAATTCTGACCTTTTATCAGAGTCTTCATAACAAAACTTACATAGTACTTTAGAGTACGGCCTTTAGTTGTGTGCACTTATTTAATCCTCACAACTTTGTCTACATTTTGCCGAAGACGAAACTGAGTCATAGAGCTTAGGTAACCTGTCAAACGTCAGGCAGCTAGTAAGTGACAGAGTCTAGATGCAAACCTGTGTTTGAACTCATGCTGAAAACCACTGATGGCCTCACACCTTGGTACCTCCTGACCTCATCTGGCTCGCCCCTAGCCCTCTGCATGTCTGAGCCTGTTCCTATACAGCAATTCTCTATAGGATGGAGGAAAGGTGTTCACTGGTATTTGTCCCTGCAGTGCAGCTCATTCTAATCTGACCCCTGCTGAGAATTTACACATCCACCTCAGATACACTGAATCAGGACCTTCATGACAGTGAGGTCCCCAGGATCTCTAAGATTCCTCTTAGAACACATCCAGCTCCTGCTGACCTTGGTGCTTCTTGTCAGCTGTTAAGGAATCTTGTAAGCACAGAGCACTAGAGAGCAGCCATCCTTTGAAAACATGAAGGTCAGTAGTGAAGCTGTGTGCTTCAGACCTAAAGCATGACGGGACACGGGTGTGTTGGGGGTGTATATGGAGCTAAGAGTCATCAGACATCTTTGAGACCTGTGTGGTGATCATTGCGGGTCCTCTAGGGGCTTCTGGGTAGAAATGAGGAGTCCACTGGGTGTACTATTAGAGCCTTCCTGTCCTCTAGGAGGTTAATGAATCCCTGCGTTACTGACTTGGGGAATTAAAAATTAAAATCTACTAATGTGTAAAGTTCATTGAAACAGTGACTGCGTTAATGGAACTGTGCTGGGCTCTTTGGATGCATTGCATGTATGTGGTGGATCCAATCTTCACATGAGAAAACTGAGTCTTGGGGAGGTGGGTTTCTCGCCCGGTCCTGTTGTCTGTGGGACAAACCTCCTCCTGATGAATGTTCAGCTGCACCCAGCACTTTCTTCAAAGTAGGGTTTATTCACTATGAGAGGAAAGAATGCTTGAGAGGATTTGTTGAATTTTGCTTTTAAAGACCTGTCTGTCAAACCTTGTTGTAGGTGGAAAGTGAGACCAACGTGCTGCAGGACGGCTCCCTCATTGACCTGTGTGGGGCCACTCTTCTCTGGAGAACAGCAGATGGCCTTTTCCATACGCCAACCCAGAAACATATAGAAGCTCTCCGCCAAGAGATCAACGCCGCCCGGCCTCAGTGCCCCGTGGGGCTCAACACCCTAGCCTTCCCCAGCATCAACAGGAAAGAGGTGGTGGAGGAGAAGCAGCCCTGGGCATATCTGAGCTGCGGCCACGTGCATGGGTACCACAACTGGGGTCACCGGAGCGACACGGAGGCCAACGAGAGGGAGTGTCCCATGTGCAGGACTGTGGGACCCTATGTCCCTCTCTGGCTTGGCTGCGAGGCGGGCTTTTATGTGGATGCAGGACCACCCACTCATGCTTTTACCCCATGTGGACACGTGTGCTCCGAGAAGTCGGCAAAATATTGGTCTCAGATCCCTTTGCCTCACGGAACTCATGCATTTCATGCTGCCTGCCCTTTCTGTGCAACACAGCTGGTTGGGGAACAAAACTGCATCAAATTAATTTTCCAAGGTCCAATCGACTGATGCCCTTGACAGCCATCTAGGACTTTATTAACAACTTACTGTGAAGATTTTGCCACTAACTCTAGATTTTACCTTTTTTATGATGTTTGTTAAGCAGGGGAGGGGTTGGGGTTGGGGTGAACAGAGGGGACCCAGTGCTGAGACATGCCAGGAACTACCAGTGGTGTGTTGCATGCTCGGAACGGCGGCATAGTCATTGAAGTCTGCCTGATTAAACCATAATATCTTTGTAATAATTGGATTTAAAATGCTGTGCTTTTATTTTAACCAGATCTCCCCTTTCTTTGTAAACTTGGACAAGTCTTTAAGTCATACTTTACAGATGTAGAAGAAATTTGTTCAAAAGTCCTTGGCTTTATTGTGCAACCATCAGGACTTCATTGCTGTTAACTCCGAGGCACGTAGTGTCCAGAATTACTTGATAATAACTGGAATCTGACCAGATCCATGAGGGGTGGCTCCTTTTATTGGTTCCCAACAGATCTATGCACAAGTGGTTGTCTTCAAACCCAGAGTTTATCTTTTCCTGATTTATTTTTCTTAACGTTATCTGGGAGAGAATATTCATATACGATGATGAGATTGTTGTTGTTGTTTCTTTTCTTTCCCCAAATATTAGTGGCATTTAATGGCATATACACGATCATCAAACACCTTGGCTTTACATTTCAAACAAAGACTGCTCGATCATTTTTTAATCCACCTTTCATCATCTTTGCCTTATATGATTTGTCCCCAAGACTCATCTTGTGTATCCAGTAGTGTTTGGTTGACTGAAATGTTGCAACTCTTAAAAATTTGTTAGTGAAGTGGTAGTAGAAGACATGGTCTAGGTATGAGACTATCATTAATTTGCCTACTGAATTGTTTTAAGATTTAGGAGGGATTAAAAATAAGCTGTTAATTTTTAAAACCACTTGTTGGGGTTTTACAAGATTCTCCTCCACAAGAAAATGAAATAAGCTTAAGATGCCACAGTGATTCAAATCCTTTTTGTTCACTCACTCTCCACCATCTGTCATCTTCCCTCGTAGCTTAAGGAGCTCTGTAAGTTTTGAAAATGTTTGCAAATCAAACTAAATTTAAATGTGATCATTAGATATACACAGCACCGAGTGATACATCTGCAGAGATAATTTGAAATTCCTGATTTTCAGAGAGGAAATGAGTGTTTACTGAGAGATAATTAAATCAGAATTTCATATGAGCTCTAACACCCCTCCCTCTTAGTCCCATTTCATTTTGAATAAAAGTCCTTGGATGCTCAATCTCTGTGCTTGATACCAGTGGGATCACACAACTTCTGGACTATAAAGATCCTTCATTATGTGTGAGACCACCAGACCTAGCTAAGATGAACTGAATCCCTGCTACACGGAGCAAGTGTCTTCTTCAGTTGGCCTTTGTGGATGTGTGCTACGTGTTTTTAACTTTTGGAAAGATAGATGATTTATACGATTCTAATAGACCATGTCCATACTTGAGTTAGCCTTTTCCTATTTTGCCAGATTGTTTTAATCATTCTGGTCCATTCAGAATGCCCTTAAAGAGATCAAATAAATTGATTTTGATTGCTGCTGCTTGATTTGACCTAGTACTTAAAAAAAGTTTAGCTTTTTTTTTTCAGTGGATATCATCATTTGAGGGGTTTATTGATTTTTTTCTCATTTAAAAAGTGATGCAAAAATACACCAACAATACTTTTAATGCTAACTTAAACTATTCTGTATAGTTACTCTTCCAACAAATAGAAAATGAGAGGGGGAGATGGGGGAAAAATCTGAATTGCCTATAATTGTGAATCAAATGCCTTTTAACTTTGCAAGAGTTTTCAGTAGTTAGCATTCCATGCTAACAAGTCTTTTCAGCCTCTGGATTTTAGAAGCTTCACAGACTTATAAAGGAGACACAAATTCCCTTTTCTTACCACATGGCCAGAGGATGGCTTGAGTGTTCTTACACCCTAAAAGTACCTTGTAAGTATTTTGTATTGAGACACATAGGATTTTATTTACGCTCCCTCCAAAATCTCAAAGCCCTGAAAAGCTATGCTCTGATACCATGATTTCAAGGAGTGTGTGTACATATATACATATATATATATATATATACACACACACACACACATATATATACACACACACACATATATATACACACACATACATACACACACACATACACACATCACTCCTGCTTTGGACATGATTTTGACTCATGGAAACCCTCCATCAGATTTCTGAGATGATAAATCTTTACATGGGAGCTGTGGTGGCCTAGCAGGGAAGGATTTGTACAGTCAACCCAAAAGGAAGCAGTTTGAATACACCAGCTGCTCCTTTCGGAGGAAGATGAGATGGGCAATCTCTTCCTATTTACACTCTCTGAGTACTCACTTCAGAGTCAGCTATGACTACAGCAATGAGTGAGGGAGTGAAATCGTTACAGGAGGAGACTGCCCATCTTTCTCCCATACCGTGGCTGGCTGGTAACCTTTTGGTTAGGTGCTCAGCATGTAATGAATGCATTCTATTCTACCATTCTACTATCTTTTATATATTCTGCATATATATTTCTATATTCTGCATGCAACAGATGCCCAACAGTAAAGTTGTCTTCCAACCCAAAAAGTTTCTCTTAGCAGACTCCTAGCTAGTGTAATTTGAAATTTGAGTAATTGTTCTAAGCACTTGGGGGAGGTAACAGTGAAAACTGTCCATCAGCATCTAGTCTTTTCCCTTGGCCTCCACGGGAGGTTCCCTCCCACCCTTCTAAGGGACCACACAGGGACACATCTGCAAAAGAGAATCCCTTACAGTTTGACTGATGACACGTCCCCCCCTCCCCCTGAGTTGAGAGTAATTCATTTTAGAAGAATTGGGTAATACTGTTCAGGAAAGCTAACTTCTCAAAGGGAAGTTGTGTTCATCTTTCTTGCCCTCATATCAGAGGCAAGTCTGCTTCCCCACCTGTGTGTGTCAGAAATTGCCAACCAGTTATTCTAGTCTTGCTATGACATGCATGGCTTTTTGCAAAGAGCTTTTCAAAAGTAAGGGGCCCAGTGATGTATTTCCATTGATTATTGTTTTAAAATTATTCATATCAGATTACTTCAAAA
Source organism: Elephantulus edwardii (assembly GCF_000299155.1). Taxonomy (NCBI): domain Eukaryota; kingdom Metazoa; phylum Chordata; class Mammalia; order Macroscelidea; family Macroscelididae; genus Elephantulus; species Elephantulus edwardii. Next base: position 2,253,708 of record NW_006399890.1, on the reverse strand, counting down.
AAACAACCCCCTGGTTCAGAATGGATGGGGTGCAACTCTTAAGTATTTTTCTAGTCCAGAAATTTTTTTTTATTAATAATTGGTGCTGCAATACCACCATTCCCCTTACTTGGTTTGGCTTTTTGCTGAAAGGGCTACAGTTCATACTGCAGAATAAGTGCTAAGTTTGATTTGGTGCCCTTCCTACCCCTCCCCCACTGTAGCCCAAAATAATTAAAATCTTTTAATATAAATAGAGAACATATTTATCATTTCTCAATAGTTAATTATAGAGTTTGGTACCTTTGTGCCTCAGGGAAGCCACGTAATGTAACTGGTTATAGAATTTCAGGGTTAGGGTATAAAGAAAGGAGAAAGCCATTGGGAAAATGCTGGGCTCCATTAAGGAGACTAATGAACCTGAATGCAGAAATATGCCAGGAACTGGCATAAACTTGATTGTAGCAGATTTTACTTTCCTCTATCAATAGGGAAGTTCTTTTAGGTTATTACGTATACTGCAGTAGGAAAGTTGAAAACTTCTTAACGCTTCAGTGCCCCCAGCCCTTACATAGAAAATGAAAATTTGTGTTAATTTGGGAGCTCAGTGTTGTTATTTCAGTTCTTGTAGGATCTAAGAAGCTCATTTTCCACTTCTTAAGTGTAATAGTGGTTGCAGAACTTTGACCCAGAGTGTATAATTTTGTCCAATTTTCCCTCTTCTTTTAAAGCCATTCTTAGGATTTGCAGGGAAGGGTTACGATCATTCCATTGTGAATGCTGGGGAGGGGGGATACTTAACTTTCTATGATCTTGCCTCTTCACAGTAGTATTTCTGATAGGCAAACAGCAGAACCTGGATTTTAAATCATATATGGCTCCATTCCCTTAACTTGATCCTATGTCCCCATAGTTCTGCCTCTTCAGGCTGATAAGAAGGTCCTCGTTCAGTGCTAGAAACAGAGCTGTACTCTGTTGTCCTTATTTCTTTAAAGACCCAGTCAGAGGTCAATGAGAATTTCAAGATCTTTTCAAAGAACATCAGCATTCTTGAAGCAGTAAAATAAAAAAGTTCCATATCTTCTTTTTAGTATAATTTATGTCCTTTCCAATGAATTTTAACCATTGTGAAGAATCCCTAGGGCAAAGCAAGTATTTTTCCACTTCTACTCAACATATTTCTAAACAAGCAAAAATAAACTCCATGAAAGGGACGTTGTTTCTTTCTAACCAAGATTGACAGGTTACTTCTCTGTATTAAATATTTACCATGTATATTTTCCGTGTATAGTGTTATGACCAGTTAAATTTTATGGCTATATTTGTAACACTGTTCTTTTATATCTCATGTCAAATTGAAAAATTTATTTCTTCACTATTGTACCTGTGGAAATACAAGCCATTTTACAGGAAAGATCTTATAAAACTATTAAAACAGATCTCAGTATGTTTGTGAGTTGTTGTCCTCAAACTCTGTCATCATCACTGGGCTCATCAAGACCTTCAGGCAGAAGGTGATACAAAAATTGAATTGATTTTTGCATCCTCACATTTCCAAGTTCACCCTGAACAGTTGAGCTTTGTTATTAATTATTTTTATATTCTGCACAATACACAGTAAGATCTAAACTGAAATTTTTTTCTACATCTTTTTAAATTAGAGAAATTCTGTTGGTCCTTATATTACTATTTCTTATTACATCTCTGTCAAATAAATCTAAATTCCACTAGAACTCAATCTGGCTCATAAAATTAATGGATTTTCTTCATTGGTTATTGTAGTTCATCTGTTGCTACTTTGAAATGCTTTTACTATCTTCAGTTTTAATAAATAAGGATTAATTAGTGATTGCTATAACCCTTAACACATTAAGAAACGTAACGTAAGAAAAGGCATGCATTTAAGATACTTTATTCTATTAAGGAGTTTTTTGCTGTGTTCTAGGAGTCTTAACTGCATTAAGAAAAATAGATTTTTAATTTCAAAAAAGTACACATTTATATATATATTCATTTCAAAGGTTAAGTAACCTACTTTGTTGAATCCAAGATGACATGAATTGTCAAATAAGCTATTATACATCTGTTGTGTACCATTGAGTTGGAACCAACCCATAGCTGACCCTCCCGTGGATTTTCAGAGGCAGTAAATCACACAGGATATTGCCCATCCTCACGTGGAGCAGCTGGTGGATTTGAACTGCGTGCCTTTGACATTACACATACACAGTTAAAACTGTAAGATACCTCTTATTTGACAAGGGTGCCAAGGTAATTCAGTGGGCAAAGAATAGTCTTTTCAACAAATGGTGCTGAAACAGCTGAATAATACTTGGCATAATAAAGTCAGGCCCTTCATTTAAACCATACACAAAATTTAAAAGTAAGGGTGTGGTCTACTGTTCATAGTCACTGAGTTGTAGGCACCTCTACAGCACCTGCCAATGACTCCATTGCCTCTTCTCTAAACTTGCATTCCCTATACTTTTTCATTGGTTTCTCTAGTTCATCCTTTTAATTGTTTGCACCCTACAGGGGAAAGAAATTTCCAGAAATTCTCAAGTTGAAGATATGTGGTGTTCCAGGTGAGACACATGATTCTGAGAGCTGGTCATAAAAACGTGATGGAAACTTGCTGTCAGCAAAGGCAGTATCATCAGGGTGTATTCCACAGACTTTCAGTTTCTACGTCTAGTAGTTAAAGCAAAAAATAGAAAAATGCCTTTTTTTAGCTTCAGGGTTTTGATTTCCTGCAGGGTATCTATGGATATTCTGTTCATATTTGTAGCATATTTTGTGGTTTTTTTAATTTTTTATTGGTTTGCTTACAAAGTTAATATACATAGTGTTTCATACAATCATTCCCATGCCTTATGTCCTATAAAATTAATCATTGGACTATGATATATTCATAGGTTTTAGATGAATGACAAAGTATTTACTCATTTATAAAATATTCAAACTTCCCAAGTTGATTCTATCTCTTAGCCACCCTCCCTCTGGTTTCTGAGGCTGTAAATCTTACGGGAAGAGACTTCCTGTATCTTTCTCCTGTGGAGAGACTGGTGGATTTGAACCACGAAGATGTGTAGCCTTTTTTTGTTGTTTGTTTGTTTAAATTTTACTTTAATAATTTTAATGAACATTTGCAGAGAATTTGGATTTCCATTCATTCATTACTGCACTTCTCGCCCAGCCCTCCCTCGTGCCCCCTCCCCCCCACCTCCCAGTTCACTCCTCTCTTTGAAAAGTAAAAGAAACTCCCTCCCTGGTGATGTGTAGCCTTTTGACTGTCAGTGCAATGCTACAGATGATGCAGTGAGAATAGTGCTTTTGTTTCATGCTATCATTTACACATTTTATATAATTAACTTCTTACCATGAAAGATTGTATAAAACACAGTGTAGATGAATAAAATAAAAAAAAAAAAACACCAAACAGCAGTTCTCCTTAAAGTTGTTAAATTGTTGTTGCCTATATGGTAACTACAACTCACTCACAGCAACCTTGTGAACCACATTTCTTACTTGTCCAACCCTGTGTCATCCTCATAATCTCTGATATGCTCACACCCGTTGTTAGAGTGACTGTATCAATCTATCTTGTTAGGGGTCTTCCTCTCTTTCACTGACCTCAAACCTTTCCAAGCATGATGTCTTTTTTACATAGACTAGCCCACTCATAATAACCTGCCCGAAATATGTAAGACAGAATTTCACCAATCCTTGCCTCTAATGAGCACTCAGGTTGCACTTTCTCCAAGGCACATTAGTTTCTTTTGGCAGTCTGAGATATTCTGTACTCTTTCCAAGGTTATTATATGTTAATATATACACTGGAATATAATGACACTGGAATATAACAGTCACTGCCTTGCAGACCCTCCATCAGGTTTTCAGAGGCTTAATATTGCATGAGAGGACTGACCATCTTTCTCCTGTGGATTCGAACTGGTGGATTTGAGCCACTAGAAAGGTTCCACCTTTGGATTATCAGTACAACTCCCAGAAGACTAAGCCACTAAAGCTCCTTTGGATTATTACAATAAATACTCAACAAATTCTAATTGTTATAAGGTTCATTTGAAATCCTTCCCAATGCCTATTCTTTAGAAGTTAAGTTCCAGAAATGTTCTGTTTTAAATGAGCATATAACTTTAAAACCATGGAGAATGATGGACTCGTTCATTTAGCCACTGACCAACCACATTTCTTTACATACAATCTTTTGTAAATTTCAGAAGACTGATAAAATTGTAGACTTTAGTCATTAGGAAGCTATTTCTAAGTTTATTTTAAAGGAAGATATATTAATATTCATACAGTTCCAAAACCCTGATCTTTGGAGAAAAATGTTGTTTGGGTTTACACACAACTCTATCACAACTTTCATTACTTAAGAACATTGAGTTTAATATTGTTAATGATTAGTGAGAATTCTGTCTTAAGACAAGAAATTTACCTTGAGTATGTATGTGCGAATCTGACCTAGTATTTATATACCACCCTTTCACTTAGTAAAGTTTGCTCAGTTTTTCAAGCTTTTCCTTTCTTATAGTCTCAAGACTGTATTATATTTACTAGACCAAAAAGAACAAACCTGTTTGTCCAAAGTTAATCTTGACTCCTGGTGTACTCATTTGTTAAAGAAGAGAGCGACTCTACAGTTTCCTTGGATGTGATATTTACAAAAGCAGCTCACTGCTCTGGGTGAGTTGGGACTGCCAATCTTTAAGTTAGTAAACACAAATAATCTTTTGTGCCACTTGGGGATCCTATTCCATCTGCTAGAATTGGTTTACTCTTCCACAAATTATGTCAGAATATTTTCAGGTGTTTGTTTTGGACCAGTGCACCTCCTAGGTTATCAATTAGGTTATCACACCACATTGCTAATTGAAAATGCTACGATACCTGATGAGTTCTGTTGTTGTCTTGTGGATAGTAGGAAAGAAAACTTAACTTAGCATGCCATGGTCTGTGCTGTAAAACTCAATACACTACTAAATTTCAAGTCCCTGAAGTCCATCAACATGTCCACTAGAGAAATTCATATTTACCACTCTGGAACAATTGATGGTAGGTGGTGGTTGTTGTTATGTGCCGTCAAGTCGTCTGCGACTCATAGTGACCCTATGGACAACAGCCCTAAACTCTCTCTGTCCTGTGCCAATCACACTGTCTTGAACACTCCCATCCCAATTATCCCAATCACTGAATCAATCCACCTCATAGAGGGCCTTCCTCTCCTGCGCTGTCCCTCCACCTTCCCAAGCATGATGTCCCTCTCTAAGGACCGGTCTCTCCTCACAACATGTTCAAAGTATGTTAGATGGAGCCTCAGAATCCTTGCCTCCAAGGAGCCACCCGGTTTAACCCTTTCCGGGACAAATCTATTTGTTTTCCTAGCAGTCCATGGTATTCTCAGTACTCTTCTCCAGCACCATAGCTCAAAGGCATCAATTCTCCTTCTATCTTCCTTGGTCATTGTCCAACTCTCTATATGATGGTAGGTAGATGATTTAATTCATCTTATTTCTCTATTTACCTTCCTGAAACTTTTGGCTAAAACTGATATAGAAAATACTTAATGTCAATGATTACTTGAGTTCCAAATCAACTTTGCTGTATTTTGAAAATAACACAGTCGTCAGTGAAATAGCATTGAGTTCGTTTCAATTTCTGGTAATTTTACAGCCTTACATTATATTATCAGGGCAAGTTGCTTAACCTCTCTGTCGATATTCCGGCTGCCACAGGGACATGACCAAAATAGTCTAAATCATGGTTTTCAAATTGAGGGTATATGTGTAAGAACACTTTTTTAAAAAACCCAGCTTCTTCCCAAAAAAAAACCCTCAAATTTTTTACAAAAAAAACAACAACCCCAACACATAAAACCCTCTTGGTACATAATATTTCCTTTAAGGAAGATGTAACACCAACGTTATACAAGTTTTCTGAAAATAGAGAAGGAAAGAACATTTCCTGTGAAAGATAAACCTTGTCTAAAGAACTGTTGACCTTACCAGTTGCTTAATTAACCAAGAAGTAACTTAGTTACCCAGTTCCTTAACTACTCCTTGGTTGTATTAAGTCCTTGGAATACCCTGCCTGCTAAAAGTGGCTTTGTTGTGTACAACTCGAACTATGCCCCATAGTTTATGTTAACCATGTGATTTCTTGTGGGAACTTTAGACTATGTGCTATCAACATGTCTGGAGAGCCTGAAGACTCAGTCAAGCAAGTGGGCAGTCTACCCGCATAACCAATAGCTAAGGAAGTACCCTAGACCAGAAGGGTCAAGTGACCTTGTGTGACTGGCAGTAGTCCCTGTGTTTTGTCACATAATTTTGGGGAGAAGTAAGTGCTTTCTGTATAACTTCACTGAACAAAGATAAATGGAAGCTCATGCCTGGATTCTGCCCTACGTGACCCTCTCCTTTCCTGAAGTTAATCTATACTGTTTCACTGTTATAAATTAAAAAAATTCCCAAAGTTAATAACAGTACTAACAATTATATTTGTCGTTGTAAATATTCAAGTCAGATTAAAAATCAACTAAGGAGTTAAATACAAAAACATCTACAGTATATCTTGGCAAAGCATGTAAGTGTGGGGAGGCCCAGATGATTAGACTTGAGCTGCATTCTTATTGCAGACCTAAATTTAAAAAGGATAAAGTGGAGGAAATGAAAAAAATTATACTCATGGCAAAATACTGCTGGTTTTGTCCTGTGTATAGCATACTCATAGTGCCAACAAACTTCATATAAAAGTGTCTAACACAAAAAAAACTACATATACAATTTGCCAAATGTTCATTTGGAACCTCTGATAGTTCAAATGGGATCAGATTGTGCCTATCAAACTTTTGTTCCTAAAATGATGAATGAATATAGCAAAGGGTATCTGTTAATATTTCAAAACCCTTGTTTTTTATTATGATAAATATTGTTTACCTTAACATATATTAATTAGAAAGGAACCAAATGATCAGTTGTGTATATTGCTACATATATACACACAAATGTGGTCTATTTATTACATTCATATCTATTCTTTTCTTTATTGATTTACTTACAAAGTTTGTACACATTGTGTTCTTCATTCACATTGTGTTTCACAGTGTCATTCACATGCATTATGTTTTATTAACTTAATCATCATTGGGCCTTGCCCATCATTACCCTGTTTCACCCAGATCTTCCCATTTCCTCCTCTCCCTCCCTCTACCCACCAAACTGCAACCCTGTGGTTTCACCCCTACCCATTCTCAGCCTTCCCCACCTTGAGTTCCCATACATATTTTACTAGTTATCCTTCTATTTGTATAATAATGGTCTTGGGCATTATTTGTCCTTATGAGACTGAGTTAGTTCACTCACCGTAATGTTCTCCAACCTCTCCCGAGTTACGTTGTATTTTTCAAAATCATTGTTCCTGAGTGCTCCATAGTATTCCATTGTGTGAATGTACCACAATTTCTCAGTCCATTCAGTTGTGATTGGACATTTGGGCTGTTTCCATGTTCTTGCAATGGTGTACAAAATCTCCATTGGTGTCTTACTTCTAATTTCCTTGGGGTATATTCCTAGAAGTGGAATAGCAGTATCATATGGCATTTCCATGTTTAATTTTTGAGGAGACACCAAACTCTCTTCCATTTTACAATTTCATCCACAGTGTGGGAGAGTTCCCACCTCTCCACATCCTCTCCAATATTTATTGTTTGCCACCCTACTATATTTTGCCACTACTACAGAGGTAAGATATCTCCTTGTGGTTTTTATTTGCATCTCTCTTACTGCCAGTGATTTTGAACACTTCTACCTGTGTCTTTTGCCCAGCTAAATGTCTTCCTCTATAAAAAGTCTTAACATGTCTTTTGCCCATTTTGTAATTGTGTTATCAGTCTTTGTTGTGGAGGTCTTATAAGATTCCGTAAACTTTTTTATGAGACCCTTGTCTGAGATGTTATTGCCAAATGGTTGTTCCCAGTTGGTAGGCTTTCTTTTCATCCTGTTGGGAAAAGGTTTTGATGAGCACAGAGATTTAATCTTTAGGAAATCCTATTCATCAATTTTATCCTCTCCAGATTGCTATATTTTGTATTCATATCTATTATTTGAAATAACTTTTTAATCAGTTCATTTTTATTTTCTAACATGATTAAGAGTGAAAGGGCCTCTTCAAAATACTGAAGCACAGTGATGTCAGTTTGAAGACTAAGATGCACCTGATTCAGGGTATGGTCTTTTCACTCACTTGCTATGCATCTGAGAGCTGGACAGTGAATAAGGATCACACAAGAAGAAATAATGACTTTGGGTTGTGGTGTTGGAGAAGAGTGCCAAATAGCTTATGGACTGCCAAAAGAACAAATAAGGTTACCTCTCAGACAAAGTGCAGCCAGAGTGCTCCTTGGAAGCAAAGATGGCAAAGCTTCGTCTTTTATACTTTAGACATGTAACTAGGTGAGGCAATTCCTTTTGCTTCTCATCCATGTTAATTAAACTGAAAATCAGAAACATTCTTTGTGGATTCCATTTCTTTGGGAAAGTCCTCTCACAACTTCAGTCTGTGGGCTTGCACTCAAAGAAAAGCTGAGACAACCCCCCCCCCATTCAAATACTAACATGTGAAAAATGTATGTCTTTAAGTAAATGAGAGGGATTAATAATTTTATGTATTTCCTGACAACAATTCAGTCAACAGTCTTGTCACCACTAGCCAGGAAATTAAAAGACGTATTGCCATGGGAAAGTCTACTGTTAGGGACCTCTCCAAAGTACTGAAGAGCAATGGTGTCTCTCTGGAGACTAAGGTGCATATGATATAGGCCATGGTCTTTTGCAATCACTTGTTATGCGTCAGAGAGTTGGATAATGAGTAAGGAGGATAGAAGGAGAATTGATGCCTTCGAGCTGTGGTGCTGGAGAAGAGTATTGAATGTACCATGGACTGCTAGGAAAACAGATTCATCCTGGAAAGTGTTAAACCGGGCCGCTCCTTGGAGGCAAGGATTCTGAGGCTCCATCTAACATACTTTGGACATGTTGTAAGGAGGGACCCGGTCCTTGGAGAGGGACATCATGCTTGGTAGCATGGAGGGACAGCGCAGGAGGGGAAGGCCTTCTATGAGGTGGATTGATTCAGTGCATGGGGCAATCAAGATGGGAGTGTCAGATACAGTGTTATTGGCACAGGACAGAGCAGAGTTTAGGGCTGTTGTACATAGGGTCAGTATGAGTCATAAGCGACTCGGCACATAACAACAACAACAACAACCAGATAACAATTACTTTTTCAATTCACTATCTTTTCAGATTTCAGGGGATAAGAGAGTTTTAACCAGTCAAATTGGGCCTTTTTTTGCATTCAACCACAAAGCTGTATCATGATCTGTTTTTTCCAAAATAAGTTTGTCACTGAGACTGGCTTTTTTTTATGCCATGGATTTGGCTCACAGGAGAGGACTAACAAGATAGATTTGGTCTAGGATTAATTTACTGGCTGATAAGGATATAAAAAAAAGTAAGAGTGACAGTACTGTGAGATCATATAAAAGAAATGTTATTGTAGTTGGCACAGCGGGCTGGCGCACTATGACCCCATGTGAGCAACGCAGAGCTGCACCATGGGCGTCACAGGCAATCACACTCTCTCCTAAGTCCCCTCTGGGTGGATTCAGGCCTTTTAGTTCATAGTCACATGCTTACCTGTTTGTGTCCCTGTACGTGACCGGTAGCTAAAAAGTGAGGAGTTTTCTACAATATGATCCTTTATTCCAAAACCGAAGGATGAACATAAAGCAAACTAGGGGAACATTTTTGGAATAGTTTCTTCCCTCTTATTAGCTGATTAACTACTTAAGTGTATTCACCTCCCATTTTTGCCCTTTGAATTTGATGAAATATTATGTTTTCTCTTTATTTTTTTTTTTTAAATTTTGTTGCAGTAAGAAGAAGCTCTTCATCAAAATTCCATTCATTACCTGAAACCAAATGAGATTTACTCTTGACAAATTACTGACTTTTACCCTCTTGTGAATTTTGGGAATGTTGACTTAATAAATAGGCAAAGATGATGGAACTTCATCTCTCATATTTTGGGTATGTTGCTAGGGGAAGCTCTTCCTTGGAAGGGAACATCATGCTTGGAAAGGTGGAGGGTCAATGAAAGAGGGGAAGACCCTCAACCAGATGGATTGACACAAGGATGGCAGCAATGGCCTTGAGTGTGTTCAAGATGATGAGGATGGCACAGGATAGGACAGGGTTCAGATCTGTTGTTCATAGGGGTCATTATCAGTCATGCTCAGCGGCACCTGACAGTAACAACAAGAGCATACAGTTTTGTTACAGAGCTCTGGTGGCTGAATGGTAAGGAGTTACACTGCCAACCCAAAGGCACATGGTTCAGTCAGTGAGTCTGGGCATAAAGAACCAAAATTCAATTGTGGAGAACATCAGGATCCCAGACATTTGGTTCCAGAAAGGTATTTTATTGTCCTTCATAGACCCTGTCAGCAAATGACCCTCCTCTGAGTTCAAAGAGCAACTTATAGGCTTGCTTTCTGCTTAAAAGAGTTCACTTTGAATTGTTATTAGGTGCTTTCCAAACTCGATATCCATTTACAAAGGAATATCCTGCCCTAACATGCCCAGAGTGCGTGAAATGAAGCTTCTCCATCCTTGCCTGTTAGGAGAACTCTGGCTCACTTTTCTCCAAGACCATCTGTTTGTTCTTTTGATAGTCTGTGTGACTCAGTACTCTAACACCACAACTCAAAGACATCAATTATTTTTCTATAATCTTTATTCATTGTTCAGCTCTCAGATACATAGCAGGTGATTGTAAAGATCATGGCTTGAGTCAAGTGCACCTTAGTAACACTTACTGACAATGACATCATTGCTCCTCAGGACTTTGGGAGCTGTTCCTGACAACAAAGTGCCAATGCTATACATCTCCTAGTCACCTGACTGCAGGTTATGAACAGTGTTGATTGTGCATCCAACTAAGATGAAATGATTCAGTATTTCAAAATTTTCTCCGTCTTTCATGATGTCGTCTATTGGCCTAGTAGTAAGGATTTTTATTTTCTTGATGTTAAGATGTAATCCATGTTGAAGGATGTAGTCCTTGATCTTCTGCATCAGTGCCTCAAGCCATTCTCACTTTTAGCAAGTAAGGTTGTGTCATCTGCATAATGCAGGTTGTTGATGAGTCTTCATCCAAAGCTGCACATTCTTCTTCATAAAGGCCAGCTTCTTAAATTATTTTATCAGCATACAGATTGAATAGCCATGGAGAAGATACAGCTCTGACACCACCCTCCTGTCTTGATTTTAAACCCTTGCTCTGTTTGGGCAACAGCTTCTTGGCCTAGATAAAGAGTTCATATAAGTATTATTAAGTGTTCTAGAATTCTCATTCTTCTCAGTGTTAGTTTTGATCCACACAGTGAAATGCCTTTGGTCTTCAGTCAAAAGATTTCAGAGGAGGTGCCACCATGAAGGGAAAGGGTCAGAGAGGTCTGTCATGCAGAATAGTATTTTTATGCACAATTATTTCTGTAGTTTGCTGTTAGAAGCATAACGTCTATCTGCCATTTCACTGAATTGGGAGAGTAATTTGCATTTTGCTACTTATTTTACAGCTTAGGTGCATGCATGCTTGTTTATTCGGTGTCTGTTCTTACCAGTACAGCACTTGTCTGTGAGTTTGCTGTACTGGGGTAACTTGTGGGTTGCGGTGATACTGCAAGCTATGCCACTGGTTTTTCTAAGACCAACAGGGTCACTTATGATGGCCAGATTTCAGCAGAGCACCCAGATTAAGTAAGACTAGGAAGCAGGATTGGCCATCCACTTCTGAAGTAATTGGCCTTCAACCCTATGACAAGTAGAGGGAAATGAGTAGCTATTGTATTAAAGGTAAAGCCCAGATGAGAAATCACTAAAACATAAGGAGTAACAGCTGCGAATATCCACTTTGAACTAAGACCTGGAAGAAAAGCATTGACGTAGATTTCTCTTTTTGAAAAGAAAATAGAAATGGTACCACCTTCCTCCACTCCACATCCTTCATTTTTCTGCTGCTACCTATCAATCATCTGAAACTATAATACCCCTGAGTTGGTAGGCTTCTGTAGAGGGACTATCATCATAGCCTTTCCGTAGGTTACCCCTCTATTTAAATAGCAAACTTCTCATCACCCCACCACAGAACATCGCGATGTTATAAATCACACCACTATTTTTAGTGTGTGCCCTTGTGCTTCTGGGAGATGAGTCAAGATTCTCTTTTTAAAAATACTTGGCATTCCTCAGAAGCAAAAGATACACATTTAATGTTCCCAGTTGCTATTATTCTAATCACAGAGTAAAGAGTGGGCCTTCTTTTAGCTATCCTCAGCACTGCAGACCTGTTGGGGCTCCCGCTCCTTCTCCTGCCTCTTCCCCTCCTGTACTATGTAGCTCATTTCAAAAACAACAGCCAAAGCAGATGCAAAGGAGATGCACTGGTGGTGCCCATAAATTCAAGGAGCTAAAATAGCAACAGCTGTGGCAGTTTCAGGATTTCATCAGGTAATCAAGTAACTAAGTGCCCAAAGCCAGATTTGAGAATTCTGCAGGGGATGGAGACAGAGGGCGGCAAGAATTTAAGCTTCAAGGAGACTCTTCACTAGCTGTCAAGAAAAAAAAAAGTGAATCCTGTGATTTTACCTGGCTGAACATAGCACATCTTCCTGCTTCTGGCTCCAATCCCTGAGCAGCAGGTATTTGCTCTTTCATTTCATGGCACTTGATTTCTTAGGTACATCTATCTCATGTCATCTATTCTATGTCAGGATTCACCTGTATATTTAGCATTCATTTTATAACAGGTTGAATAACCCTTTCCCACAGACTTATGAGGGGTGAGAGTGGGAAATGTGGATTTGTGCTCATTTAGTTTAGGCCAAGGGAGCTCCGGTGGCCTAGTGTGTTAAGAGTTGCACTGCCAACTCAAAGGAGCTTGGTTCAAATCTACCAACTGTGCTCCATGGGAGGAAGATGGACAGTCTCTTCCCTGGTGACTCAAGCCTCTGAAAACCCTCTGGAGGATCACTTAAGGGTCTGTTCCAACTCGAAGGTACCTAACAACAACAGGTCATGGTTACAAACCAAAAAGCCAAATCACTGCTGTAAAGTGGATTCAGGCTCAAAGCGATCCTCCATCAGCTTTCCAACATGTACATTTTTATAGGAAGAGACTGTCCGGCTCTCTCCCACTGATCTCTGATCAGCAGCCCAATACATTGTGCACTACTCCACCAAGGCTCCTTCAAGATCGTATGGGCCACATTTATTCGGAAACATTCTTCCCAAGTCTAAAAGACCGTGATTCTCATAAATAAAGGATGAGTGCTCTAGTGGCCTATTGGGTAAGGAACTGTGTTGCTAACTCAAAGGCAAGTGGTTGAACCCACCAGCTGTTCTAAGGAACAAAAATGAGCTGTCCTCTCCTGTGCAATTTACAGCATCTGAAAATGCACTGGGGGTTCAGCTATGAGTCAGGTCTGAGCCAACAACACACAGCAACAGAACTAAAATAGGGAGCCCTAGTAGCTTAGGGGTAAGAGTTGTGCTGCCAGTCCAAAAGCACACAGCTCAAATTCACCAATTTCGCCATAGTAAAAAGATGGATAATCTTGTGAGTGAGTCATAACCCCTGAAGATGAACTCAAGGGTCAGCTACTAGTTGGTTCCAACTTGATGGTACACAACAACAACAAAAGCAAACCTGTTGCTGTTAACTTGATTCTGCCTCATGACTGCCCTATGGACAACAGAATGAGGCGTTTCCCGGTCCGACACCATCCTCACAATCTCTGATATGCTCAAGTCCATTGCTATGGCCATGTATATACTGACTACCTTCCAACCCAGGGAGCTTGTCTGCAGCACTATGTCAGATAATACCCAGGTGTTTCATCAACTCGTTTTCAGAAGTGATTTTCTTCTAGTCTACCTTAGTGTAGAAGTGAAGCTCAGTCTGTCCATGAAAGGTGAAATACCGAATATTTGAAATACCAGTGACATTATTTTCAGCATTTTAGCAACATGTCAGTCACCATAATACAACAAACTGGCAGATCCTTCTGTGTAGAAATGAAAAAGATATTAAATATGTCTCATTTATCACATGCAACCTAGGAAATTGGAAATGATTCTTAGAGCCCTGTGTTGAAAAAAAATCCTGAGGTTCATCCCAGGTCCAACAAAATACTGTCTGCCCTGGATGTGATTTGGGGACTAGAGGTACATATGTCCTGGGGAAAGATGTAGTGGTCTGCTTCTGTAAAGATTTACTTCTTTGGAAACCCTACGGGAAGTTCTAACCTATAAACTATGCATCTGACATTTAGTACAGGTAAACTATGAATCGGAGTTAACGGCAGTGGATTTGGAGTTTATTTATTTATTTTTTTAGGTATGTATGTCAGTTAATAACTGCCTATGCTACCCACAAACTGAAGACATTATATGTGTGGAGAGGTGGGAATTAACAGATATAGCACTGTGAAGCATTCAGGACCAAGGTCCTAAATACTACTAGAACTAATTCAGATTGGCCAATTAACTAGGAGGCAGGTTATGCAATTAATATTCATGGTGGGTGGTGAAAGATTGACTCATCTCTTTGTTAAGAAAGACTAGAGTGCTGCTCTTTCTCTTGTAGAGCCTCCTGGGTCAGCAGCCCTTACAAGCCTTAGCTTGAAATATTTTGATACAATAAACAAAGATGAGAGGTGACTTTAAACTGTTCATTTTCCGAAGAGTATGTAATTGATGATACCACTTTCATAGTTGTGTTAATTATGACACATTCTTTTCTTCCATGTGGATTGGCACGGATAGTGAGGATGGCATGAGATAGGACAGTGTTCAGATTGGTTGTTCATAGGGTTTGATGAGGTGTACTTGACTTAATGGTATCAAACACAACAAGAAATTAAAGAGTAGATTACATAACTATATTCTTTCTCAAACTGTGCGCAACAGGCTTGAAGAATAATGTGCAAAGAGAAGAAAATCTCAAAAATAGAGTGAAAGAAAAAATATAGGAAGAAGAAAGTTTTGAATTTATTATGTTGATAAAATTTACTATTCATTTTCTTTCTCAATTTGGAGAATTTAGTGAAACTCAAATACATACCTAATCTCGCTGAAACTGAGGAGGACCTCATGCACTTACTGCAGAGGGTCAAGGACTGCAGCCTTCAGTATGGACTGAGGCTCAATGTCAAGAAGACAAA